>NC_134265.1:252730299-253051046 GCF_031893055.1 Leptodactylus fuscus
CCCAGTTTGGACCAATTAATGGTGGAGGGAGCCTCTAACCAGCCCAGTTTGGACCAATTAATGGTGGAGGGAGCCTCTAACCACCCCAGTTTGGACCAATTAATGGTGGAGGGAGCCTCTAACCAGCCCAGTTTGGATCAATTCATGGTGGAGGGAGCCTCTAAAAAACCCAGTTTGGACCAATTCATGGTGGAGGGAGCCTCTAAACAGCCCAGTTTGGGCAAATTCATGGTGGAGGGAGCCTCTAACCAGCAGAGTTGGTGGAAATCAGGGTGGAGGGAGCCTCTAACCAGCAGAGTTGGGGGAAATCAGGGTGGAGGGAGCCTAGTATTAGCAGAATTGTGCAACGCTTATGGTGGATGAGTATGAGGATGCGGAGGAATTGGAGAGGTTGAGTACAGACATGGAGTTTCATGTTGGGGTGCTTTACACAGGTGGGCACAAAAATGACGGCTCTACCCAGTGGTGGTTCATTTTTATCAAAGTGAGCCGGTCGGCACTCTCAGCTGACAGACGGGTGCGCTTGTCAGTGATGATGCCACCGGCTGCACTGAACACCCTCTCAGATAGGACGCTGGCGGCAGGACAGGACAGCACCTCCAAGGCATATAGGGCAAGTTCAAGCCACAGGTCCAACTTCGACACCCAATACGTGTAGGGCGCAGAGGGGTCGGAGAGGACAGGGCTGTGGTCGGAAAGGTATTCCCGCAACATGCGCCTATACTTCTCACGCCTGGTGACACTAGGACCCTCCGTGGCGGCACTTTGGCGAGGGGGTGCCATCAAGGTGTCCCAGACCTTAGACAGTGTGCCCCTCGTTTGTGTGGACCGGTGAGAACTTGGTTGCCTACTGGAGGAACTGCCCTCCCTGCCGCCAACGTCACATGCTGGAAACATCTCCATCATATTCTGCACCAATTGCCTGTGGCAAGCATTGATGCGATTGGCCCTCCCCTCTACCGGAATAAAAGACGAGATGTTGTTTTTATACCGGGGGTCAAGGATAGCAAAGATCCAGTACTGGTTGTCCTCCATGATTTTGACAATACGCTTGTCGGTTGTAAAGCACCCCAACATGAACTCAGCCATGTCTGCCACAGTGTTAGTTGGCATGACTCCTCTGGCCCCACCGGAAAGTTCAATCTCCATTTCCTCCTCATCCTCCATGTCTACCCATCCGCGCTGCAACAATGGGACGATTCGAAGTTGCCCGGAAGCCTCCTGTATCACCATCACATCATCGGACAACTCTTCTTCCTCCTCCTCCTCCATTAAACGCAGTGAAGCGGACAGATGTGTGGACCTACTCTCCAGCTGTGACGGATCGGATGCTATCCCTAACTCCTCTGTGTGATCTGAGTTATCCCTGATGTCAATCAGGGATTCTCTCAGAACACACAAGAGCGGGATTGTAAGGCTCACCATCGTATCCTCAGAGCTCACCCTCCTTGTGGACTCCTCAAAGACCCGTAGGATGTCACAAAGGTCTCTCATCCATGGCCACTCATGGATGTGAAACTGAGGCAGCTGACTTTGTGGCACCCTAGGGTTTTGTAGCTGGTATTCCATCAAAGGTCTCTGCTGCTCAACCACTCTATTCAACATCTGAAACGTTGAGTTCCAGTGTGTGGGGACGTCGCACAAAAGCCGGTGTTGTGGCACATGCAGGCGTTGCTGGAGAGATTTTAAGCTAGCAGCGGCTACTGTCGACTTGCGAAAGTGGGCGCACATGCGCCGCACTTTCACCAGTAGCTCTGGAACATTGGGGTAGCTCTTTAGGAAACGTTGCACCACTAGGTTGAAGACGTGGGCCAGGCATGGAACATGTTGGAGTCCGGCAAGCTCCAGAGCTGCTACCAGGTTCCGGCCGTTATCACAAACGACCATGCCTGGGCCCAGGTGCAGCGGCTCAAACCATATTGCCGTCTCATCGAGGAGGGCATCCCTCACCTCGGAGGCAGTGTGCTGTCTGTCCCCCAAGCTGATCAGCTTCAGCACAGCCTGCTGACGTCTACCAACGCCAGTGCTGCAACGTTTCCAACTCGTAGCTGGGGTCAATCTAACAGCGGAGGAGGAGGCGGTGGCGGAGGAGGAGGCGGTGGCGGAGGAGGAGGCGGTAGAGGAGGAGGAGGAGGGGGGTGTTCTTCTCGTGTCCCTGCCAGGAATGTTAGGCGGGGAGACGAGGTACACCGGGCCAGTTTGGGAAGCAGTCCCAGCCTCAACTACATTCACCCAGTGTGCCGTCAGTGAAATGTAGCGTCCCTGTCCGCATGCACTTGTCCACGCGTCGGTGGTCAAGTGGACCTTTGTGCAAAGCGCGGAACTAAGGGCCCGCCTAATGTTGAGTGACACGTGCTGGTGCAAGGCGGGGACGGCACACCGGGAGAAGTAGTGACGGCTAGGGACGGCATAGCGAGGTGCCGCAGTTGCCATCAGGTCCAGGAAGGCGGGAGTTTCAACAAGCCGGAACGCCAACATCTCCTGGGCCAGCAGTTTAGCGATGTTGGCGTTCAAGGCTTGCGCGTGTGGGTGGTTAGCAGTGTATTTCTGCCGCCGCTCCAATGTCTGAGAGATGGTGGGTTGTTGTAAAGAAACGCCTGATGGTGCCTTTGATGGTGCAGGAGAAGGAGATAAGACAGGACCAGGGGAGGATGAGGTAGAAGTCAACAAAGTGGCGGAGGCAGATGAAGTGGTGTCCTGGCTCGTCCTCTGGAGTGCATCGCCAGCACAGTCAGCAGTGGCAGTGGCAGAGGCAGTGGCAGAGGCAGTGGCAGTGGCGTGAACGGCAGGCGGCCTTTGTCCTGCCGTTGCTGCCTGCCACTGATTCCAGTGCTTGGATTCCAAATGACGGCGCATTGAAGTGGTGGACAGGTTGCTCTTCTCAGAGCCCCTAATCAATTTCGAGAGGCAAATTGTGCAGACAACACTATATCTGTCCTCGGCGCATTCCTTGAAAAAACTCCACACCTTCGAGAAACGTGCCCTCGAGGTGGGAGTTTTTCGGGGCTGGGTACGAACTGGAACATCTTGGGAGATTCCGGGTGTGGCCTGGCTTCGCCTAAGCTGCTGACCTCTGCCTCTGCCTCTAGCTACCCTTTTTGGTGCTGCACCTGCCTCAACATCCACACTACTTTCCCCGCTTGACATCCCCCCTGTCCAGGTCGGGTCAGTGTCCTCATCATCCACCACTTCCTCTTCCAACTCCTGTCTCATCTCCTCCTCCCGCACAATGCGCCGGTCAACTGGATGCCCTGACGGCAACTGCGTCACATCATCGTCGATGAGGGTGGGTTGCTGGTCATCCACCACCAAATCGAACGGAGATGGAGGAGACTCTAGTGTTTGAGCATCTGGACACAGATGCTCCTCTGTTAGGTTCGTGGAATCGTGACGTGGAGAGGCAGGTTGAGGGACAATGAAAGGAGCGGAGAACAGCTCTGGGGAGCAGGGACAGTTTGGGTTATTGTTCTGTAAAGCTTCGGAATTTTGGGAGGAAGGAAGACAAGACTGTTGGGTAATAGGAGGAGAGGAGGCAGAGTCTGACTGGCTGCTGGACAATGTGCTGTAAGCGTTCTCTGACAGCCATTGCAAGACCTGTTCCTGGTTCTCGGGCCTACTAAGGTTTGTACCCTGCAGTTTAGTTAATGTGGCAAGCAACCCTGGCACTGTGGAGTGGCGCAATGCTTGCTGCCCCACAGGAGTAGGCACGGGACGCCCTGTGGCTTCACTGCTACCTTGCTCCCCAGAACCATTCCCCCGACCTCGCCCACGGCCTCGTCCACGTCCCTTTCCGGGAGCCTTGCGCATTTTGAATTCCTAGTTAGAAATTGGCACTGTATACCAGTAGTAAAAATTGTGGGTGCACGTAACCCCAATATATTCTTTGAATTACCAGTCAGAAACTGGCACTATATGGCAGTAGCAAGAAATGAGGGTATTTATAACCCCAATATATTCTTTGAATTCCCAGTCAGACAATGGCACTGTATACCAGTAGTAAAAATTGTGGGTGCACGTAACCCCAATATATTCTTTGAATTCCCAGTCAGACAATGGCACTATATGGCAGTAGCAAGAAATGAGGGTATTTATAACCCCAATATATTCTTTGAATTCCCAGTCAGACAATGGCACTGTATACCAGTAGTAAAAATTGTGGGTGCACGTAACCCCAATATATTCTTTGAATTCCCAGTCAGACAATGGCACTGTATACCAGTAGTAAAAATTGTGGGTGCACGTAACCCCAATATATTCTTTGAATTACCAGTCAGAAACTGGCACTATATGGCAGTAGCAAAAAATGAGGGTATTTGTATTCCCAATATACTCTTTGAATTCCCAGTCAGACAATGGCACTGTATACCAGTAGTAAAAATTGTGGGTGCACGTAACCCCAATATATTCTTTGAATTACCAGTCAGACACTGGCACTATATGGCAGTAGCAAGAAATGAGGGTATTTGTATTCCCAATATACTCTTTGAATTCCCAGTCAGACAATGGCACTGTATACCAGTAGTAAAAATTGTGGGTGCACGTAACCCCAATATATTCTTTGAATTACCAGACAGACACTGGCACTATATGGCAGTAGCAAGAAATGAGGGTATTTGTATTCCCAATATACTCTTTGAATTCCCAGTCAGACAATGGCACTGTATACCAGTAGTAAAAATTGTGGGTGCACGTAACCCCAATATATTCTTTGAATTCCCAGTCAGACAATGGCACTATATGGCAGTAGCAAGAAATGAGGGTATTTATAACCCCAATATATTCTTTGAATTCCCAGTCAGACAATGGCACTGTATACCAGTAGTAAAAATTGTGGGTGCACGTAACCCCAATATATTCTTTGAATTCCCAGTCAGACAATGGCACTGTATACCAGTAGTAAAAATTGTGGGTGCACGTAACCCCAATATATTCTTTGAATTACCAGTCAGAAACTGGCACTATATGGCAGTAGCAAGAAATGAGGGTATTTGTATTCCCAATATACTCTTTGAATTCCCAGTCAGACAATGGCACTGTATACCAGTAGTAAAAATTGTGGGTGCACGTAACCCCAATATATTCTTTGAATTACCAGCTAGACACTGGCACTATATGGCAGTAGCAAGAAATGAGGGTATTTGTATTCCCAATATACTCTTTGAATTCCCAGTCAGACAATGGCACTGTATACCAGTAGTAAAAATTGTGGGTGCACGTAACCCCAATATATTCTTTGAATTACCAGACAGACACTGGCACTATATGGCAGTAGCAAGAAATGAGGGTATTTGTATTCCCAATATACTCTTTGAATTCCCAGTCAGACAATGGCACTGTATACCAGTAGTAAAAATTGTGGGTGCACGTAACCCCAATATATTCTTTGAATTCCCAGTCAGACAATGGCACTATATGGCAGTAGCAAGAAATGAGGGTATTTATAACCCCAATATATTCTTTGAATTCCCAGTCAGACAATGGCACTGTATACCAGTAGTAAAAATTGTGGGTGCACGTAACCCCAATATATTCTTTGAATTCCCAGTCAGACAATGGCACTGTATACCAGTAGTAAAAATTGTGGGTGCACGTAACCCCAATATATTCTTTGAATTACCAGTCAGAAACTGGCACTATATGGCAGTAGCAAGAAATGAGGGTATTTGTATTCCCAATATACTCTTTGAATTCCCAGTCAGACAATGGCACTGTATACTAGTAGTAAAAATTGTGGGTGCACGTAACCCCAATATATTCTTTGAATTCCCAGTCAGACAATGGCACTATATGGCAGTAGCAAGAAATGAGGGTATTTATAACCCCAATATATTCTTTGAATTCCCAGTCAGACAATGGCACTGTATACCAGTAGTAAAAATTGTGGGTGCACGTAACCCCAATATATTCTTTGAATTCCCAGTCAGACAATGGCACTGTATACCAGTAGTAAAAATTGTGGGTGCACGTAACCCCAATATATTCTTTGAATTACCAGTCAGAAACTGGCACTATATGGCAGTAGCAAGAAATGAGGGTATTTGTATTCCCAATATACTCTTTGAATTCCCAGTCAGACAATGGCACTGTATACCAGTAGTAAAAATTGTGGGTGCACGTAACCCCAATATATTCTTTGAATTACCAGTCAGACACTGGCACTATATGGCAGTAGCAAGAAATGAGGGTATTTGTATTCCCAATATACTCTTTGAATTCCCAGTCAGACAATGGCACTGTATACCAGTAGTAAAAATTGTGGGTGCACGTAACCCCAATATATTCTTTGAATTACCAGTCAGACACTGGCACTATATGGCAGTAGCAAGAAATGAGGGTATTTGTATTCCCAATATACTCTTTGAATTCCCAGTCAGACAATGGCACTGTATACCAGTAGTAAAAATTGTGGGTGCACGTAACCCCAATATATTCTTTGAATTCCCAGTCAGACAATGGCACTATATGGCAGTAGCAAGAAATGAGGGTATTTATAACCCCAATATATTCTTTGAATTCCCAGTCAGACAATGGCACTGTATACCAGTAGTAAAAATTGTGGGTGCACGTAACCCCAATATATTCTTTGAATTCCCAGTCAGACAATGGCACTGTATACCAGTAGTAAAAATTGTGGGTGCACGTAACCCCAATATATTCTTTGAATTACCAGTCAGACACTGGCACTATATGGCAGTAGCAAGAAATGAGGGTATTTGTATTCCCAATATACTCTTTGAATTCCCAGTCAGACAATGGCACTGTATACCAGTAGTAAAAATTGTGGGTGCACGTAACCCCAATATATTCTTTGAATTCCCAGTCAGACAATGGCACTATATGGCAGTAGCAAGAAATGAGGGTATTTATAACCCCAATATATTCTTTGAATTCCCAGTCAGACAATGGCACTGTATACCAGTAGTAAAAATTGTGGGTGCACGTAACCCCAATATATTCTTTGAATTCCCAGTCAGACAATGGCACTGTATACCAGTAGTAAAAATTGGGGGTGCACGTAACCCCAATATATTCTTTGAATTACCAGTCAGAAACTGGCACTATATGGCAGTAGCAAGAAATGAGGGTATTTGTATTCCCAATATACTCTTTGAATTCCCAGTCAGACAATGGCACTGTATACCAGTAGTAAAAATTGTGGGTGCACGTAACCCCAATATATTCTTTGAATTCCCAGTCAGACAATGGCACTATATGGCAGTAGCAAGAAATGAGGGTATTTATAACCCCAATATATTCTTTGAATTCCCAGTCAGACAATGGCACTGTATACCAGTAGTAAAAATTGTGGGTGCACGTAACCCCAATATATTCTTTGAATTCCCAGTCAGACAATGGCACTGTATACCAGTAGTAAAAATTGTGGGTGCACGTAACCCCAATATATTCTTTGAATTACCAGTCAGAAACTGGCACTATATGGCAGTAGCAAGAAATGAGGGTATTTGTATTCCCAATATACTCTTTGAATTCCCAGTCAGACAATGGCACTGTATACCAGTAGTAAAAATTGTGGGTGCACGTAACCCCAATATATTCTTTGAATTACCAGTCAGACACTGGCACTATATGGCAGTAGCAAGAAATGAGGGTATTTGTATTCCCAATATACTCTTTGAATTCCCAGTCAGACAATGGCACTGTATACCAGTAGTAAAAATTGTGGGTGCACGTAACCCCAATATATTCTTTGAATTACCAGACAGACACTGGCACTATATGGCAGTAGCAAGAAATGAGGGTATTTGTATTCCCAATATACTCTTTGAATTCCCAGTCAGACAATGGCACTGTATACCAGTAGTAAAAATTGTGGGTGCACGTAACCCCAATATATTCTTTGAATTCCCAGTCAGACAATGGCACTATATGGCAGTAGCAAGAAATGAGGGTATTTATAACCCCAATATATTCTTTGAATTCCCAGTCAGACAATGGCACTGTTTACCAGTAGTAAAAATTGTGGGTGCACGTAACCCCAATATATTCTTTGAATTACCAGTCAGAAACTGGCACTATATGGCAGTAGCAAGAAATGAGGGTATTTATAACCCCAATATATTCTTTGAATTCCCAGTCAGACAATGGCACTGTATACCAGTAGTAAAAATTGTGGGTGCACGTAACCCCAATATATTCTTTGAATTACCAGTCAGAAACTGGCACTATATGGCAGTAGCAAGAAATGAGGGTATTTATAACCCCAATATATTCTTTGAATTCCCAGTCAGACAATGGCACTGTATACCAGTAGTAAAAATTGTGGGTGCACGTAACCCCAATATATTCTTTGAATTCCCAGTCAGACACTGGCACTATATGGCAGTAGCAAGAAATGAGGGTATTTGTATTCCCAATATATTCTTTGAATTCCCAGTCAGACAATGGCACTGTATACCAGTAGTAAAAATTGTGGGTGCACGTAACCCCAATATATTCTTTGAATTCCCAGTCAGACACTGGCACTATATGGCAGTAGCAAGAAATGAGGGTATTTGTATTCCCAATATATTCTTTGAATTCCCAGTCAGACAATGGCACTATATGGCAGTGGCAGGATTTGAAGGTATTTGTAACCCCAATATATTCTTTGAATTCCCAGTCAGACAATGGCACTGTATACCAGTAGTAAAAATTGTGGGTGTATATAGCCCCAATTCTATTGCTAGGGGACTTGCAGGGTATTTCTGGGGTGAAGGTGGGGGGGCACACCGTTGGAACGGGTATCGGGGTATATATCGGGTATACGGGAATACACTGACAGTGTATTCCATTCAGGATCCTGGGAAAGCTGGGTTGCGGCGATTGAGCCCGTCAGTGCCACGTTACACTGACAAGCTTCTCCCTGGAATTTAGCTCTTATAAGAGCTGTTGGTTGTCTTCTCCTTCCTATCCTAGCCTGTCCCTGCCTACCCAGAATCTAAGCCCTAGCTAGCTGGACGGAAACCTCCGTCCTCGGTGAATTGCAAGCTCAGAATGACGCGAAGCTGGGCGTCGCTGTTCTTTTAAATTAGAGGTCACATGTTTTCGGCAGCCAATGGGTTTTGCCTACTTTTTTCAACGTCACCGGTGTCGTAGTTCCTGTCCCACCTACCCTGCGCTGTTATTGGAGCAAAAAAGGCGCCAGGGAAGGTGGGAGGGGAATCGAGTAATGGCGCACTTTACCACGCGGTGTTCGATTCGATTCGAACATGCCGAACAGCCTAATATCCGATCGAACATGAGTTCGATAGAACACTGTTCGCTCATCTCTAATATTTACTATTCATCTACAGGCCACTACAACATCATACTCCGGGTTTAGAAGTGATTTTGGTGGTCGTAGACTGCTTTATAATCTAAGTCCTGTGCCAAAACAGAAATTGCATTACAGACGTAACAGTCAATTTCCTTTAGAAATAATCTCATATTTTGTCATAATCTCATAGATATGACATTGTGTCTAACCTTGGTGATCATGTTATCTAATTTCACCAATAAAACCTAGATATTATGATCACAAACAAGAATTGGATAATGTGATTCGGAGAGAACTGAGCAGTTAGCAGCAGCCATAGCAGATGGTCTCCATTTCTGGACTATGTTTGAAAGATACATATTTGAACTAAGCAGTATGAAAATATGGAAATGTTCATACAGCAGCACTGACAGTTAGGTAAGACTGATACGTTTATGACTGTTTTTGTAGTAGTTAGTTTTTAAGTCCATTTTATTTCCAATACAACATATGTAGTAAATATATGTTCTTTATTAGAGATGAGCGAACAGTGTTCTATCGAACACATGTTCGATCGGATATCAGGGTGTTCGCCATGTTCGAATCGAACACCACGTGGTAAAGTGCGCCAAAATTCGATTCCCCTCCCACCTTCCCTGGCGCCTTTTTTGCACCAATAACAGGGCAGGGGAGGTGGGACAGGAACTACGACACCGGGGGCATTGAAAAAAATTGGAAAAAGTCATTGGCTGCCGGAATCAGGTGACCTCCATTTTAGACGAATAGTGGATTTCAAATCCGGGTCATATGAGAATGTGAACTTTGTGACTATGAGACAGGGATAGCTGTACAGGCAGGGATAGCTAGGGATAACCTTTATTTAGGGGGGAATGTTATTAAAAATAACTTTTTGGGGCTCTATCGGGTGTGTAATTGTGATTTTTGTGAGATAAACTTTTTCCCATAGGGATGCATTGGCCAGCGCTGATTGGCCGAATTTTGTACTCTGGCCAATCAGTGCTGGCCAATGCATTCTATTGGCGTGATGAAGCAGTGCTGAATGTGTGTGTTTAGCTCAACTACACCGGTGGAGTAGTTGAGCTAAGCACACAGATTCAGCTCTGCTTCAATCAGCGCTGGCCAATGCATTCTATTAGCTTGATGAAGCTACTACATCAGAGCCGAGGGTGCGCTTGAACCCTTGTGCAGCCTCGGCTGTGCTACATCAGAGCCGAGGGTGCGCTTGAACCCTTGTGCACACTCTGCTTCATCAAGCTAATAGAATGTATTGGC
Source organism: Leptodactylus fuscus (assembly GCF_031893055.1). Taxonomy (NCBI): domain Eukaryota; kingdom Metazoa; phylum Chordata; class Amphibia; order Anura; family Leptodactylidae; genus Leptodactylus; species Leptodactylus fuscus. Next base: position 252,740,828 of record NC_134265.1, read on the forward strand.
CAGCGCTGATTGAAGCAGAGCTGAATCTGTGTGCTTAGCTCAACTACTCCACCGGTGTAGTTGAGCTAAACACACACATTCAGCACTGCTTCATCACGCCAATACAATGCATTAGCCAGTGCTGATTGGCCAGAGTACGGAATTCGGCCAATCAGCGCTGGCTCTGCTGGAGGAGGCGGAGTCTAAGATCGCTCCACACCAGTCTCCATTCAGGTCCGACCTTAGACTCCGCCTCCTCCGGCAGAGCCAGCGCTGATTGGCCGAAGGCTGGCCAATGCATTCCTATGCGAATGCAGAGACTTAGCAGTGCTGAGCCAGTTCTACTCAACTACACATCTGATGCACACTCGGCACTGCTACATCAGATGTAGCAATCTGATGTAGCAGAGCCGAGGGTGCACTAGAACCCCTGTGCAAACTCAGGTCACGCTAATAGAATGCATTGGCCAGCGCTGATTGGCCAATGCATTCTATTAGCCCAATGAAGTAGAGCTGAATGTGTGTGCTAAGCACACACATTCAGCTCTTCTTCATCGGGCTAATAGAATGCATTGGCCAGCGCTGATTGGCCAGAGTACGGAACTCGACCAATCAGCGCTGGCTCTGCTGGAGGAGGCGGAGTCTAAGATCGCTCCACACCAGTCTCCATTCAGGTCCGACCTTAGACTCCGCCTCCTCCAGCAGAGCCAGCGCTGATTGGCCGAATTCCGTACTCTGGCCAATCAGTGCTGGCCAATGCATTCTATTGGCGTGATGAAGCAGTGCTGAATGTGTGTGTTTAGCTCAACTACACCGGTGGAGTAGTTGAGCTAAGCACACAGATTCAGCTCTGCTTCAATCAGCGCTGGCCAATGCATTCTATTAGCTTGATGAAGCAGAGTGTGCACAAGGGTTCAAGCGCACCCTCGGCTCTGATGTAGCAGAGCCGAGGCTGCACAAGGGTTCAAGTGCACCCTCGGCTCTGCTACATCAGAGCCGAGGGTGCGCTTGAACCCTTGTGCAGCCTCGGCTCTGCTACATCAGAGCCGAGGGTGCGCTTGAACCCTTGTGCACCCTCGGCTCTTCTACATCAGAGCCGAGGGTGCGCTTGAACCCTTGTGCACCCTCGGCTCTGCTACATCAGAGCCGATGGTGCGCTTGAACCCTTGTGCAGCCTCGGCTCTGCTACATCAGAGCCGAGGGTGCGCTTGAACCCTTGTGCACCCTCGGCTCTTCTACATCAGAGCCGAGGGTGCGCTTGAACCCTTGTGCACCCTCGGCTCTTCTACAGCAGAGCCGAGGGTGCGCTTTAACCCTTGTGCAGCCTCGGCTCTGCTACATCAGCGCCGAGGGTGCGCTTGAACCCTTGTGCACCCTCGGCTCTTCTACATCAGAGCCGAGGGTGCGCTTGAACCCTTGTGCACCCTCGGCTCTTCTACATCAGAGCCGAGGGTGCGCTTTAACCCTTGTGCAGCCTCGGCTCTGCTACATCAGAGCCGAGGGTGCGCTTGAACCCTTGTGCAGCCTCGGCTCTGCTACATCAGAGCCGAGGGTGCGCTTTAACCCTTGTGCAGCCTCGGCTCTGCTACATCAGAGCCGAGGGTGCGCTTGAACCCTTGTGCAGCCTCGGCTCTGCTACATCAGAGCCGAGGGTGCGCTTGAACCCTTGTGCAGCCTCGGCTCTGCTACATCAGAGCCGAGGGTGTGCTTGAACCCTTGTGCAGCCTCGGCTCTGCTACATCAGAGCCGAGGGTGCGCTTGAACCCTTGTGCAGCCTCGGCTCTGCTACATCAGAGCCGAGGGTGCGCTTGAACCCTTGTGCACACTCTGCTTCATCAAGCTAATAGAATGCATTGGCCAGCGCTGATTGAAGCAGAGCTGAATCTGTGTGCTTAGCTCAACTACTCCACCGGTGTAGTTGAGCTAAACACACACATTCAACACTGCTTCATCACGCCAATAGAATGCATTGGCCAGCACTGATTGGCCAGAGTACGGAATTCGGCCAATCAGCGCTGGCTCTGCTGGAGGAGGCGGAGTCTAAGGTCGGACCTGAATGGAGACTGGTGTGGAGCGATCTTAGACTCCGCCTCCTCCAGCAGAGCCAGCGCTGATTGGTCGAGTTCCGTACTCTGGCCAATCAGCACTGGCCAATGCATTTCTATGGGGAAAAGTTAGCTTGCGAAAATCGCAAACTGACAGGGATTTCCATGAAATAAAGTGACTTTTATGCCCCCAGACATGCTTTCCCTGCTGTCCCAGTGTCATTCCAGGGTGTTGGTATCATTTCCTGGGGTGTCATAGTGGACTTGGTGACCCTCCAGACACGAATTTGGGTTTCCCCCTTAACGAGTATATGTTCCCCATAGACTATAATGGGGTTCGAAACCCATTCGAACACTCGAACAGTGAGCGGCTGTTCGAATCGAATTTTGAACCTCGAACATTTTAGTGTTCGCTCATCTCTATTCTTTATATCTATAACTTTGGAAAGAACTAGCTCTAGACACTTTTTATGCCTTTACGGGATTTACTTTCTTGGGTTTTTGACCTTTTTGAGATCTTATTACATTCAAAAATATTGGTAACTGCGGTCAAATATTTTCTTATGCTGACCTTACACCAAGTTCACAGTAACCCCAGTTGTCCATTCTTCTGGTCCATAGGAGGACCAGAACACCAGACAAACCTACTGTTAAAATAGCAGACACCGATGGAGCCCGAGGGACCCCATCGGCTATAATGGAGTCTGTCAAATACCCCTTGGTTTCTACTGTTTTTTTTTAACTAAAATCAGTTTGAATTTAGATGGATTTGTATCATACAGACACCTGGCATAGATGTGATACGATATGACCTTCCATGAGCAATTATGCAAACATTTTATCGGTGTCTGATTTCTAGTATAAATTAGACAGTGTGATGACACAGTATACATACAGGTTGCTGTATATGTTGATTGTTTGACTGTTGTGTGTGTGTGTGTATATATATATATATATATATATATATATATATATATATATTGTAAGGGGTTCAGCTCACACGGTTGGGAACGGCAATGACACCATGCAGACAGGTAGTAGAATAAAACAAGTCCAGTGTTTTATTTGAGCATTCGGCATAAAACACGGTGCCAGCAAAGAAACAAAACAACAAACAAAACCTAAGCCTTGTCCGGCTCTACCTATACAGCAGGTTACCTCTCTGACCTACAGCAGGTTGAGTCACCATATTAGCAGTCAAAGTCCACAAGGTACCTGTTTTCCTTACACACTCCTTGTGTGTACCAGGCTCCTAACTGAGCTTCCTTCCCCAGTAAAATAGCCCTAAGGAAGCTCACCTGTGGATGCCCCAGACTCAGGGCAAAACCCGTGGTGGAGTAAGGGTGTGGACTGGAAGGCTCCCACTACCAACCTGCCCTCCAGTCCAGAAAAGCCAGCCCATAATAAGGAACAAGAGTTCCAGCAGACTATGCTCTGCTAGAACATGCTTACCCTGGCTTTCCTTTATCTCACCTGGCTGAGGAAACCAGGCGAGATATACACGCCATCCACCACCTTACCGTACACTTTACCACATATCCCCCCCCTCTTCTCCAGACCAGAGGTCTGGGCATTTTTACTGAAGAGACAGCAGACCCTGGACAATGCATCCGCATTTCCTTGCAATTTCCCTGGTCTATGTTCAAGGTTGAAACAGAAGTTTTGTAAGGAGAGAAACCATCTGGTCACCCTCGCATTTCTCTCCTTATTTTGCTTCATCCAGGCCAGTGGAGCGTGATCCGTCACCAACACAAACTTTCTACCCAGCAGATAATATTTTAGGGACTCTAGGGCCCACTTGATGGCCAGACACTCTCTCTCCACTATGGCATAATTTCTCTCTGCTGGGGTCAGTTTCCTACTCAGGTACATCACTGGGTGTTCTTCCCCATTTACTACCTGTGACAGGACGGCTCCCAACCCTGTATCCGATGCATCAGTCTGAACCAGAAACTGTTTTCTGAAATCTGGGGAGATTAGCACTGGCTGTTCACACAGAGCGGACTTTAGACTCTGAAAAGCCTTCTCTGCCTCTGGGGTCCATTTTACCATGACTGACTTACCGCCCTTTGTTAAGTTCGTCAATGGTGATGCAATGGAGGCAAAATTAGGCACAAACCGGCGGTAGTATCCGGTAATGCCCAGGAAGGCCTTGACCTGTTTTTTCGTTAGCAGTCTAGGCCAATTCTGTATCGCCTCAATCTTATTTATCTGGGGCTTCACCAATCCCTTACCAATAATGTAGCCCAGGTATTTTGCTTCCTCCAGACCCACTGCACACTTCTCAGGGTTTATGGTCAGGCCTGCATCACTGATGGAGTCTAGGACGGCCTGTACTTTACAGAGGTGACTTTTCCAATCAGGCGAAAAAATGACCACATCGTCCAGGTAGGCAGCAGCATAATCACGATGTGGTCTCAAGATCAGATCCATCAGCCTCTGAAATGTAGCAGGGGCCCCATGTAACCCAAATGGCATCACTACATACTGGAACAGGCCTTCAGGAGTGGAGAATGCAGTCTTTTCTTTTGCCACATCAGATAATGGTATCTGCCAGTAACCCTTTGTAAGGTCAAGTGTTGTGATGTACCTGGCACTCCCCAGCCTCTCTATCAGTTCATCCACTCGGGGCATGGGGTACGCATCAAATTTGGATACCTCATTTAACTTCCTGAAGTCATTACAGAACCTCCATGTCCCATTGGGCTTTGGGATTAGTACAATGGGGCTTGACCATTCGCTGTTTGACTCCTCAATGACTCCCATTTCAAGCATGCGCTTGACCTCAGAGGATACCGCCACTCTGCGGGCTTCTGGTATCCTGTACGGCTTCAGGCTCACTTTAGTATTGGGCTCAATTTTAATATGATGTTTTATCAGGTGCGTTCGGCCGGGTAGGTCAGAAAACTTGCCCCTGTTGCGCTGTAGGAACTCCTTTACCTCCTGTTTCTGGTGTCCTGACAGGGCCTCTCCTATTCTTACTGGGGGAATTGGCTGTAACCCTTCTTTAACCACAGTCGGGGTGGCTACCAAAGCCTCTCTATCCTTCCACGGCTTGATGAGGTTTATGTGGTAAATCTGGAAGGGTTTTCTCCTGCCTGGCTGATGCACCTTGTAATTCACCTCACTCACCTTTTCTACAATCTCATAGGGACCCTGCCACCTTGCCAGAAACTTACTCTCAACGGTGGGAACTAGAACTAGGACCCGGTCCCCTGGATTAAAGGTCCTCACCCGGGCAGACCTGTTGTAAATTCTGCTCTGGGCCTCCTGAGCTTTTTGCATATGCTCTCTGACAATGGGCATCACTGTCTCTATTCGGTCCTGCATCTGGACCACATGTTCAACAACACTTTTATATGGGGTGGCCTCAGTCTCCCAGGTCTCTTTGGCAATATCTAGCAAACCCCTTGGATGCTGGCCATAAACTAACTCAAAGGGGGAAAACCCTGTAGATGCTTGGGGTTCCTCCCTGATGGAGAACATAAGATACGGTAACAGACAGTCCCAGTCCCGGCCATCCCTTTCCACTACCTTTTTCAACCTGTGTTTGAGGGTTTTATTGAACCTCTCCACTAATCCATCAGTTTGGGGTTGGTACACTGATGTACGGATATGCGCGATTTTAAACAATTTGCATAGTTCTTTCATAACGTTTGACATAAAGGGGGTACCCTGGTCCGTAAGTATTTCTTTGGGAATACCTGTGCGAGAGAACATGTAAAACAATTCTCGAGCTATATTTTTGGAGGCCATGTTTCTTAAGGGAACTGCCTCCGGGTACCTGGTGGCATAGTCTAACACAACCAGAATGTATTGATGTCCCCTAGCGGATTTGACTAGAGGCCCCACCAGGTCCATTGCAATTCTTTCAAATGGTACCTCAATGATAGGAAGTGGCACCAACGGGCTACGGTAGTGGGGTGTGGGGGCACTTAATTGGCACGTGGGGCAAGACTCACAGTACCTCCTCACTTCTTCATATACCCCAGGCCAAAAAAACGTTGGAGGACTCTCTCTTGTGTTTTACTAGTCCCCAAATGACCACCCAACACATGATTATGAGCCATATCTAACACCATGCGACGGTACAGTTTTGGCACCAAAAGCTGTTCCACAATTTCATTGTTACACTTGGTGACTCGATACACCAGGTCCCTATTCATAGAAAAGTGTGGAAATTTGTGGTCAGCTTCAGGATCCTGTGGTACACCATTTATTACCGTGACATTGGCACATGCAGTACTCAAAGTGGGGTCTCTTGCTTGCTCGGTCCCAAAGTTACCCCGAGACACTCCTAAATCTAGCACCTGCTGCCCTGGTGGGGAAGTTTCTTCTTCTTCCCCGGCTAACACTTGCAGGGGGAACCATTCATCATTGCACACCTCAGGTTCATTCACATTTTTCCCCAAATTAGTTTTACTACTTCCATGGGTCCCTGCACAGGAACCATTATTTTCAGAGAAAGGTACAGATTCTGCTGGAGTTACTTCACTGGCAGCAGGAGCATTACCTTTCTTCCATAATTCCCAAAACAATGGGAAATCACGGCCCAAAATTACCTCATACATGAGCCGTTTTACCACACCGACCTCATAGGTCACAGTCCCAGAGGGAGTTACCAGTTTAACTGAGGCCACAGGGTAAGCTATAATATCCCCATGGATGCACAATACTTTCACCTGTTTGCCTGTTATATAGTCCCCAGTCACAAGGCTGGCTTTAACCAAAGTCACTGAGCTATCAGAGTCCAGCAGGGCTGTTGCTGAGCGGTCATTAACCCTTAACATGCATGCATGTGGCTCAGTCCCTGGCATGGCTGCAAACACCGGTACAGCAAATAGCAACTGCCGCCTATTAGCGTCACACTCCATGAGCTCTGAAGTAAGAGGGCAAAGGGCGGCCACATGTCCCCACTCATGACACCTCCAGCACTGGAGAGACACAGGCCTTTTCAACAGGGATTCCCTTCTAGGACCTGTGGGCCGCATAGGTTCAAGTTCAGTCTTTTGCCCTCGCCCGAGGTCCAGAGCCCTGTTGCCTCTCGCAGTTTTCCACACTCCTCCCATTGTACCCCTCTTACCCACCGATGTCACGGGACGGGCAGTCCTGAGAGGAGTTGGTGCTGTGGGAACATCATGGAGGAAGTCCTCGGTCGCTATGTACCTTTCGACCAGGTTGACCAGTTGATCAGCAGTCTTGGGGTCCCCGTGTCCAACCCAGCGTTGTAGCTCTGCTGGCAGCGCCCTGAAGAAGCGATCGACGACCACCTTTTCCACGATTTGGGCGGGTGTGCAGGTCTCTGGCTCCAGCCATTTGCGTACCAGATGGATTAGGTCGTACATCTGGGACCTGGTGGGTTTGTCAACGGTGTAGGTCCAACTGTGCACTCTCCTAGCGCGAACTACTGGTGTGACACCCAGGCGAGCAAGGATCTCCAACTTTAGTTTGGTATAGTCCCGGACATCCTGCTCCCTGAGGTCATAGTAGGCCTTTTGGGGTTCACCGGAGAGGAAGGGCGCAATCACATCTGCCCATTCTGCACTCGGCAGACCCTCTCTCTCTGCCACTCTCTCGAACACCGTGAGGTAGGCCTCGGCGTCATCATCGGATGTCATTTTCTGCAACCCCTGCTGTACAGCCCTCTTTACCTTGGCAGTCTCAGACAGGATTACCTCCATTCGTCGGGTTTGAGTCGTGGCAGACTCTCGGAGTGCAGCCATCTGCTCTATTAACAGGCGGTTTGTTTCCTGTTGCTGCGCCAGGGCCTGTTGTTGTTGCGCCTGGACCTGTATCAGCTGCTTTAATACCTCCTCCATGGTATTGGACTGTCCTTGCAAAGTTGCAGCAGCTTTCACCCAGGACATATACCTCTGGCTCCTTTAATGTCTGCCACACACAGTTGTCCAGACTTCTGTCATGCCGTTGTGCCCCGCGTCCTCCACCAATTGTAAGGGGTTCAGCTCACATGGTTGGAAACGGCAATGACACCATGCAGACAGGTAGTAGAATAAAACAAGTCCAGTGTTTTATTTGAGCATTCGGCATAAAACACGGTGCCAGCAAAGAAACAAAACAACAAACAAAACCTAAGCCTTGTCCGGCTCTACCTATACAGCAGGTTACCTCTCTGACCTACAGCAGGTTGAGTCACCATATTAGCAGTCAAAGTCCACAAGGTACCTGTTTTCCTTACACACTCCTTGTGTGTACCAGGCTCCTAACTGAGCTTCCTTCCCCAGTAAAATAGCCCTAAGGAAGCTCACCTGTGGATGCCCCAGACTCAGGGCAAAACCCGTGGTGGAGTAAGGGTGTGGACTGGAAGGCTCCCACTACCAACCTGCCCTCCAGTCCAGAAAAGCCAGCCCATAATAAGGAACAAGAGTTCCAGCAGACTATGCTCTGCTAGAACATGCTTACCCTGGCTTTCCTTTATCTCACCTGGCTGAGGAAACCAGGCGAGATATACACGCCATCCACCACCTTACCGTACACTTTACCACAACATATATATATATATATATATATATATATATATATATATATATTATATATATATATATATATATATATATATACACTCACCGGCCACTTTATTAGGTACACCTGTCCAACTGCTCGTTAACACTTAATTTCTAATCAGCCAATCACATGGCAGCAACTCAGTGCATTTAGGCATGTAGACATGGTCAAGACAATCTCCTGCAGTTCAAACCGAGCATCAGTATGGGGAAGAAAGGTGATTTGAGTGCCTTTGAACGTGGCATGGTTGTTGGTGCCAGAAGGGCTGGTCTGAGTATTTCAGAAACTGCTGATCTACTGGGATTTTCACGCACAACCATCTCTAGGGTTTACAGAGAATGGTCCGAAAAAGAAAAAACATCCAGTGAGCGGCAGTTCTGTGGGCGGAAATGCGTTGTTGATGCCAGAGGTCAGAGGAGAATGGCCAGACTGGTTTGAGCTGATAGAAAGGCGACAGTGACTCAAATAGCCACCCGTTACAACCAAGGTAGCCAGAAGAGCATCTCTGAACGCACAGTACCTCGAACTTTGAGGCAGATGGGCTACAGCAGCAGAAGACCACACCGGGTGCCACTCCTTTCAGCTAAGAACAGGAAACTGAGGCTACAATTTGCACAAGCTCATCGAAATTGGACAATTGAAGATTGGAAAAATGTTGCCTGGTCTGATGAGTCTCGATTTCTGCTGCGACATTCGGATGGTAGGGTCAGAATTTGGCGTCAACAACATGAAAGCATGGATCCATCCTGCCTTGTATCAACGTTTCAGGCTGGTGGTGGTGGTGTCATGGTGTGGGGAATATTTTCTTGGCACTCTTTGGGCCCCTTGGTACCAATTGAGCATCGTTGCAACGCCAAAGCCTACCTGAGTATTGTTGCTGACCATGTCCATCCCTTTATGACCACAATGTACCCAACATCTGATGGCTACTTTCAGCAGGATAATGCAATGCCATGTCATAAAGCTGGAATCATCTCAGACTGGTTTCTTGAACATGACAATGAGTTCACTGTACTCCAATGGCCTCCACAGTCACCAGATCTCAATCCAATAGAGCATCTTTGGGATGTGGTGGAACGGGAGATTCGCATCATGGATGTGCAGCCGACAAATCTGCGGCAACTGTGTGATGCCATCATGTCAATATGGACCAAAATCTCTGAGGAATGCTTCCAGCACCTTGTTGTATCTATGCCACGAAGAACTGAGGCAGTTCTGAAGGCAAAAGGGGGTCCAACCCGTTACTAGCATGGTGTACCTAATAAAGTGGCCGGTGAGTGTATATATACATATATACCATATACTATACATATACTTATTACTTATTGTTACTTATTATTATTACTTATTACAGCTCATTCAGTTTACTTGAATCTGTTTTTATTACATATATAATACTCAGAATAGTAAAATTACTTTTCTCTCTCCTAGTTGAACTGCCTCCCTTCATCTAGAGCTCTTCTCTTGCTCTATTCACTCCAGCAATATAAACAAGACATTGAGGTATGTGTTTTAGGCTGAGGCACAAGTTGATGAAAAGCTGCGTTTTTGCTGCATATTTTAATGTATATTTTGAGCCAAAGTTAGGAGTGGATTTATCAGAAGGAAGAATATAAGAGCTTCCTTTTTAGATTTCCTATTCCTTTTTGAAACCACTCTTAACTTTGGCTGAAAAAATGTAACAAAATCTGCAACATGTGGCCTTAGCCTTAGAAACTTTTAGGCCATAAAAGGAAGCAAAAAAGAAAGGTAGAGAGATGAAAAAAATGTGCTCAAATGTAACACTCAGTATACAGCGTGGGCGATTTACTAAGCTAAATGCGCCAGACGTTTGGGTAAATTTGAACCAAATGACAATGAGGGAGATTTCTGCAAAGTTTTTTCTTAGTTGCCCATAGCGGCTGATCACAGAGATGCTTTCCCTTTGGAAAATGAAAGCTGTGTTGTGATAAACTTTCTATATTGCCCATAGTAACTTATCTTTTAGAAAGTTTTCATAAATCTGCCCCAGTATAATGTTCATGTCATGTATGATTTATTATGTGTTTTAGACACTTTTCACTCCCCACTAGACATTTTTGAAAAGTGTCCTTAAAATGACTGGCAAAAAATGAACAAAAGTTCAAATTTTGCAGCAAAATATTAGTAAAAAGTCAACTGTGGTGGCATAAATAAAGGGAACTTGTCTAAATTAAGCCACACACACCAGGTTTCAGGACAGCCGTCTTGTGGATATCCTCTCAATGATGGGATGATTCACACGAATGACTCCACCATCAACATCAACAAATAAGCTGTCCAGGTAGCTGTAGTTTGCAGCAAGTCTGTACCCATTGGCTGACAATTGGCCAAAAGTGGCCAATCATGTGAAACATTGATGTTTTTGGCCAACATGAACAATCTGCTTTTGGTAGATTATAGTATGGCATCAGTTGGCTGTGAACGAATATTCATAGCATTAACATATTCAATTATCAACTGAAATCAGTCATTTTCCCAATTAAATCTGAGGCCAGATTTAGATGCCGCAAATTACAAAGCATGAGACACTAAGATGAATTTGGACTTTGGACAAACTATGTTTACCAGATGAAAAATATATAGAAAATAAAGTCAATGAAAATAATAAAGCAAATAGAATTAGCAAATTAATTACAAATACATATAGGTTAAAGACATCCTTTAACCACCTCTACCAACTTCAACTCTATTTTTCTCTTTACCCCCTACTGTTCCCTAACAATTATTTCTGTTAGTTTCAGCACCCAGTATGCCAATTAGATGATCTACTATCAGATAGGTGGTGGAACTAATACCACCAATTACTCAGGAATGGTGGGGACTGGAGAAAAAGTTCCAACTAGAATCAATGTAGTTGCATCTATTCAAAGATGCAAAGAGTTTGGTTATGGTGAAAAGTTCTCTTTAACAGAGAGATTGTTTCTTTCATCTATACAAGCACATGCTCAAAATCCTCATGTACTTGATTTTTAGGGATGTGCACACTAGGTGCAATATACCGTATTACTAAAAATAGTAAAGACAATGTCCACCTCATAATAAGTATTTAGGCATTATAGGTTCCACTACAGTAACTCTGACTTGTTGAGAAATGGATGCCATAGGAGGTAGAGTTTTTCCACCACATATCACAGATGTTTGAACACACTAAAATCGTGATGAAATTTGGAGATCAGATATCTTGAACTCATACACCTTAAAGTATTCAGTTATTACATCTTAAACTATATGTGGTGTTGTATGAGTTGTTGACATGTCTGATGTTCATGGAATAGGACAGATGGTTCATAAAGACGTTCACTTCTGGCGTGTCTTCTCTTAATGATCTATAGTAATATATTGTTGGCAGTGGTTACTTACACTTTTACTTCATTGTTCTCGGTGGCTAAAAAAGAAGACATTTGTACATATTATTACCTCATTATTTATAAAACATAATATGAAATAAAAGGGAACCTATAAAGACATGAAATAAAATTGTACACCCTATTTCATACATGTGGATTTTCATATCCAGAACATCATTTATCCATTGGAGTTGTTATGTGGCTTCCTAGTTGTAACAGATACTATACAGTTGCTATAATGCACCAGGGATGTAACAGGATTACTGAGACTTGGGCATTAGGTCAAAAATAATATTACTAGATTTTGATACTATGCCTAGAACTCAATGGCACTTGGCTCCTGGGTCTGTATCACATATGAGTCTGTGCTCTAAAATTGGACCTAACAATTGGTCATTCTGTGTATCTCTTTGTCATTCATCTGTTATGTTTTTAAATGTATGTTAAAAAAAAAATAGATGTCCTTCAATTGGTCTTTTTTTTTAACCTAACCCACTAAATCATGTCATAAAACTGATCCATTGACTTGTATTGGATTCATCCAGGCATGAAAATGGAAAAAAAAAAAATAGGGCACGTATTATTTTTGATGGATGTTATTCAAGGTCAGCTAAAAAAAAAAGGTCCTTTGACTACACCCATAGACTCTCATTTTTCAGAAAATGTCTGTGTGATAGTCATTAACAAACAGACATCACAAAACCATTTTTAATGTTGTGTGCTTGAGGCCTTGTCTGCATTGTCTTTCTAAAATGAAACACAGATTGGAATCCGTGTCTTGTCTTAACAAATATTAGACTGCAGTTCTGTCTTTTCCCACGACACCTCTACTTATGTAGAAAGGCTTATGTGTATAAGATTATATGGCATACCACTACTTGGAAGTCAATTATAAGCAATCCTGAAACATGAACAACAAAAAAAAAGTTGAAAGGACAGGGGCGGATCTTCAGTTATAGTGGGAATGTTAGAAAATTAAGCCCTGCTGGTAACAGGTCCAAAAGGTCCTGGACCACATTTGTCGACTAAATGTCCCTCTTAGGTATCTTTCTAAATATTTGGCCTGCTTTTCCCCCTCAGTCCTGTAAATAATTTTGACTTCAATTGATTTCCGCAGCCAAGGCCTTTATCCTTCTCTAGTGAGCCTCAGAATCCCCACCACCAATTCCTCACTACCTCTGAAAGAATTCCCAGATTGCTAGGCTGGAAGAGCTCTCATGTTTGGAGCTGCACAGTTACCCCAAGTATTCAAAAATATGGGCACCTTGGGTTTCCTTTCCTCGGGACTCTGCCCATTCCCACTTATGGATTGAGACCATCCTTCTTCTATAAGTTTACTATTATGTTCCATTACGGCTATCTTATTATCTCTGAGTCAGAGATAATATGTATTGGTTACCTTGGCTGTGTATTCTCCTCTCCAGGATTTGTATCTGTTGTGCTGTCTGTACTTTAAAAATTAATAAAAATATATTTTCCCCAAAAAAAGTTGAAAGGGAATTACCTCATTAATTGAGATAAAAGATTTAATAATGAGGATATCCAGAATAAATTGGCTTTATGTTCGATATTTGACTTTTTTTGCTTTTCATATTTAATGTTGCTTAGACCATCTATTTCCCCCCATTATATGGAATTCAACCCTCAAGCTAAAAATTATGACTCTAATGAACCCCAATTACTGACAGATATTATATTTGTTTTGTGATCTTAGGTGGGTGTATGCAAATCATTGAATGTGTGAAGTCAATTATAAGTTTTTGTACCAAACGTTTAAGACAACTTCCAAAGACTGTTCTCACCTTGGGGCTTATTCTGGCACATCTTGTATAGAAATATTAAGGCAACAAAAACAACAGAGGCAAGTACACATCCCACGCCAATAATAATTCCTGTAAGAAAAAAAAATAGGAAAGGGTATAGATATTACTCTTCATCACCAACAAATAAATCTATCCTTTCCATTACACTTATAATGTAATCACTTCTATGAGGCTTACTTGTATTGTATATTCTGTATGTATCATTGCATTTTACATGTGTCAAAGAACTAAAGAGGACCTTTCAACAAGTCCAGCTCTTTACATTAATTAATAGCAGCCGCTCCACTGATTTTGGCAGTTAAAATAATTTCTCTAGCTCCTACCATTCCCGAGCAATCAATACTGTTAATTTTGCTGCCTCTTATGCTAGTTAGACTCTGTACTGTCAGAACGGAGGTGTCAAGGAGAAGGCAAGGGCTCCGCTGAGCTCTGACATTGGCTGCCTCTGATTGAAGCTCTGAATCACACCCCCGGCCTGACACCGCCCTTCTGACATTACATTGCTTAAAGGGATTCTACCACTAAAACGCTGTTTTTTCTGCTTTAGACGTCAGAATAGCCTTTAGAAAGGCTATTCGTCTCTTACCTTTAGACGTGGTCTCCGCTGTGCTGTTCCTTAGAAATACCGGTTTTTACCAGTATGCTAATGAGTTCTCCGCAGCAATGAGGGTGGGCCCCAGCGCTCAAATGGCGATGGGAGCATCCCCACTGCTGCTCGAGAGCTCACTCTCGGTAAGAGACGAATAACCTTTCTTAAGGCTATTCCAACGTGGTAATTAGAAAAAAATGTTGCTGGTATTAGTGGTAAAATCCTTTTAAATAGCATATCAGGCATCAAAACTAACTGTGCTTGTTGTTCAGGGATGGTGAGGGCTAGAGAAAAAAAATCTGACTTTGCTGGAATCAGTGCGGCAACAACTACTTACAGTTGATAAGGACTTGCACTGGTGTAGGTAGTCCTTTTTCAAAGGCAATTCCATTTATATTGTTTTATTGGAAACTCTTCCAATAGCCATGAGTATGTTCTATTAACTTACACGGCTTAAAAAAAAAAAATCTGTTCTTTTCTAGCCGGAGGCATTAGCAGAAAACAGACTGCTGTTCACATCATAAATTTGTCTACTGAAGAGTCTCGAGGACCTCAACAATTCTTTAAGTGGTTATATGAGCAATTCATTTGTATGAGGGAATTAGAAGCATTCAATGTCAGATGAATGAACATTCAGCCAACAGCCATCTAAGGTTTATAAGCAGCATTAGGCCTTATTCACACCACAGTGATGTTTCTGATGGATCTAAAGTCTGTTAAAAACAACCATTAATCTGATTTAGATGGCTGTTTTGCATCCATTTTGCAACAAATTAATTTAAGTGGTTTGTAGTTTTTAACGGCCATCAAAAATCTGAGATTCTCTATTTTTGTCTGTTTTCACAGACCCAATAGAAATCAATGGATCCATTTTTAACTAATGCAAAACTCATTGAGTTAAGTTTTCATACGTGCATTAAAAATGGATCAGTAGTTTAGGTCGATGAAATTAATTTATTTTTACTGACAGAAACTGATGCAAAATGTATGACAAACACACGGAACAGATGCAAAACAGCAATTAAAATGGAAGTGTATATCCATTTTTAACAGATGTTAAATGTCACTGTCATATGGACTTATTCACACAACACTGAAAATCTGACGTGTGACAACTGTTTTTGTAATGTCTGTATTGGGAACACATTGAATTCAATCTCTCTATTCACATGCTCGTTTTATTGACTGTAAATTTTTCATGGCCGGCAAAAAACTGACATGCACTATCTTTGTCCTTCAAGACAGACATTGATAGCGTCATGAGAATAGACCTATTGAAATTCATGGGTTCTATAATGGCAATATGACAGCCAATTCCAAAAACATCCATTGCATGGCAAATATTCATGTGAATAAGGGTTGCTCATGGACCTAAACGGATATACACAGCTGTTTTTCACAGATATTAGGTTGGTGGAAAAATGGCATTGACATGAGCATAAGGGTAAGTTCACACAGGGCTTTTTTTGGTCTGGAACGTTCTGGACTAAAATACGGGTAGCTGTCACCGGCATCCAGTTGCACACTCCGCTCTGGATTAGGCCCAAATGAATGGGCCTAGTTGGGAGGGAGTGTCTTCAGGTGGATGTCGCGAGATGAATCCGCCTGAAAGAATGAGCATCTCGCTTCTTTTTCTAGGAGCCAGAACAAACGGCTCCTGGAAAAAAGAACTGGCTGGCTCCCATTGATTTCAATGGGATCTGTCTTTGGTCAGGATTTTGAGGCAGATACCAAAAAACCCTGTGTGAACTTGCCCTAAGGCCTACATGTGGCACTATTCTGTTTCTAAAAGTTGTATAACTGGTCCCAGTACCTAGAGCTACCACAGTATTACTGACTGAATTGAACATAGATATCCATTGTGGTTTTGCTCTGCCTATTTTTGTATATTTATACTGGACCTGCATGCGGTTCTTTGGTTATATAAATACAATTATAGTGGGTTCTGGATATTATGGTTATAACTTAACATAAACACCAAAACGCAGTCATGTTATAACCACGGAAGAATTACCTTTTTTGCTTTTTGAAGGTTCTGTTTTTTCTTCATCTAAAAAATAGAAACATTTTTAACCTTATAACTTTTTACTGTATATTAAATGGAAGCAAAATGGATACAAAAGGCATGTATAGCACCTGCTGTAATAAGACTTAGTTTAGGGCTCATTCACATCTGCGCCCGATCTCCGTTCTGCAGGTTTCCGTTTCCTGCACAAAAAAGAGGCAGGAGACGGAAACCTGCAGGACTCTTTCAAACCCGTTCATTTGAATGGGTTTGAAAGATGTCCGGCTGTGACAAAACCGTTTTTTTTAAATCGGACACAGAGTCGGAAATGCAGTACTCTGTGTCCGATTTTAAAAAACTGGTTTTGTGGCGGAGAGCATAAAACGCTCACCGCTGCTCACGGCTGGACCCGGTCTGACAGCTTTCCGTCTTCTGCATGCAGACTACTGAACGCTAGTGTGAATCTAGCGTTAGGGGTAACCCTGAGATTCAATGCAAGCATTCAATGATTGGCCCGCTTACTAGGTATTTACTGCTGCCTTCCCGTCAGTTGCCTGTGTTACAATAATTCTTTTGTGAGGCCTAGAATTTTTTTTTACCTTTTATCATGACCCTATTAACTATTACACAATTTGCTAGTAGAACATATGAGATGGTGGCCATGTTATAACAATTGTCTGCATTTATTATAGACGTTCTATCATGGCCTGACTAGAAATAAATATCTGAATTAGGTCAAAAATTACATCAGTCAAATACATACATCATATCTAGTCAGTGAATAAGTGCACATACTACATACATATGTCTATATTTTACACTGCTATATACACAAATACACTCCAAATAATACTAGTTGCAAAGTAGAATTTTAGAGCTTACTTGTACATAAATAGTTACATAGTTACTTAGTAGATGAGGTTGGATGAAGACATCAGTCCATCAAGTCCAACCTATAACCCTACAATCCCTACAGTGTTGATCCAGGGGAAGGCAAAAAAAAAACCCTATGAGGCAAATACAATTTGCCCCATTTCAGTGGAAAACGTTGCGACATTTTCTGTTTTTACAGCACTCACTCCATTTTGACAAGTGTTAGCCTGTCTAGTTGTCTATAAACCAAAAAATCTCAAATGTGACTTTAAAAAGTAGCAAAAATTGTTGCAATCCTACTCTAATAAGGAGATGGGATAGAAAGTGGAATAGCAGTTTAGGAAAGAAGTGTTAGATTTATAGATTAACACACATGTAATAATATTTGGTAAAATTTGGCACAAATAATAAAAAAGTCAACTTTAAAAATCTCCCTTACGACAAATTCACCTTTAAGGGTCCTTGAGAGAAAATGAGGGTAAATTTTAACAAATGGTAAATTTTCAGCTTGATTAGTTGTAATGTGTTTATGTAAAAATAGCCTTCACCTGAACTGAAGACACTGCTGCCTATAGCAGATTCAGGTCCCTGGCAGATATTTATCTCTTAATCTATATTTTATGCCTATGTATTTATTTTTGCATGCAAAAGTTACAGACATCCATACATGTAAGGGAAAGGTCATCTGAACTGGCTTATTACAGTAGAACAGGACAGCTACTTTAAGTTTCTTAGCAACTATTGGACATGTTGTATTTCAATGTATCTTTTTGTTATCTAAGGAAATAAACCACCACCAGATGAATCTGTCACTGGTTTACTTTTCTCACACCATTGTTGACATATGTATGCTGGCTGAACCAAGTATAGGCAAGATTGTCTCCTGACTTTCCTATACATCTGTATGTGCTTTAAATGGTCACTAACTTTTCAGACAATTTCGTCTCATTTAATAGAACATGGGATTCTTTAATGCTTTAATCCTTTAATTAAAAATGTTGCTGCTTTTTGCCTCAAAAAAACTCTCTAAAGTTCCTGTGATTAGGTGTCTCCCTTCTAGCAAATTTGCAGTTTGTTCCCTATTGCTAGGAATGTTTAGTCTCCATTAGGGTTGAGCGATCGGGATCGGAAATGTTCAGATTCCGATCGGCGATTGAGTAAATTTCACGATCGCGATTGGAATTCCGATCCTGATCTTTTCTGGCAGGATCAAGGTTGGAGGTTATTTCCCATAATGCTTATCTACTGGCCAATCATGGTGGGAAAAGCTATAGTATTAGATGAGTGAGTACTATTCGAAACTCCCGTTTCAAATAGCACGTACCCATAGGAATGAATGGAAGCTGCCGGCACATAGACTTTGATGGCGTCTGGCCGCTTAACCCCCTGCATGCCGGCTACGTCCATTCATTCCTATGGATTTACGGCAGCCTGCCACTCTTCTGGTTCATCCCTGTTTTACCGTATACTCATCTCTGCTACATTTGAGACGTAGCAGAGCTGAGTATACAGTAAAGCAGGGATGAAGCAGAAGAGTAGATAGACAAGTCAATGTACAGTGATGGAGATGTAGCAGAGTCCAGTATATGGCACAGCAGGGAGGAAACAGAAGAGTAGATAGTATCTATCTCCTTGCGAACTTCGCTCAACTTTCCTGCACAGATCCACTGCTGCTGCCCGTTCTTCTCGCTCCTCTTCTCTTTCATTGACATGTCTTCAGAGCACCCTCCCTAGACTAGTGTTAGAGATGCTGGGAGAAGGCGGGGCTTGTGGCTTAGGAGAGTACCGGGTACTGAGAGGGGAGACATGAATGATGTACTCAAGTCTCCCCGCCAACACTCTCCTAAGCCACAACAAGCCCCACGTACTCCCATCATCTCTAACACTAGCCTAGGGAGGTGGGGGGTGCACACGGCGCTCTGAAGGCATGTCAATGAGAAAGTACTGTACTGAGAAGAACGGGGAGCGGCAGGGGATCTATGCAGGTAAGTGGACACCAGGGGGGCTAAGTAGCTGGGGGATTTTTTTAAATCACTACACAGTGTGGAGTCCAGAAATTGGAACAATTTTTGGACTCCATGCTGTGTAGAGAATAGGATCGTTTTTAAAATCCGATCTTCGATTATTAAAAAAATCCCATTGACTTGCATTCGGATCGGAATTGGGATCGGGTTCGAATGGAAAATGATTGGAAATCGGATTTTAAAAACAATCCTGAAATTTCAAGATCGGCTCAACCCCAGTTTCCATAGATGTAAGACAGGTTCACAATGAGTGAGAGGGAATTGCCCATTAAGCAACCTGGGAGGAGGGGGTGGCAGTGAGCCCTGATACTAGACCCACCCCCAAGTCCCTACCAATTTACCTCAACTACCCTAAACGGTAGAGGGCAACAGGGCAATGGTCCCTACCTATTATAAGTGAAACACTGAATGCAGACAAGACAAACAACAAGAACAGAAGGTCAAACTAGCCAAGGGGACATAACCAGACGGGCAACTAGGTACCAAATTGGAATCAAGAATAATAGTTGAGAGGTCAAAGCAAATGTCAGAATACAGATAATCAGAGAAGAAATTAATACTCTAGCACACTCTAAGACACTAATAGCAAAAACCCATATGAGGACTAATGGGCTGCATATGGGAAGCCCAGAATCCTCTCCCGAAGTGATTGGAAGATGAACTGTCAATCATGAAGCAACAAATGTTAGAGATCCAAAGGGAACTACTGACTGGACTGATACAATGAAACAAACTCTCAGCTGTGCTAAAACAGAATACAACAAGAGGCCCAGGAGCAGCGGATCATAAGTGGACACACCTCCTGCGCCGTATCATGTGGCGGCGGATGGTGCAGAAGTCTGAACGGACAAGGATGTTACAGAGTGGAAGAGATGTTCTTTCTCTCTTGCACCGTGAATGTGGATGGGACAGGCTGATACTCCTCACAGCACTTCAGCAAACTGCTTTCTCTGTGAAAAGGACTGAACAGTCTGCAAATCTCTCATCTTACAATATTAGAAAAGTCTTCTGTGTACTTATATCTACTTCTGACTGCTTGTGAGATTACAGATGGGATATTATTCACAGACTGTAAACCACTTTCCTGACAGTGCTCATAGATAGCTCTTTTCCTCTGTAATACCTGTATGTATTTGCCCTATATTTACAGTTCAGTGTTCCTGATCTCCTATATAATGGTCACTTGGGCTTTTCTCAGCTATATGTTTGCTATTGTACAGTTTTATCTTGGCACAATTACATGTAAACTAGTTTTAGTAGTGAATAGGGCAGACTACTCCTTATTGTACAGGGCTCTGCCTCAGAGACAAATGTAAAATGTGCTGCAGCCACAATGTGATTGTTAGCAGCAGAAAAACTGATAGGACAGCATATATGAAGAATATGAAGAATGATATGGTGTTAGAACTTACTGCCCAGCAATAACCCTTCAGATATCTTAACTTTACAAGGTGCCTGAGTATTCATAAAATGTGTTTGGACACCTATAGTTAGGCTTATGTCTTGTCCCGTGCAGTCTTCTATTTCATGATGGTAGTTGAATACTGACCTTTATGTTTTGTTGGTATTTTATCAGAAGAAACCTCTGGACTTTTAAGAATATTGTCCTGACTGACCGTGGTGTTCACTTCAATCGTTCCATCTGTAAAGCAAAATGTAAATGTACTTTATGAAGTTATAGATTTGAGTGTTGGGTATACACATAATAATCATGGATAAATATACAATATAGCTTTAGTTGATATCTCTACTACTAGATTTGCTGTGCCTAGTATAGCCACTTTTATTATGTAGTTATTTCACCACGTTTAGGCTACATTCACATAACTGTCAGTGTGCTGGTTGTATTTTTCATGGCTAGAAAACTGACCCATTCATTTCTATGGCCACATACACATTCCCTTATCACAGGCCTGTGTATGGCAGTAAACCTGGGGCAACACTCAGGACAGGTTCTATACTTGTCTGTTTTGTAGTCTGGGCTCACTGAGGGCAGTGAATGGAGTCGTAGTCACGTACATGTATCCTCCAGTATATAAATTCCCTTTTTTTTTTTATATAAAAAACAAAAAAAACTTTGCAAGTCTTCAGTAGGTGATACCTTTTTTAATGGCTAACTCATAATGATGACAGAATATGACGTTTCGAAGCTTCCTCTGAGCTTCTTCTTCAGATATAACTAAAAACACCTGAGAAGGTGTTTTTAGTTATATCTGAAGAAGAAGCTCAGAGGAAGCTTCGAAACGTCATATTCTGTCATCATTATGAGTTAGCCATTAAAAAAGGTATCACCTACTGAAGACTTGCAAAGTTTTTTTTGTT
This sequence comes from Leptodactylus fuscus, assembly GCF_031893055.1. Lineage (NCBI taxonomy): Eukaryota > Metazoa > Chordata > Amphibia > Anura > Leptodactylidae > Leptodactylus > Leptodactylus fuscus. The sequence continues at coordinate 252,762,378 of NC_134265.1, forward strand.
TTTTATATTTTATAACCACTGGCTAACACGGTACCAAAACAAACATTTTCCTTTTTTTTTTTTTTACTAATATTGCCCCATACATTGATCATCCATTGTATCACATCAAACAAACAAGCTTAGTATAGCAACATTTACTGACATAGTACTTTTATGTCTGCCTTGCCTTGTAAGCTTTAGATTTAAGTTCATGGGTTATGTAAAAATTTGTTACAATGAAAGTTTCAAAACAAGGGAAAAAAGAATTGTTGCTTTTCTCACAAATAATCAATGACCCCATTTTACATTTAGGAGAGCGGCTCTTCTCACTATGTAATGAGGAGCACAGCTCTGCATGTAGTATCAGGGGAGAGGTGAACTCATATTTTGGATGTCATTTCATATGCTGGAGAAAAGACTCCCCAATTAGTGAATATTCTATAGAATACATTTCATTATTATGCTTTAATAGAACAAAATTTTGACCAACAATTTTCATCTTTCGAAAAGTTAACTGGTTAGTAATTCATTATAGTCTTGTAGTAACAAAGTGTAAGAAAGCATGGATTCTAAAAATAAAGGGGGCAAATATAGTAGTGTGCTTTACAGTTTTCTGCTGTGGAAACATCATATTCATGTGCCAATATTAATGTGTTAGAAATAGAAAGTGGAGTGTTACATAGTTAGGCTGAACACAGACCCGTCCGTCAAGTTCAACCAAGGAATTGGAAGTGGCATGAGTGAAGGAAATAAAGCTATACATTTTCATAAGCGTCTAGCCATTTTTGAAGCTGTTACTGTTGTGACCAGCTCTTTGGGTAGACTATTAAACAGATACACAGTTCTTACAGTGAAGAAGCATTCCCCCCACGCCCAACCAGCAGCACAACTGGGGTATTTCTGCCCCTGTTGCTGTTAGGACTGGTGGAACTTTTAATTAACTAACAGCTTTAACCCCCTATAAGAGGCCGCAAGACCTCCCCCCTGTGTTTTTTTCTGTCCTGTGCGGACAGGACAGGTGGCGGGGGGGGGGGGGGGGAGAGGTGTTGCAACCTCTTACAGGGGGCACCTCTCCCTCCGATCTTCAGCTTCTTACCTCCTCTCCTTGTCTCCTCCCGTCCGGGGTGTTCTCATCCTCCCCCTGTGCCGGCGCGCGTCTGCCGGCACTTCGGCGGGTCAGGAGGCGGGGTGGAACTTCTCTTCTCCGGCGGCGAAGGGGAACTGTAGTGCGCGGCAGTGTTCCCGGGGGGTGGACTTCCGCTTCCGGGTTTGCCGCGCATGCGCAGTTCTCCGGCCGTCGGTCACCGCTAACTGCGGTTTTTTGTGCTATTTTCTCCCCCCTCCCTTGCTGGTGGTGAGGGGGGGAGTATTCAGGTCTCCTCCTGGTCGTGTCCAGTTTCCAGGGGCCCTGTTTGGACAAGATTCGCGTCTCTGTAGTGAGGGGGCGGGGCCTCATCGTAAACCCCGCCCCTCTTGGTTTGCCCGGCTTATTTAAACTCCCCCCTGTCATCACTGCTTTGCTTGCTCACTCTCTGGGTGCTCAAGCTGTCGGTTTGTCCCTCAAGCACATTGTGGTGGTTAACCGTATTGTTTCAGGTTTGGCAGGGGGGGAGGGGCGGGCAAACCTGGTTACTTATATGGAGCCTGAATAACTTGGTATTTGCTTTCTCCTTAGCATGTCCTCCTCTTCATCCTCCGTGCTCCCTTCCCGGGGTAAGACGACTTCCAAGAGGAAGCATTTATCCTGCGGTAAATGCAGGATTCCCTTACCCGACGGATATGAATATAGATATTGCCATGGATGCAGAGGCCCCCCATCAGAGGATACCCCCCTGCGTGATGTGGTCGGCTGGGTAAAAGACTTCGTTCATCAGTCCATGAGAGAAGTTAAAGATACCATCTCCCACATGGCAAAAAGACCTCGAGTAGAGCCCAGTGAGCTCTCTCTCCCCCCTTTGGAGGATCTCCATATTGGGGAGGTGGATTCAGAGGAGGAATCCGAGGAAGCGGAGAAATCTATATTTCCATTGGAAAAGATGCCAAGGCTGCTCAAGACCATCCGGTCAAGGGACCGTGAGAGCGGGGAAGGATCCAGCAGAAGATCCAGATCCTTCAGGGCAAATTCAGATTTAGTCCGAAAGATGGAGGCTGAATGGAGACAGCCGGAAAAAGCGTTTAACTCCACTAAACGCTTTAGATCCTTGTTCCCCATTGCCGAATCCCAGCAGGGAACCTGAGGGTTCCCCCCCAAAGTGGATATGGCCGTGGCTAAGCTATCTAAGCGCACGGTGGTGCCGTCGGAAGACGGATCGAATCTGCAGGATCCTATGGACCGCCGCGTCGAGGGCTCCCTGAGGCGGATATATGCAGCCTCCTCCGCCCAGGCTTCGGTGGGCATCTCCGCTAGCGAGGTGGTGTCAGGCCTTCGGGCTGAGTTGTCTTCCCTGGCTAGGGACATTGACACCGGAGACCACCTATCAGAGGCTACCTTTTACCAAACTAAGCTGGCTTCTAGGGCAATGGCGCTTTCCACCGCGACCAGACGCCCATTATGGCTGAAGCCATGGAGAGCCGATAATGCCTCCAAATTTAATCTGTGTGCCCTCCCCTTCGAGCCTGGAAGGCTATTCGGTAGGGAATTGGACCGAATTATGGAAGGCCTCGCGGATTCCAAGGGGAAGAACCTTCCTCAACCCTCCAGCAGCGGAAGACCTTCCTTTCAGGGCCGCGGATTTTCCAGAAGAGGTTCTCGAGGCCAGAGACGCTCCGGCCCCCAGGCCAGAGGGAGAGGTCGTGGTGCCTCCCGTGACCAGCAGAAGCGCTCATCCTTCTGACTATCCGACCTCTCTTCCCCGCGCCCCCGCAGCTGTAGGCGGCCGGCTTTTCCATCATTCGGCCGCCTGGATTCTTCATATTCAGGACCCCTGGGTCTTACAACTGATCCAGGAAGGATACAAAATAAGCTTCATCTCTCATCCGGCAGAGAAATTTATAACAACTCGCCCTTTTCAGGGCACCAAACAAGTTCATCTAGAGAAGTCCGTTCAGGAGTACGTGGACAAAGCTGCGCTGGAACTGGTTCCTCTTACAGAACGCGGCCAAGGCGTCTACTCTCCGGTCTTCTTAGTTCCCAAGTCGTCAGGCGGATGGCGGATGATCATCGATCTCAGATACCTGAATCAATTCATCCACAAGGTACGGTTCCGGATGGAAACCATCAGATCGGTGCTCCCCTTCCTGCAGCCCGGAGATCACTTCGTTACCTTGGACCTAAGGGACGCATACTTCCACGTACCCATTTTTCCAGCCCACAGGAGATTCCTAAGGATTGCTGTGTACCTAAATGGAAAGTTGTCTCATTTCCAGTTTATGGCTCTCCCATTCGGCATATCCTCGGCCCCCCACACCTTCACAAAGGTAGTGGCTCCGGTCGCAGCCGCCCTGCGCCTCCAAGGGGTCTTTATAGTTCCATATCTAGACGACTGGCTCCTAAAAGCCCGGTCAAAGGAGGTTCTCGCCACACAACTAGAGACCACAGTGGCTTTACTAAACGAGCTGGGCTGGCTAGTAAACTGGCAGAAGTCAGTAGTGGTTCCATCAACCCGGATCCAGTTCCTGGGATTCATCTTGGACTCTCTCAGTATGACGATCTCCCTGCCCTCTCCTCGCAAGGAGAAGATTGGTCGAGCGGCTCATCACCTATCCATTACCCGGAAGGTTACTATCAGGACGGCCATGAAAGTCCTAGGTCTCATGTCTGCCACCATCGAGGCAGTCCCCTGGGCCCTGTGGCACATGCGCCTGTTACAAAGCGAGATCTTGAGAGTCTGGAACCACAGTCCTTCAGGACTTCAGAAGCCTATCCAGTTATCCATCAGTAGCCATCGATCACTGGCTTGGTGGTCTCATCTCCAAGACGGGAAGTCCACGGTCCAGACCTCCTGGATCCTGTTGACTACAGATGCCTCCCTCACAGGATGGGGAGCGCATCTAGGGGAGACCCCAGTACAAGGTACATGGAATCGTCTGGAGAAAACACGCTCGTCCAATTGGCGCGAGCTTACGGCAGTTCACCGTGCACTTCTGGCGTTTGCACCTCACCTGCAGGGACAAGCTGTGAAGATAAGGACGGACAACTTAACAGCAGTTCACTACATCAACAAACAAGGGGGAACCAGATCCCCCTCTCTCCTGCAGGTGACCAACCTAATATTTGCCTGGGCAGAAAAGAATCTGTCCCAGTTGTCGGCAGTTCACATCCGAGGTCGCTTGAACATCCTTGCGGATCAGCTCAGCAGAGGCCTGGTGACGTCAGGCGAATGGTCCCTGGATCCGGAAATCTTTCACCATCTTACCGAGATGTGGGGTCTCCCCGAGATGGATCTGATGGCCACCCAATACAACGCCAAAGTATCAAGGTTTTGCTGCCTGTACCGGGAAGACAACCCTTTGGCGGTGGATGCCCTGTCAATACCTTGGAGGTTCAAACTGGCATACGTTTTTCCTCCCATTCCGATGATTCCGAGGGTATTGGCGAAACTCAGGCAGGACCAGACGTCGGCAATAGTGATCATGCCGTTCTGGCCAAAAAGGGCATGGTTTACCCACCTCATTCTGATGAGTCGAGGGATCTACTGGAGGCTTCCATCAGTCCACAACCTGGTAACTCTAAACAGACAGCTCTGCCAGGACCTGGACAGGTTCAACTTCACTGCCTGGAGGTTAACCGCGCCGTATGTGGAGATAGAGGATTGTCCCAGGGAGCGCTAAGGACACTAGCCCATTCAAGAGCGGAATCTACTAACCGGAGCTATCAGAGGATCGCCCGAATATTCCGAGGCTGATGTGAGGAGAACCAGCGCAACTCCAACAGAAATTCAATTGTGGAATTCCTACAAGACGGCCTAGAGAGGGGGCTATCACCAGCCACCCTGAAGGTTCAAGTTTCAGCTCTGTCCGCTCTCCTGGAGACTCGGCTATCACAAGATCCTCTAATCAAGCAGTTCCTAAGAGGGGCCGCCAGGCTCCGACCCCAGGTACAACCTCCAGTCCCTCGGTGGGATCTGGCTGCAGTTCTACAGGGGCTCTGTGCTCCCCCCTTTGAACCTTTATCTGAGGTGGATTGGAAGTACCTATCATACAAGGTTACCTTTCTGTTGGCAATAACCTCCGCCAAAAGGGTTGGAGAACTACAGGCCTTAGCGGCCTCGGAACCCTTTATAACCTTTTTCTCAGACAGGGTACAGCTGAGGTTTGTTCCAGGATTCTTGCCAAAGGTACCTTCACTTCAGAATATCAACCAGGTAATTTCTTTAGCGGCCTTCTTTCCCTCCCCCACTTCCAAGTGGGAAGAGAAGATGCACAAGCTGGACTTGGTCAGATCACTACGGATCTACCTGGACCGCACAGCCTCCTTCTGGAGATCAGAAAATCTGCTGATCAATGTGTTTGGCCACAATAGAGGTGTCAAAGCATCGAAGGTGACTCTGTCAAAATGGATCAAGGAGGCCATCACCTGCTCCCTGCATGCTCAAGACCTTCCGGTACCTGAGTTTGTCTGTGCCCACGCCACCAGAGCGGTGGCAACATCCTGGGCAGAAAGACGTTCCCTTTCCTTGGAATAGATATGTGCCGCTGCTTCCTGGAGTTCACAGCTGACCTTCGCCAGGCACTACAGGCTGGATTGGCGTGCGGCGGATTCCACAGCGTTTGGACAGTCTGTCTTGGCATCAGCCTGCCAGGATCACCCACCCTAGGGTAATAGCGATACTTGCTAAATCCCCAGTTGTGCTGCTAGTTGGGCGTGGGGGGAATGGAAGATTATGAATGATAATCTGTTTTCCCTTAGCCCAAACAGCAGCACAAGGCTCCCTCCCAGATCCTTGTCATTGTATATATTGTATTTGTATTTGTATACTTTGATACTAACACAGGGGGGAGGAGGTCTTGCGGCCTCTTATAGGGGGTTAAAGCTGTTAGTTAATTAAAAGTTCCACCTGTCCTAACAGCTCACAGGGGCAGAAATACCCCAGTTGTGCTGCTGTTTGGGCTAAGGGAAAACAGATTATCATTCATAATCTTCCATTATCGCCTCTGGAGATTAAACCGTTTTTTGTTTTTTTTTCCGGATGGAAGGAGTTCCTCCGTGTCTTTTTCCTGGAACAGCTTTCCTCTATATTTTTTGTACAGGCCATTTTGTACTCTGCCCAATGCCTGAGGCCTAGAAGTTACCAGCCACCGCCAGAAGAAGAGGATGAAGAGGACGCTGCTGACGAAGATGGAGGCGGCGCTGGATAGAGTTCTCTCATAGCATTGGGGACGCCCCCAGTGCTGTTTGAGCGCTGGGGCCCGCCCCCGGTGCTGCGAGAGAGCTAATTTTCATGTATACATGGGATTGTAGGCAAATGCTTGCGCGGAGAAGACAATGAAAGGTAGAAGAAGAATAGCCTTTCTTAAGGCTATTCTGATGTGGTACCTAGAAAAAATTGTGTGTGAGTGATAGAATCCCTTTAAAGCGACTTCCGGGCAAAATTTTTTAAAAAAATGCCTGTTAGTGCTATTAATGGGTTAATAAATGAACCCATACACCTTTAGCTGTGTTTTGAGTGTTTTCTGGGTGTCTCTGGTATCTCCTGCATTTGTTTACATGGTTCAGCTCCCTCCCCCTTCATCACTCCCCCCCCTCCCATACATCCCCTCCCTCTCTCTCTAGCTTTCCTGCTCTTCCCTACCTACTCAGTCCAACACCCGACCCATATTATATACTTACCCTCCACAGTTCTTCCTCCTTTACTGTTTCTGTCTATGCATGCTCTTCTCCAGCGCTGCCCTGTTCTCTGCAGTGATGATCCACCTCTACTGCCCAGGCGTGGGTGGGCAGTAGAGGTAGATTTATCGGCAGAAGTGCGAACAGCAACACTTGGAGAGACACCATCTCACAGGAAGAAGCATGGAGGGTAAGTATAATGGGGTGGGTGGGGATATGACAGGCCCAGAGATATGGGTAACCATACATTTTTGATTAATTTTGTTATTTAGAAAGTAGGAGGGTATTTAGATTAGTGGTCAACAGTTGTGCCTTTTACAACTCTAGGCTACTTTTTCTATGAACTGGTGCAAAGAAAAATTTTAAGACCCCCATCACATAATATAACAACTCAAATCCACATCTCTGTCTAAAAAGTGGACAGTGCCACCAAATTGACAACAGGTTATGTGACATCATGTCTCTCTTAACCAATTCCGGACCGCCCATAGACTATATACATCCGGGAAGTGGTTGCCTTGTACTGACAGTACGTGCCGGTACGTCCTGCCAGAACACAGCAGCTGCACGAAATCGTGCAATTGCTGAAACTGGGAGCTGGCTGTAACTTCAGCCGGAGCTCCCAGAGAGAAGACACGAAAGGTTTATTCCCGTCGCTGCCTTCTCGATCGCTGTGTATACAGCACTTATTGAGCGCTGTATACACAGCTATGGGTACCGCCATCATGCAGCCGCCCTCTGACCCGGCGGTCACGTTATCTGCCAGGATCAGTGTCTTGCAAGAGCTGCTGGGTCCTACAGGACCCAGATCAGCTCTGTATACTGTGTAGCAGCGTGCAGGAGGCTGTATTCCTCCTGCAACTGGGGCTAAATGTACCAGCCCCAATTGCAGGGAAAATCAGCCTCTAATACAAAAAAAAGTGATCAGATGTCCCCAAAGGTCTCTTATGACCTTATGGGGACACCATCTGAAAAAAAAAAATATTAAAAAAATTAATAAAAAAGTTTTTTTAAATTTTTTTTTTAAATTATTTAAAAAATAAGTAAAATAACACACCAATAAAATGCCGTTATTAAAGGTTATAGCCCCACCCCCGACAACACCATACAAAATAAAAATTACCGTAACGGAGAGGAAAAACTATTTTATAAAATTTTTCAGTTGCACTTTGTGTTATTAAATGAATTTAAAAAAACCAAAAGTGAAAACCAGACACAATTTCCCTCCTATTTTGTTTATATTTTCCCGGATATAAAAAAAATTAAAACACATTCGAAAATAAAAACAACATAAAAATAAAGACCTATGTGTCCCCGAAAAAAGATGCAGAAATTATTGGAATGAGACGTATGAGAAAAATGTTATAGCCCTCAAAACCGCACATACAAAATAAACCTAAAATGTGTCTGGTCCTGGACCACAAATTGGCCCGGTACTGAAGTGGTTAATGAGGTTTGTGATTAATAAACACTGACAAGCAAAAGGGTAACAATGTTTTCAAGTTTGGACTTTCAGGCTCCATCTCACCATCTACTACAGCTTCATACATGAGACTACCATCATTTTCTACACAATCATCTTGGCTATCTCATACATATATTTAACTTGCAACTATTTAGCATATGATCAGTTATGCAGATTCTTGTTTTGTTCCTAAATTTTTTAAAGTTTTTATTATTTTGTTAGTATTTTGCAAATCCATCTTTTACTTTCAACATTGGCTGAATCCTTCTGGGCATTCAAGCATGTCTCAACGAAAATCCTATCCGAAGTCTCTTCCACACATTCCCAATGTTGGCGCATACTGGTCAATTCACTTGGGTAGAAATACAACTTTTTCTTCAATTCAAGTGTACAGGATTTCACTCTCATGAAAAGACTCAGCTCTACACCTGCATGCATACATTTTTCAGAGTTTTCTCACTAGATGCTGGCTATATTCATCTGCAGTCAGGCTGAGTTTTCATAGACAGCCAGGGAACATTTATGTCTTGGGTTATTCACATTTTTTGTGCTCAGTAGAGGAGTGCACACATATGGATATGTATTTGCATAAAACAGTCTTTTATACAAACATAAATCAAAGTGTGACTACAAAACCCCACAGTATGGTAAAATACCCAGCGCATTTCATATTCTACTAGATATTTTACAACCTGGCAGGCAGTCATCTGTGATTTATGCGTGAATAAAGTTTATGAAAATTCTACTTGTCTGTACACACTTCTGCTAAATGGAATCAGAGATTAAGAGAACGGTTGCCATTTTGCATATACTTCTCATTTAATTTTGATTTGCGCTAGCTTTTTTTTTGGCAGAAAAATCGCATTTTCACAAGGCAACATACCTTAGATATCTCACAATAATTGCAAACTTGTGCATTTAGATATGTTTCTATTAAACTATACCAAGTTGCTGATAGTTTTTTTAACCCCTTCCCGACATGCGCCGTAATAGTACGGCGCGTGTCGGGTCTGTAACTATGGCGACCGCCCGGGAGCCGGGCGGCCGTCATAGCCGCCGGGTGTCTACTGCTTTAAGCAGTAGACAACCGGCTCTAATGCCTCCGATCGGTCCCCGGACCGATCGGAGGCATTAACCCCTCCGGCGCTGCTGTCAAAGGCGCCGGAGGCGCCATTTTCCCGGCGGCGCATGGGCGCCGCCATTTTGGCAGGGATCGCCGGCTCCTGGAGCATGCTCCAGGGCCGACCCCCCGTTGCCATGACAGCCGGGAGCCTTGTTAAGGGCTCCCAGCCAGTCTGCAAATTCTCTCTTTTGCAGGCTGGTGTATACAGCCTGCAAAAGAGATGATGATTTTTTGCAATGCATTGCAATGCATTAGCATTGTAATGCATTGCATTAGTGATCAGACCCCCTGGGGTTCAACACCCCTAGGGGGTCTAATAAATGCAAAAAAAAAAAAAAAAAAAAAAAAAAAAAAGTAAAAAAAAATATAAAAAAATATAAAAAGTATTAAAAGTTCAAATCACCCCCCTTTCCCTAGAACAAATATAAAAGTAGTTAAAAACTGTGAAACATATACATGTTAGGTATCCCCGCGTCCGAAATCGCCCGCTCTACAAATCTATAAAAATATTTTTCCTGTTCGGTAAACGCCGTAGCAGGAAAAATAGTCAAAAGTGCCAAACCGCCGTTTTTTCACTGTTTTAATTCTGATAAAAATTTGAATAAAAAGTGATCAAAGCAATAACATTTCCCGAAAATGGTAGAACTAAAAAGTACACCCGGCCCCGCAAAAAAAGACACCCTATGCATCCCCGTACACCTATGTATAAAAAAGTTACGGCCGTCGGAATATGGCGACTTTTAGAAAAAAATTTTTTTAACACCGTTTTGGAATTGTTTTTAGGGGTCAAAATGTAAATAAAACCATATAAATTTGGTATCCCTGGAACCATACCGAAACACAGAATATAGGGGACATGTCATTTTGGCTGCACAGTGAACGCCGTAAAACCAAAGCCCGTAAGAAAGTCGCAGAAATGCATTTTTTCTTCAAATCCACCCCATTCTGAATTTTTTTCCTGCTTCCCAGTACATTATATAGAATAATTAATGGTGGCATCATGAAGAAAAAATTGTCCCGCAAAAATTAAGACCTCATATGACTCTGGGAGCGGAGAAATAAAAAAGTTATGGTGTTTAGAAGGAGGGGAGTCAAAAACGAAAAACGAAAATCAAAAAATGCCATCGGCGGGAAGGGGTTAAGCATGCAAGGACATTTTCTTCATACTGCTTAAATTCCCAATCCCATATTCAGTTACTTTTTCTTGCGTCTGCAGCTATGATCCCAAGATAAGGAATCACATTTATGAAATGCAAATATGACAACTGGGGATCAAAAGGCTGGATTAAAAAAGAACCCAGCTGGACTGCCCACCAATAGCTAGGAAATAGTCGCTAACGATAGCACACCATTGGGTAGTATTTGTCTGGACATGGAAGGAAGCATTGTTCAATATACCAAATGGACACTTAACTGGTGGACTTATTCTAACGATGGAAACATCTAGCATATACATGTAGAATGGGTCGATCATGACTTCTATTCACTAGTCCACCAGTACTCTGGTGAGCTTATGGGGTCCCAGTCCATCATAAAGCATCCAATAAAGCATGCCACTTTTCTTTTATTGTAATTGGAGGCATATGGCGGTAACGATCCCATGTATCTCTATGGCAGCTTTATAATGGTACTGCTCATAACAGAGTCACAATAGCGCCATGTACAGGACACTTTAGTGTCATGTGTTAGTCACAAAATTGTAGCAGTAATGCCATTTATAGTTTATTCCCTGTATGAAGCAATTCTGGTATTTCATAAACTAGGCATTAAGTTCTATTTTGGCCTGAGATACAACTGAAATTACTGGAAGATTTTATTTTTACAGCTATATTAGTAAAAGAAGCTTATTTTTGGACTTTAGTATCTTTGTGCATGTAATGGTTCTGCAATCTTCACACCTCAATGGGTGGATGGTAACTAGGAATTAGGACTAGTTCACACGGGGACATGGAGGAGGATTTTGACAGCAGAATCCACGTCATAATCCTCCTCCATACAATGTTAGTCTATGTAGACTGCTAGCTTTTTTTTTTCTGCTAGCAGAGAAAAAGAAGCGACATGACCTTTCTTCAGGCGTTTTCCACCTGAAGAAAGCAATAGAAGTGAATGGGAAGCGTTTTTTACCGCTCGTTTTTTTGCAAAAAAACGCACGGTAAAAAACGCAACGTGCTTTTTGCGGCCCATTCTCTTAAAGGATCGGAAAACCGCCTGGCAGTGGTTTTTACAAAAAAAACGCTCCACAAAAAGCGTGCCAAGGTCAAAAAAACGCTTCCTAATTTTTTTCCGGTGCCAAAATAAGCCACACGTTATTTACGTGTGAACTAAGCCTTAGAGCTTCACCTCTGTTCCCTTGTATGATATTGCTTAGCTTTACCGGTAATATAGATTATAAGAGGAAAGTCTATTTTTCAGCTCCTGGCAAGAGATAGTTTGCTGCTGGCATTAATGTCCAGACTCCGACACATAAAAATCCTGGCACATTTGGACTCTAACATTGGACAAGCATTACACATATTCTTGTCTGTCATTACATATATAAATTAACTTCTTCTCTTAGTGCAGCAAACTATCCAAAATGACTTCAAAGAACCTGTCATAGTTTGTAAAAATCATTGTAAAGAGAGAAAAGAACAACTGACCAAAGTGTCGAGTAAAAAACATTTTGTATTGACAGTTTTCAGAACCAGGCAATTATTTAGGCAGAGTGAACCAGCAAATGTATGACAGACGGTACCAATTAACTGAGATGGGCATGAGATCTGCAGATTTATGGAGAACAGAAGCAAGGCTGAGGATCGCACAGTACAATACTACTTTATATAGCTGCAATCTATTCAGGTGGAAATTTATCATAGTAATATCAGCATCCAAACTGGAGAAAATGGCATCATCTTCTCTTACAGTTTATGCCACCATATTTATGACAGCCTTATGCATACAGCACATAGTCCCTAGCATGACAACTAGACTAATCCACTGGTCCACTATTATTGATCTACTATTCAGTCTGACTTTGGATTAAATTGTATAGAATAAAAATGCACAACTCTTTACTACAAAATGTGTGAACTCTGTCTTCATGGTACAAAGAAAAAGGCAAATAGACAATTCCAAATGCACAAGTGCTATTAAGGAACATATGTCTGTATATAATAAAGGTGCACCTTAAACAACAATGCAAGTATTAATGTGAGTCACTCTTATGTGTTTACTTACAATCCTTTGGTCTAGAATTAGACTTTACTTTCATGATCAGAAACTATCATTGTGACAATAATAAGAGATATCTAAGAAGTCTTGGTATAAAATATAGATGGATAGATACTGTAGATATGCTCTAAAAGGTCATGGTAAAAAAAAATCTGCAAATTGGTGAATAAGGCAATGCGGGTGTTATGAGGAGGACCAGAGCCACCGCAGCCCTCTTCCCATTGTGCTCCAGAGTCCCCACTTATGGGTCTCGGGAGGTTGGCTGGAACCTCTGCAGTGTTGTGTAGAAGTTACTGGTCTCAACCTGAGCCGGACAGGGGACTTCCGGTTTTGGCTTAGCAGCAGACCAGAGCCTATTTAAGGAGGTCTCTGGCTCCGGACCGCCACTGGCTATTCAGTTGAACTCAGAGTTCTATTAGTAAACATTCCTTCTGTCCTGATTGCCTGTGTTTTTGACCCTTTATTTTGACCTTGCCTCCTGATTTTATACTGTGCCTGCTCCTGTTAATGAACTTGGTTTGCCTGTAGACCTGAACTCTGCTTTGTACTTCGCTACCGCTCCTGTTACCGACCCGGCCTGCCTGACGTTCACTTTGTATTTACCATTGTATTGCTTTGCTCTCTTGTTGAGTACCTGGACCATATAACTACAATTTACTCTCTACTGCCACCTGCTTCAGCCTTCTGGATCCCTGGAGCAACACCACAACTCGAAAAACATCTGCTGGTAAGAGTTCTCATTGTCTGGTTTACTGTAATTTGTGGTGTGCTGTGTGTTTAACATTTCCCGACCCGTACCGCTCTGCCCAGCAATGCAGCCAAGTCCATTCCCACCATATGGGGCTCTGGTGAACACCATTGTGGGGTTGGACTTGGTGCGGCCTAGGGGGTGTTGGACACACAACGCCATGTTAACTATTTTAATCAATGTATCTAGTTCTTGGTTCTTACTGGTTCTTACTTTGGCTCTGAACTGCATTTGCTATACTAACAGTGGTATTTTCCTACCACAACCTTTTAGAGTGCTGTCTGCTTTCTAGGAGGATAGATAGATAAGGAGTATATACCATATCACTGAGCTATGTGAGTGAGCTGTACATCCTTTATTCTATGGAAAGGCTAATTTCCGCAGTCACTCAGATGTGTTAATGTTATACCGCATCAAAATTCCTGTTTGAGCCCAATGACTTCGATTCTGCCAAGCATTCAGTTTAGTCATTGCTGTCATCTATGTTTATGGCACTTCTGCTTCTACTAAATGATAAAGCCAAAGACTTGTCAAATGACCTGCCATCTCCACAGACTATTAGTACAAGAGTGAGGGTAGCAAAATGTTAAGACTGTGATGAAGACGCAGCTTGAATATTTGCAATGACAATAAAAAGGTCAGTCTCTGCAGAGTATTGTTATTGCCAGTGCTTCTTAATCTGGCCGAGTAACATCCTCACTTAGACATATATTACATTTCCCATTTATATTTTTTAGAATAGATGGGTGCATTAATATAAAGTATATCGCATGAGATTTTATTTGCTATGAAATCATTCCATAAATTCATGTCAGAGTGTCCAATTTCAAGGGTTTCTGGTTAAGGCAACTTATTTTTAAAGGGGCTCTATCATTGGGAAAAGTCATTTTTAACTAATCACATCCTTGCATAGGCTTTAGAAAGGCAATTCCACACCTATCTTTAGTATGTAAATTGCCTCAGTGGCTTTTGAATGTCTGTCTTTATTCATATGCTAATTAGACTAGGTGCATCATCTTTGCTATTGTTTCCTACGTATGTGTACAGCACAGGCTCATGCTGATGACTTCCTGTTTGCCTGCACACAGGAGATAATAGCAGAGAGAAGTGCTGCTGGGAACTCATTAGCATATGAATAAAAATGGACTTATTGAAAAACCACTGAGGCAATTTACATACTAAAGCTAGGTGTGGAATAGCATTTCTAAAGACTAGGATGTGATTAGTTAAAAATTACTTTTCCCAATGATAGAGACCCTTTAAATACCCCATCAGGGAGTTACAGAGTTGTGGAAACGGCTTTTTTGTTGTATATTTTGCTGTATTTTTTTTTTTTTTTTTTAGCCAAACCTAGTGGCTCAAAAAATAGAAACAGAAGTAAGGGGAAATATATAGGAAGTACTTATACTTCTTCCTTCTTCTCAATCCACTTTGGCTCAAAAAACGCAGCAGTTTTTCCACAATGTGGGGCCTTAGCCCTAAAGTTGTTGTTCAGCTAAGCTCAGTTGTTGTTTACTGCTAAGTGTCATGGCTGGGAGGTAAGGAACGCTCCCTCTGACAGTACAGCTCTATGGACTCTACTGTCAGGAGGGACGTTCCTCACAGACTATCAGAAACGCCCTTCTGACACTGAAGAGCTACAGTAATGGCACCGATAGCTCTTCAGCAGGGGAACAGAATCAGAAAGCTGATAGTACACTTAATTCAGCACACTGTCAGCTTTCTAATGGTGTATTACATCACATGTGCCTGAGGAAGTAAAAGGTCCTCTTTAAAAAAATATATATATAAAAAAATGAAAAGTTTAAATCACCCCCTTTCTCTATATCACATATAAAAATAAACACTCTAAAACACACACATTAGGTATCCTTGGGTCTGAACTACAAACTTTTATTTTAACCATACGATAAATGCCATAACAGGAAAAAAATCAAAAGTGCAGAACTGCAATTTTTTTGTTGTTTTAGCTCCCAAAAATATTTAAAAAAGAAGACATCAGAACATCAGACATTCCCCAAAATGGTATTAATAAAAAGAATATCTGGCCCCGTAAAAAAACACACCCTAAGCAGCCCCTTAAAACGTTTGGATTTTTTTCTTAAAGTTGTCACAACATAATAAAACTATATAAATCTGGTATAACCAAAATTGTAATGACCTGCAGAATACAGGTGACATGTTATTGTGGCTGCACAGTGAATACCGTAAAAAAAAAGAAGCCCATAAGAACGTTGCACAAATGTAGTTTCTCAAATTTTATCCAATTCAAAATTTTTATCTAGCTTCTCAGTACATTATATGAAATATTAAATGGTACCATTAAGAAGTATAATTTTATCTCGCAAAATTTAAGAGCTCATTTGACTCTAAGAAAGGAAAGGCATTTGGAAGGTGGGAAATATAAATAAAAATCAAAAAAAGGGTTGCGGCAGGAAGGAGTTAGTGAAACTGCCACAATGATATTGTTTGTGGTGCGGGTTTTTTTTTTTACTGTTTTGTTTATTGTATATGTAGTTAAAGGGGTTGTTATCTTCAAGAACAATATTCAAAGACAAATGTTATTGTTTCTACAATAAAAAGTTATGCAAATTTCCGATGTATTTTCTATTGATTCCTGACAGTTTCCTAGATGTCTGCTAGTATTCATTCATTTTGCTTACTTCTAGTAGATAAAAATCAGTCCATGGTCATGTGATACACACTGGTGCATAGCTGGTTACCAGGCAGAGGTCTGTTTACTGTGTTGTGACTGAGCTGTGCACCTGTGTACCATAAGTTGCATGACGTGTAAGCTGCATGATGGCTTATTGTTTGCAGGACAAATTGTACTTTGTAATGGCACCATTCAATATGCTGTGCAATGTACTGGGAAGCTGGAAAAAAATTCAAAATGAGGTGCAATTGGCAAAAAAATTCATTTGCACCATTTTCAAAGGGGTTTAATTTTTACAGCGTTCACTGTTTGGTACAAATGACATGTTACCTGTATTATATGTGTCAGTACGAACACGGTGATACCAAATTTATAAAGTATTTTTAATGGTTTGATACTTTTTAAAAAATGAAAAACTTTGCAAAGTAGAAAAAAAAATTTGTGTTGTCATGTTCTGACACCTGTAACTTTTTCATATTTACATGTATGGAGCTGGTTGTGGTGTCTTTTTATGAGGGATAAGATGACATTTCTATTGATACCATTTGGGGAAAGATCTGATGGTTTGATCACTTTTTATTCAATTTTTTATAGGAAGCAAAGTGTTGAAGAAAATGCTATTTGGCTATTTTTATTTTTTTTGCGGCTACGCCGTTTGCAGTATGGGATAATAGTTTGGGCATTTTGGAGTGCGGGGATACCTAATATGTTTATGTTTAATGTTCTTTATTTAATTTTATATCTGATCTAGGGAAAGGGGGTGATTTGAACCTTCATATTTTTTAATTTTTTTTAATACTTTTAAAAACTTTTTTTCTCTTCTTTTACATTTATGATCAGACCCCTTAGGTACCTTGAAACCTAGGGGGTCTGATCGCTCATACTATTCACTGCAATACTACTGTATTGCAGTGAATAGCAAAATCGCAGCAGTTCTATTAGACGATGCCTCTGGCATTGTGCAATAGAACCCAAATAAAGCAAAATTGGAGCTATAATGTGCTTATCAGATCTTAAAATAGCACACTAATTGCAACAGATTATAGTATACATAAGCAAAAGCACTGATGCAAATATTTAAAACATAACATTTATTTATATTATTTAAAAAGGTCCCTTCAAACAAGGTCCTCCTATTAAGACCATATTCATGAGTAGTCACAAATACAATAGACTCAAAAACATACACCGCTCAATTCTCACCAATGTAGCAGAGTCAAGATCCGTCCATCATATAAAGTAATTTAAAACGGTCTTACCAGGGTTGTCTCGCAGGTGGGAGAATCTGATAGGGTCAGGGGTCCAGCAAAGGATTTTTACCTGTAATGCCACCTCAAGTTAACCCTCAGAGCCCAAGTAACTCCCGCCCTGACAAGGGCAGTCCACAGCTGCCCCTATATGTCCCTGGTATAATACATATATAGATCCCTAGTCCCTACGCGTTTCCTGGCACCGTCTTGCGCCACTCATCAGGGGACTTTGAATTGCTAGGAAATATCCAAATACTACACTGTCTGCTCACAGTGGTGAGACTAGACTAGACTGACATAGTTAAGCACAGCTAACTGACTACCACATGATGTCTATGATAGCAAGGCCTATGATAGCAACTACCACATGATGTCTATGATAGCAAGGCCTTGCTATCATAGACATCATGTGGTAGTCAGTTAGCTGTGCTTAACTATGTCAGTCTAGTCTAGTCTCACCACTGTGAGCAGACAGTGTAGTATTTGGATATTTCCTAGCAATTCAAAGTCCCCTGATGAGTGGCGCAAGACGGTGCCAGGAAACGCGTAGGGACTAGGGATCTATATATGTATTATACCAGGGACATATAGGGGCAGCTATGGACTGCCCTTGTCAGGGCGGGAGTTACTTGGGCTCTGAGGGTTAACTTGAGGTGGCATTACAGGTAAAAATCCTTTGCTGGACCCCTGACCCTATCAGATTCTCCCACCTGCGAGACAACCCTGGTAAGACCATTTTAAATTACTTTATATGATAGACGGATCTTGACTCTGCTACATTGGTGAGAATTGAGCGGTGTATGTTTTTGAGTCTATTGTATTTGTGACTACTCATGAATATGGTCTTAATAGGAGGACCTTGTTTGAAGGGACCTTTTTAAATAATATAAATAAATGTTATGTTTTAAATATTTGCATCAGTGCTTTTGCTTATCGTGCAATAGAACTAATGCAGGGACAAGCCTGTAAGCCTTCAATAGGCTTCCAGCTGTCATAGCAACCAATTACCGCCCTCCTGTGACGTTCAGGAGGGCGGCGATCGGCAGAAAATGACGGCGCCCATGCCGCCTGCACCGTTTACACGCTGCGGTCACGTTTGACCGCAGTTTGTAAAGGGTTAACAGCAGTGATCGGCTCGGGCACCGACCGCTGCTGTTAGTGACAGGTCCTGGCTGTATTATACAGCCGGCATCTGCCGTGTATGGAGAGAGCTCATCCCCATGCGACCCATGCAGTAATAGTACGTTATGGGTCGCTATGGGGATAAAATCAATAGGAGGCTTTTTTACCCATTGATTTCAATGTGTACTGTGCGTAAAATGGAACCCATTGAACTCCATGGGATTCTGTTTTGCAGCGCTGATTCTTTAAACGAGTTATTGTAGCAAAAGCAACGCCACAAAACTCTGTGTGAATGCACCCTTATTGCTTCTAAGGATAAGGCCCCACAGGCCAGAAACGCAGCGCTAAAGCTCTGTGAGAACAACCGCGGTATAAACGCATTGTGGTTCTTCCTGCAGCACTTTGAAGAGAAAGTTCACAGAGTTTTCCTCTGCGGACTTTCTGTTACAATTATATCTATGGGAAAGCCGCCGGCGTAGATATCTGTAGATATAATTGACATGCTGCAATTTTCAAAACCGCAACGGTTTTGGAAATCACAGCGTGTCCGCGCTGCGATTTTTTCAGCAAAGTGGGCATGGGATTCGCATAAATCCCATCCACTTTGCAAGTACTGTAAAACACTGCGATTTTTACGCCACGGGCATATCATGGCGTCTCCGGCCCGTGGGGCCCCGGCCTAAAGGTGAAGCACAGGAAATAGCTGTAAATGCATGTGTCCAGAAGCATCTGGTGGCAGCACTTCTGTGTTATGGTTTGTGCTATATGACTTTAGTATAGGTTTCATCAGCCTTACAATTATTGCAATACACTCTAAGAACCTCATCCTTGATTTTTTAAATTTAAATCGGCATGCCGTACAGAAAAGGTTGCCTACTCCTTGTCTATAACATGACAACGGACTGATTTTTATCCACTTGGAGAAAGCAGAGTGAATGACAACAAGCAGAGATCTAGAAAACCATGAGGAATTGATACAGAAAGTATATTGGAAAATTGTAAAACTTTTTATTATGCAAACAATAATATTTGTCTCTTAATATTGGTCTACAAATGGGATTTGGTTTAATATTGAGGTGCATTCATAGTACAGCAGCAAATATTCATGAATTCTATAAGTTGATGACTAAATGCCCAGTCTTGTCTTAGGCTAAGCTCACACTGAGTTTTTTGGTCAGGATTTTGAGGCCATATCCACCTCGAAATCCTGACCAAAAAGACGGCTCCCATTGAAATCAATGGGAGCCGGTCAGAAGCGAGATGCTCATTCTTTCAGGCTGATTCATCTCGCGATTTGGCCTGAAGACACACTCCCTCCTCCGGACTAGGCCCATTCATTGAGCCTAATCCGGAACGGAGTGCGCAACTGGATGCTGGTGCAATGCACTGGCATTTAGTTGCGGCTACCTGCTTTTTGGTCTCGAACCTGTGGAGGCCTCCCCCTCAGGTTCCGGACCAAAAAACCCCGTGTGAACTTACCCTTACCCTTGTGACAGAAATAAAGAGACATTTAACCTGTTCACCCTCTTGCCGTCTTTCTTTCCCTGAGCCTTTTTGGTTGTTGCTTAACCAATCACAGTGCAATGAATAACCATCTCCACATATCCATTATTAAAAGTACATGTTTATTGACATTAATAAAACACTATGGTAAGCTTTTAGTTTTTTGCATTATGCTTAATTTTTGACAGGGCCTCTAGGTGGAGCTCAGCACTCACTGTGATTCCTCACATTTTAATGAGTGAGCAAAGGATTTTGCCTTTTAACCTACTCTTCTTCACAGATTGAGCCGAGTTTCCACATCCAAGTAGCAAGCATTGTTAAATTATCAATGGTAGGTTAGCAATGCATTGGGGCATGACTGCTTTTATGTCACCAGCAAATAAGCATTGCTCTCCGTAATACTTATATACAAGTCACACTTCACTTCTGTTAATTTTTTTTTTATCATATTGGTGCATTGCAGTTATAAGGCCAAGACTATCATATCTATCTATCTATCTATCTATCTATCTATCTATCTATCTATCTATCTATCATCTCTATATGGAATAAATTATTGGGACACAGATCTTAACAAGTAAATTCAGGTGTATCATGTGGTCTCATTGCCACAGGTATATAACATCTAGCACCACTCAGTCTGACTTTGCAAACAATTGTGAGTTCATTCGAAAGAGCTAACTGAAGTCTAGCGTGCTACTACAACTGGGTGAACCAATTTGTCACACAATCTGAATATTCCAAAGTGTTTTTGTTTTTTAATGAAGCTGAACAAATAGCCAATTATATATATATATATATATATATATATATATATATATATATATATATATGCAGCTTTTTTTGCTGCAGATTTTGTTGCGTTTTTTTTAGCCAAAGCCAAGAATGGCAAAAAATGGAATCAGAAATATATAGAAAGCTCTTATACTTCTAACTTCTGCTCAATCTAGTCCTGGCGCAAAACATCGCAACAAAATCTTCAACAAAAAAAGCTGTGTTTCCGCAACGTGGGTGTTAGGGAATTGCTAGAACAGCAATTCCCCAGTAACTGTTTGAACCCTGGGACGGGACACAAGAGACAGTGAGCCCTAAGCTGAAGCCCCCAACTGACCCTTCCTATTGCCAGGCCCTATCCTATGCAATAGGCGGCAACCACGAAGACAGTCCCTTCTTGGATATGTGAAACACGAAATGGAGTCAAGACGGACAACAACAAGCAGAGGTCAGCTAGCCAAGGGTCAGTAACAGTCGAGCGATGCTGTGCCAAATCGGAGTCCAAAGGATAGTCAGTGAGGAAAGCCAAAGGTCAAGGATAAGAATGCAAGCAAAAATAGGGACAGTAAGGAGCAAGTATGCACACAGCAATAGCAAGCACTGGTGTGAATGGGAACCAAGGCTAAATAGGGAGGAAGAACCCGCCCCTGGAGTTGACAGGAAAGGCAGGCTGTCAATTAACCACTTCATTAACAGAGGCAAACAAGGGCAGAAGACGGGTGTGGTGCAAATACAATTACAGAACTAGAGCTGTGTTCACACAGTGCGACCAAAAACTTTAAGCCAAGAACCAAACTGCACCCACCTCCTGCACCGCCGCATGCGAGCAGAGGGTGGTGCAGTGACCCGAACAGGCAGAGATGTTACAGTGGGGCCTTAGCCTTTAAGAGGTTTTTGGGATCATGTGAACATCTGGAACATGTTGAATCAGAAATTTTTCACCTTGCAGCACCAATCGGAGCCACAACAACTGACACTCACCAGCGGCACCAATAAGTACAGTCATCCCTAGAGTGCATCTATAGCGATTGACAAATATTATTTGTCATGTGCCGACCCCTCTACATGAAAGTTATATAATGCACACCGTGCATGCTAGCTCACAGCCTGGACACTCAGATACCATGCCTCATGCTTTCTGCTTATTGCTTCCTCCCTTCCAACTGTGTTTATATGGTCCATGAGAGAAAGGGACTACTTGGAGCAGAAGCATTTTAAATATTAGGGAGAACCATGTGCCAAACAAATATGCCTCGGCACAAGTGCCAAATGTTGCTGACCTTGCTTTAGCAGATAACTCTGAATCCAGAGAATTATTGGCAAATGGGTGAGAGCAATGGAAGGAGTTAGCCTAGTTTGCCATGGGAGTTTTACCTTGTCCAGCCTCAAACGTAATGGCAAAGAGGGTGTTCAGTGCTGCCAGTGGCGTTGTAACACCTAGAAGGATGAAACTGTCCACAGTGAACGTGGATAAAATTACTTTAGTGTAAATGAACCAGGAATAGATCCATGAGGATGTTCACACATCTCCCACTGATGCCTCTGAAGAGTGGTGCCATCATCTTCTTTTATTATATTACATTTACTATACTGCTGGTGCTGCCTGCTACTCTTAAAACAGCTACCATCACTGTCACTAGAGATGTCTTTTGGCCTGGCACATCATATTCCATGCTGTACCGCTACTCTTGTTTCCACAGCTATTGCCACTCCCACCACACAGCCAGACATGTCCTGCGGTATGGTGCACCATCACATTCCACTATAGCACACTGTTGATGCCACAGTGTTGGGATAAAAAAAATAATTTTGATTTCACATTTTCTCCCATAAAGGGATAATTTTTGACATTTTTTTTTTAAAGCAAATTTAACACTTTTCTTTAACACTTTTCAACTAGGCACATAGCCACATATTTTTCTCCTAGATAACAGCAAGCCTATAGCATTTACAAGTTATCAAAATGGGCTAATTTTGCTACAAACCATAGGTTTTTTGCATTATTGTGTCTAAAAAATAACCAAGCACCTTTCCTCTCAAAAAGGGTAATTTTTGGAGTGTTTGAAATGTTAAAATAAGTAAAAACGAGTGGTAGCGCAGTGTATGGTTAAACTCTGAGTATCCACTGCTTACCATGTTTTTCCATAGACATACATGTAATTTTCACTTTGACATAACTTTGGTTATTTTTGCCTTAGAGAGCTAGAAATAGGATTGATAAATTCCTATAAGCCCTGACAATGTGCTATACTATGTTTTAAGCCAAATTAAGTTATGGTTCATGGCAAATTTGCTCAACCTGAAACAAATCTTGGACAAGAGATACCCAAACTTGAAAAAAATCTTGAGAGGTTCGCACATCTGTAAGTGCTACTGTCAGTGGCGTAACTAGGAATGGCGGGGCCCCGTGGCGAGCTTTTGACATGGGGCCCCCCTGACCAACACCGAAGACCTCAATCGACCCCCTCCTACGCATTCCTGCGCGCTCATAGTGGCCCCTGCACACAGTATTATACCCCATAGTGGCCCCTGCACATAGTATTATTTCCCTTAGTGGCCCCTGCACACACTATTATATCCCTCAGTGGCCCCTCCACACAGTATTATCCCCCATAGTGGCCTCTCCACACAGTATTATCCCCCATAGCAGCCCCTGCACACAGTATTATCCCCCATAGTGTCCCCTGCACACAGTATTATCCCCAATAGTGTCCCCTGCACACAGTATTATGTCCCACTGTGGACACCCATAAACAATTATTATACTCTGGGGTCTTTTCAGACCCCAGAGTATAATAATCGGAGACCCAAGGGGAGAAAAACATAAAAAAAACCTCTGTTGCTCACCTATCTCCCGGATCCTACGCTGTTGGCCTCCGAAGTAGTCCATCTTCAATGACGTCAGACGTCACAAGACCCGGGACGCAGGCCGGGGTCATGAGACGTCAGACGACTAGGCCGAAGCCTGCCCGGATCATGGAGAGGTAAGTAACAGTGTTTTTTATGTTTCTTACCTCTCCTGGGCCGCCGATCATTATACTCGGGGGTCCGAAAAGACCCCCGAGTATAATGATAGCCACGGTAGCGGCTGTCACCAGGCCCCTAATGTCCCGGGCCCTGTGGCAGCTGCCTCTGCTACTCTGGCTACTGTAATATTTCACCATCAGTTGTGAGTTATATTATTATAAAATTGAATATGTTTAGGAGTCACAGCAACAAAAGTGCAGCCAAACCATGAAGAAAGAGAGAAAGTCGAGAGGTCTTTAACCAAATCTAATAGTATAACAAAAACTACACTAAAAAGTAACTTTTATTACTTCTCCATTAAAATGGCTAATATGCCTACCATGGAATATTATCTAAAAATTGGGCACATTTATTGAACACTGGAATGCTAATATAACAGGGGGCTCCCTAAATGTCTAAGGAAACCTAAATGTCTAGTTAAAAGAATTGTCTCAATGGAAAGATACATCAGTCGGGAATTCACCCAATATCCTCCTAGGTGATCTCAGAAACATCGGCCACCTGTAGTACACAGAGATCCACCTATTTAACGAGGCCATGCAGATGCAATGGTCATCCCAGTGGCGTTGCACATAATCCACTGGGATTCCACTATATCTCCTTCCTAACATGAACAATTGTTACACTAATGCGTTTCTTCTATAATCATTCTGCCTAGCTCATCAGAGATGCGAGCGTAATTATGCCTTATCAGTATTAATAGAACAAATAGTGCTTCTGCATAATCTCCGTTATATGTCAACCATGGGGTCGGAGCATTAGTGTCAGGTATTTAAACCAATGGCCCCATCCCGCTGTAATCAGCGGGCGCATCCAATCACAAAGTGTTCCTGCCCCTATGATGCTGATATTGCACACCCCCTGGAAGAAACCCAGCAGAGGCCACCTAATGATAACTCACATAGTGTCCTGTAACTACACATCGTGGCTGACTACAAAGGCTAAGTTAAATATAGACTACAAGAGTGTAAACAACACCAAATATAGCATTGGCTAGTGTGTCCTAATTGCTAGATAATGACAATCCAGCCTCACGGATACGGCACGTTTGAAGTGAGTCAATATGGAAGTACTAAACAATCATAAGATATTCAGCAATCAGTAAATATTATTTCTATATTTGCACTGTATGTAGATAACCAATAACTTCTAGGTAGAAAGACCATGCATATCCTATACAATGCTATAGCAGCCATATTTATCACCACTAAATGTTTATTAAGAGAACAAGAATGGGAACACTGGTGACAAAAATATGTATACTATAGCAGGAACGGGGGTTGAGATATAAACCAGTCACCACGCCGCCCATACATGAAACATATCTCCCATTAGGATACATGCATAAGATACAATCTAGTAAATAAATAAATGTTAATAGCCAAGTGGAGAAAATGGATCAAGACCTCACAAATGGGGGACAGATCTCTATAGAGATTGGACCCCATAATGCAAAGAAAGTCCTTAATAGGACAAAGAGGGAGTCACCCAGGAATGGCATAGACGGAATAGGGGAATAGGTTGATAACAGGCTGCCTCTCTCCCCTTCATCATTCTTTGCATCCCTTACCCTGCTAGTCCTCTGTTTTGTATATGTCACTCCTTCGTGACTCTTTCTGTTGTCCAATTAAGGACCATTTTTGCATTATGGGGTATCTGTTGAAATTTGTTCAGATCATTTGTGACATCTTGACCCATTATCTCCACTTAGCTATTAATATCTGGCATTTGGGGGTCCACCTCTGCATACTACACTTCAGCTATCTCTAGAGGTCCCATTTGTCAGAAGGGGTATTATGTCTATGTTTCCTCCATAGCCTCCCGTCAAAACCCACATAATTTGAGAATATTATATAACAGAAACAACTATAATTACTGGGGAGTTTAGCAGGGGCATAGTTTTTTATAAATATAATGTATAATATTAATATAATAAAATATAATATTTGTTCTCAAACATAGTATTAAAACCAAAGATACAATCACAATAGCAGTAGAATTAGAGATCTATGTATCATATAGCAGGGAACAGACCAGAAAATTATTACATGTCTGTCTTCTGTATATTACTAACATAGGAAATGGATATATAAATTAGGGGACTTCATCCATATGTTGGATGTTAGCATTACAAATAGTGTCCGGCCACATAGATACAATGCACATATAAAGGATACATAACGCAAATAAATCCATATCATAATTAATATATGCACCAATATCCTAAATGCCCATTCACCAGGCCATTCCATTCAACAATGATTATCAATCAGTAATAATACATAACATTAGACATGTGAAAATAGTGATCCATAAATACTCCTTTCCCGAAGGTCCCATACAAATGAATTGAGTGGGAAGAGACTCTAGAGAAAAACACCACTGATCTAATGATGAATGGGGGTCTGAGCAGTTGGACTCTCATCAATCTCCAATTTATGTCTTATCCTGTGGATAGGGCATATCTTCTGAGATATGAAAAGCTTTTTAAGTAAAAGTATTACGTTCTTGACACCAACTACATCTTTATAAAACAAAATGGCATAATAGTCATTTGGACCACACAACATTTGAAATGTATGAGCACCATTTTACATGTTATTCATCATTAAGTATCGTATTAAAATTGTGCAACAAAAAGGGATTCTATCATTAAAATCACATTTTTCTCAATCATACGTAGGAATAGCCTTAAGAAAGGCTATTCTTCTCCCACCTTTAGATGTCTTCTCCACGCCGCTGTTCGATAGAAATCCTGGTTTTCGTCTGTATGCAAATGAGTGCTCCCGCAGCACTGGGGCGGTCCTCAGTACTCAAACAGCACTGAGGACATCCCCAAATCTGCTAGAGAAATCTCCAGTGCTGCCTCCTTTTTCTTCAGGAATGGACTCTCTACACGTCGTCTTCCAGAGCTGGGTTCAGACTTCTATGAATGTGCAGTCGGCTCTGCCATCAGGCCTCGGGCAGAGCCAACTGCACATGCCCACAGGCCACAAGAAAATGAACGCTTACACCAGCTAATTGTGTAAGTGGCCACAAGAAAATGGACGCTTACACAGCTTACTGTGTAAGCGGCCATTTTTCTTGTGGCCGCGGGCATACGCAGTCTGTTCTGCCCGAGGCCTAGGAGATTAAAAACCAGGACAGAAGAAGACACAGGGAGAGGGCATTCCAGAAGAAGATAGAGGCATCGCTGGAGATTTCTCTCGCAGCATTGGGGACGCCCCCAGTGCTGTTTGAGCGCTGGAGATCGCCCCTAGTGCTGCGAGAGAACTCATTTGCATCTAGACGAAAACCGGGATCTCTACCGAATGGCGGCGCGGAGAAGACATCTAAAGTTAGGAGAAGAATAGCCTTTCTTAAGGCTATTTCTATGTGTGATCGAGAAAAAAAATGTGATTTTAATGATAGGATCCTTTTAATTTTATGCAAAGTCGTACAATTCAATTCTGCTGCAATGTTTCTGTGACATAAAAGCATATATAATTGCTTGGTTTTATAAAAAAATAAAAACAAAAAAAAACTTTAAGCCCAGAAGACTGTGTGATTTTGCGGTCAGCAATCTAGTATTCAGTGTTCCCTTTTTGCTGGCTGTATTTCAGCATCAGTGACAATGTATCATCAGTATGTGATCAGAGTTTGCAGATCCACAATAAAAACCACAGGAGACATCTAACCTTGTCCGAAAATACAGATGGCACACGAATGACACATGGAGTACATGCTTGTGCCTTCTGTGGTTTTTAGTCTCCCATAGGCTTCTATGGGCAAGTCTGTGCCTCATACACTGAACAGAATAGGACCTTCTCCATATTTTGTGGCGTGGACTCAAGGCCCCTCACTGATCCGTGGAAATAATGCATGTGTGCATAGGTCCATAGGAATGAATGAATCAGTGTGTATCTGGGAAAAACGCAGAGAGCATACTGATCTCACCCATGGTTGTCTGCAATGGGCTACAGGATAAGGCCTTACATTCAAGAAAAAAATGGAATGACTGTAGCTTACCACTTCCATGGACCTACCAGGAGGTGCAAGACTCTGCCTCTGGACCGGTGAGGACAATCAGACTGAGAAAATACACGTGTGAAGGAAGTCTGCAACACTCCGGAGTCCTAAAAATTCCAAGGCTTTATTTCATATCGATTAAAAAGATAGTCCACACGACCACCATGATTGTGCTAGTAGGAAAAAATTAACACAAGTGGAATAAAATGAACGCTAATGCGTTTCGGGGTTTGCGTACCCCTTAATCATATTATGATTAAGCTATGATTAAGGGGTACGCAAACCTCGAAACGTGTTAGCGTTCATTTTATGCCACTTGTGTGAATTTTTTCCAACTAGCACAATCATGTTTCTCATGTGACCTATCTTTTTAATCGATATGAAATAAAGCCTTGGAATTTTTAGGACTCCGGAGTGTTGCAGACTTCCTTCCTTCACACGTGTATTTTCTTAAGGCCTCACATTGTACAAAAGGATCAGAGAAGTAGAAAAGGGGATATCTCATCCAGTCCCTCTCTAGCAATCGCTGAGGCTTATTGGACTCACATAGGGTGCGGAACAAAGGTCGGTGCAAGACCTGTATGGGCTGCGGCAGTGGACACCAGAGCGCAAGGGAGTTTTATTTGTCACCCCCTCCCCCCCCAACATACACCCTCCCAGCATCTCCGGAGTTTGGCCAAGTCCTTTGAGCGCCTAGATTGAGGAGTCAGTGCACTGTGAGTGTGATGGCAGCTATTGGCAGCTATTGTTGCACCTACAGTTTAATTGCCTCCCTGACCCCACTGTCTATAACTTTACTTACATAGGACTGCTGCCTTTACATATAAAGCAGGAATCCCTGTGTAACAGAAATGTCTGCTTTGCATGGGATGAAAGACAGCAGTCCTGTGTAAGTTACAGTTTCAGTCTGACATGGTAACTTACATAGGACTGCTGCCTCCTCTGCTATGTAAAGCAGTTGTGTACAAAATTACTTTACACAGGACTGCTTTACATGGAGGATTTACTTGTGCTGGCCCTGCCTATTTGTATTGACCCGGCCTACTTGCACTGAGCCTGCTTATAAAATGGAGCCACTTTAAAAAATTTTCCCCATATGATGTTAAAACTATATATAGATGCTCTGTGAGACCCTCCCGCTATGTTCAAATCCAAGAATCCACATACAAACTCACTACAAGGTGGTACAAGACACCATCCCTTATACACAAATACTCTCCTGATGCCCCCCCCCCCCTCTGTGCTGGCATTGCCAAAAGAATACGGGCACATACTTACATCTTTGATGAGAGTATGAGAAAATCAAGTACAGGTCCCGAGTCCAACATATTTTTGACCACATTTGTGGCCATTCAGTCCCTCTTTCCATCTATCATATTTTTAAACCTCTGTCCTACATTTCCCAAGAGATTCCCTAAACAACAATGGCTTCAATTGCTGACAGCGGCTAAAGCCCTTTTCCCCTTTAACTGGGCCTCAGATTCTCCTCCCCAAATTTCCCATTTAGGCCAGGGCTCCACGGGACAGAATGGGCCGGACGTTTTACAGTAATGGCAAAGTGGATGGGATTCTAACGAATCCCATGTCCACTTTGCAGTAAAAACCGTGGTGTGGACACACCACGATTTCCGAAACCGGCGCAGTTCTTTTGTCTGTTAAAGGGCTCGTTCACATCTGCGCCGGCACTCCGTACTTCAGGTTTCCGTTTCCTGCCTAAAACAGAGGCAGGAGACGGAAACCTGCAGGAGTCTTTCTCTTCTCACCCATTCATTTGAATGGGTGAGAAAGCTGTCCGGCCATGAGCGGCGGTGAGTGTTTTATGCTCTCCGCCGTGAAACCGGGTTTTATAATCCGGACACAGAGTCGGACATGCAGTACTCTGTGTCCAGATTAAAAAAACGGTTTCGCGGCGGAGAGCCTAAAACGCTCACCGCCGCTCACGGCCGGACCCGGTCTATGGTTTCCGTCTTCTGGCATGCAGAAGGCGGAAACCATAGAACGGAGACATGAATGCAGGTGTGAACCTAGCGATAAATTCAAATCCATTTTTTAAAGCCATGGTATTCCTTCAAAGGAAAAGACACATGGAGACACCTGTGGGCTGATTTTACCCAATGAAAATATAAGATACTATGTCTCCCCATAATAAACAACCATACTTCCCTTCACTTAGCTCAACTCAATGGATATATATATATACTAGCTGGTACCCGCGACTTCGTCTGCGGTGATTGTAGAAGTGGGTATATACAGGCGCGGGTAAGGTTTTCATACTGTGTATAAGGTATGGGATATGAAATGTAACTTTGTATCTTGTTTCGGCTGTAATTCAGAGAATACGTGAGACTTTTGTGTTGAAGTTACTTTGTATTTGAGCTGCTATACAGTGTTGTGAGAAACTTTACATAGTGACTTTGGGACAGAGGGATTTGAAGTTAACCCCTTCCCGTCGATGGCATTGTTTGATTTTGGTTTTTCATTTTTGACTCCCCTCCTTCTAAACCCCATAACTTTTTTATTTCTCCGCTCCCAGAGTCATATGAGGTCTTAATTTTTCTTGGGACAAATTTTTCTTCATGATGCCACCATTATTTATTCTATATAATGTACTGGGAAGCAGGGAAAAAATTCTGAATGGGGTGGATTTGACAAAAAAATGCATTTCTGCGACTTTCTTAGGGGCTTTGGTTTTACGGCGTTCACTGTGCAACCAAAATGACCTGTCCCCTGTATTCTGTATTTCGTTACGATTCCGGGGATACCAAATTTATTTGGTTTTATTTACATTTTGACCCTTTAAAAAAATCCAAAACTGTGTTAAAACATTTTTTTTTGAAAAGTCGTCATATTCCGACAGCCGTAACTTTTTTATACGTCCGTGTACGGGGATGTATAGGGCGTCTTTTTTTGTGGGGTTGGGTGTACTTTTTAGTTCTACCATTTTCGGGAAATGTTATTGCTTTGATCACTTTTTATTCAAATTTTTATCAGAATCAAAAGAGTGAAAAAAAGGCGGTTTGGCACTTTTGACCATTTTTCCCGCTACGGCATTTACCGAACAGGAAAAATATTTGTATAGCTTTGTAGAGCGGGCGATTTCGGACGCGGGGATACCTAACATGTATGTGTTTCACAGTTTTTAACTACTTTTATATGTGTTCTAGGGAAAGGGGGGTGATTTGAATTTTTAATCCTTTTTATTTGTTATTATATTTTTTTACTTTTTTTTTAAACTTTTTTTTTTGCATTTATTAGACCGCCTAGGGGTATTGACATGGGTGGGCGGTGTCGCGGATTGTCAGAGCGGTGGGGGTCGGCAAACATGGCTGCTTTGGAGCGTTAAAGAGAGCCTCCTGGAGTATCATTAAGGGGAGGGGCAAAGTATATGTATATGAGATTGTGTGGGGTTAGGGGCGAGGCTGTAGAGGGCAATATGAATTTTGTGGCTTGCTATGGTCCAAAGTGTGTGAGATTGCAGAGATGGTGGTGTGAGTTTGGGTTTTGTGGGGGTCCTGGCACAAACGTATGTGCGCTGTTGTGACGAAAAGTAGCCTATTGAGCAATCGAGTGTAGTGACTATGTTTGTGGAAAATTTCAGCCAAATCGGTCGAGCGGGTATTGCGTGATTGAGGAACAAACATCCAAACATCCAAACACACAAACCCACAAATATCCAAACTCACAAACTTTCACATTTATAATATTAATAGGATATATACAGTATATATATATATATATATATATATATATATATGTATATTTTGTGTTTCTTTGACCATTAAAAGTTTCATCCTAATCTTTCTTACAGCTGTTCTTACATTGGGTTAATCTCTAAGATGTGGGCACAGTACA
Organism: Leptodactylus fuscus; assembly: GCF_031893055.1. Classification (NCBI taxonomy): domain Eukaryota; kingdom Metazoa; phylum Chordata; class Amphibia; order Anura; family Leptodactylidae; genus Leptodactylus; species Leptodactylus fuscus. The sequence continues at coordinate 252,793,861 of NC_134265.1, forward strand.
TTCTTTATTCTATGGACAATTCTATGACTGTACGTCATTGACATGTTATTATAAATCATGTTTCTCGGGATACATTGTAGCATTGCCTTTTGAGACTGAAATATACTGCAGCTGTTAATACAATAAAACAAATGAGTTGTGGTGCAGTCAGTGATGTTCTTTCTCTGTAACCGGCCAATTACGTGAACACGCTTCTGCCGCGTTCCTGGCCTTATCATACTGTTTCTCTGCTCAAATTAAGAGTTTAGGAGAGGACTAAATTAAGATGACAGACAGAGCCAAGTTCTTGTGTGTTACTTCAATTAGGGCACTGTCACTTATTTCCAATCATCTTGTAAATGATCGTGCCAGCAGTATACGCAGGCTACATGTACAAGCTCTGCTGTAGTTCAATGAGAAATATTCTGTCGTCTGAAAAATGAAATGTTTCATATTGTGATCACACAGGTAGGAAATTTGTATTTGCCTGTTCTATTTCTTATTTTCTTATTTTCTTTTGCAGCTCGATGAAAGATACTGAGCTGCAATCAGAGTATGTGACAGATGAACATGATCAGTGAGGCGAAAATAGTTCTTAGAGGGTCCTGCTACTGTTTTAAAACAGCCTCACTATGGGAATACCTCATAGATTTTCAGTTTAAGACCTGCCCCAAGGATCAATTAAAAGGTCCTGAAAAATCCCTTTAAAACTAAGGCCCCAGGTAATGGGCTACAGCAAATAAGAGATACAGGAAAAACTGTGGCAGCTGCACATCATAGTTTTTCCGCAGAAAGTTCCACTGAAGTTCCCTCTGCTTCAATTATATCTATAGGGAAACTGTCAGTGTTTCCGTGGGTATAATTGTCATGCTGCGATTTATAAAACCGTAATGAAATCCCAATTCACTATAATCCCATCCACCTTACAGTGACTGTAAAATAAACCATGTTTTTTTCTGCAGCGTTTGCTCCATACCAGGGGATAGGAGATACCAAACTCTAACAGGGAATATAAAATCCCAGGTACTTTCACCTGTAACACACCTAATGTAGTGTATTTAATAATGTGCACCAAATGTTCCACTGAAACTCTGTATGTTGGAGAGACCGGTCAGAAGCTCAGAATGAGAATGAACGCACATCGCCATACAATTAAGATTTAAGAGGGAATTTTAAATCAAGGAAACAGACAGATTCATGAATACAGTTGCATGACCCTATTTAACACTCAGGACAATGGTATGAATGTCTCACATGGGTTCATGTCATGCTATAGAAATCACTGAACTAAGACAGCCATAAAGATAAAGAAACTGGGAATTGTTTACATGTATATACTAATAAGCCTCTTCCCCTCACCCTCTTCCCTCCTGAAATCTTATCCCTATGTGTCCTGTTGTACATAAATATGCAGCCTTCAGAAATTGTTCTTAGTGATATCTGAAGAAGAAGCCAAAGAGCTTTGAAACGTTATATTCTGTCATCATTATGAGTTAGCCATTAAAAAAGGTATCATCTACCGAAGACTCTCAAGTTTTTTAATATTTCATACCCACTGGCTAACACGGTACAAAAACAAACATTTTCTTCTTTATATATACAGTATATATATATATTATTTGTTTGTTTGCATTTATACTGGAAATTAAATCCTATAAATCAGAAAATCACACAATTATATTACATTTATATTACAGTTGTATACAGCAGTCACTCAAATTCTGATATTAATTTGTTCCAGCACAAGAACTGTATCTATCATGTAGTACTGTACAGAGAAGCTAGACAGCCAGTCGGTACCTCTCCATTTATAATACAGAAGTTTTACCAGTGAAATCCCTACAGTGGTAGTTTGGATGTTCCAGCCAGCTGTAGGCTCTGTGTGTGTATCATTACTGTGTGTGCAATATTACAATGGCCAACGACAGAACATTTTAAGTTGAAAATATTGTAACCTGCGGCCATTACTTCATTCCATAATTTCAGCCACCACTGGACTGTCCTTTCATTTTGGGTTTTATTGAAAGTTACACATTGAAGGGCAGTTACTGACTACTGAACTGGAGACTAGACCAGGGTACTTTTTTAGTCTGTATATTAAAGCATAAAATACAACTATCCTGAAAAATCAAACATATATTTTTCTTTATTGGGCTGTCTTGAGGATAGACCATCCATTTTTGAACGATGGGGGTTAGCAGTCAGCCACGCACATGGATCAGAAGCCCAGAACAAGTCCTCCACAAATTACATGTTTATGGCCTATCCTAAAATTTCTGGACAATTCTTTTAAAGATTAGAAGAAGTTGCTGGTCTTAAAAGGACTTAAGAATAATACACATATAAAAATATAATTAAATAATAATTCATAATGCAAGCCTTAATTCACCATATGGATAGAACCATGCATATGGAGTCTGTACTCCAGTGGTTGAGCTCCCTAGTATGGAACCAGAGGCCTTTGTAGGATGTGATTTGTATACAGCCGGACAGACTTGTCCGGCTGTATACAAAGCATTACTTCCAGGAGAAAATAGAATAGCAGTGTCCATACAACATGTGATGAAGCATGCTATTATTTGTACAAAATCTGACAGAACAAAAAACCTCTGTATTCAATTTAAAGTACAGAGATGTACGGTAATAAAATGGGAGACCGATTACCGCCCCATGCAAAACAGATCTGCAATAGTGTACATTCAAGTACATGAGGTTGGTCTATCACTCACATCATCAAAATTGACATTGGCTATATAAATTAGCATTTCCCTTTGCCATTCATTTGCTGCCTATGGTATATATTAGTCAGAACAGGTGTGCCATCATGTCACACAGAGGGAGCTCGAGGAACCTTGACTATTAATATGTTACGGAATAATGGCCTTGGAACAGTTTTTTCATTTCACTAACTAAACAGCTGGAAACCATGTAGATGAAAGCGTGTCATCCTCAATTCTCTATGTTTATTGTTCTGATTAATATACGAGTGAAGCCTGCCATAGTCAATGGTAACAATATCAGCTCAGACAAAAGCCGTGATGACTGGCCATTCAGAAAAAGCACATAATTAGTGATTCTTTAATTACATTTAATGAAACCCTATCCATAAGGGGAGATAAAGCATGCAGCTGGCTACTTCAGCCTGCCACACGGCTCATAGCTTGTTTAGATAGACGTGCTAACAAGATTGATTTGGGATGTAAAGACAGTATTTTCATAAAACCAGTATATATCCACACTTGTGTCCATACAAGGTTTCCGAGTAAATATTCTCTCTAAAATTCTATGGTTTGTTTGCACATGAACTGTGACTAGGTTTGTGATCATTTTTGTCATCCTACAATAACTAGCTTCATGGTTGAATCATTTTGGCAATGGTTACATCTGATAGTGTTCTAGACATTATGTGGGATACAGCATTCAAGCACAATGGCCATAAAGATACTGGAACAAATTTATGAGGCCCCTATGTCATTTTTGGGGTTGCAACTTTTTAAACGCAAATTACAACAAAATTGATGCAAATGGCGTTTTTATACCTCTTAGGACTGTGCGATTGAATAATTTGGGAGTTTCATGACTCTTTTTTTTTTTTGCATAGAATGGTAAAAAGCTAATATATTTGCTGAGGCACTGCCACTACAGGCACAGCAGCATTGTGCTACTAATGTCAGCATTTGTCTGAGCCTGTACTTCTTTACCCATGCGTTTTTTTTTTTCACTTTTTATCTAGCCTTCTTTCCGTTTTATTGTCCTCCACAGGTTAATGTCGGGCGCTTACCTAAGTGCTGCTACATTGAACAGTGGTGCCCAATTCTTTTGTTTTTTTTAATGTAGATTGTGAGCCCCACATAGAGCTCACAATGTACAATTTTCTCTATCAGTATGTCTTTGGAATATGGGATGGAAATCCATGCAAACAAGGGGAGAGCATGCAGACTCCTTGCAGATGGTTTTTTTGCCCTTGGTGAGATTTGAACACCAGGATTCCAGCGCTGCAAGGCTGCAGTGCTAAACACTGAGCCACTGTGTGGTGCCCGATTCTGTACCTACTTCCCATATCACTATGCAATATCCGAGACACATGTATGATGCACAGAGTTTGTTCTGGCTTGCGGCAGTGTCACAAACTCCCATTGTGATATGGACACAATACAATGGGATGCATGGCACCTCCAAATGGGGAGAGAACTGTGTGTGGAACTGATGGTGTTATAGTCCTGGGTGAACCTGGTGGTGTTATAGGCCTGGGTGGTGGGTTGAGGGGTGTTGAGAGAGAGAAGTAGATTCAGAGGTCTGTGGGGCTTAACTAAGGTGTGGATGAGGTGTAAAGAAGGCCAGCAGCTAATAGGTGGCATAATGAAGGGCAGCTAATATAGACAGTGCTGGTGACAGGACAGGAGTACAGGGCAGTTTACATCTTTATTGTCCTCACTGCAGCTGAGGTGCAGGAAGGAGAAGGACCAGAGGCAAGGGAGTAACTTGAGGAGGTGCAGAGGGTACAGTCGCACTGGGGCCCAGGAGCTTTAGGGGGCCCATAAGCACTGGTATCAGTATTGAGATTGCAGCTTCCATCTGACCTATAAACCAAGGAGACCCACAGATTACCCTGTGAGGGGTTAAATGCAATTATGTATCGTTGTATCTTTATATATTCCATTTTGTTTCTATATAACGTTTTGTCTCAAGTAGTTACCGTGAGTCTTGCAATTATTTTCCTTGAAAGAAATTGCTATTCTGTTATTTTGTTCAGAATGTTCTTAAGTCTATCATGTTCCATAACAAGACACAAAACCTCCATTAGATATGAGATCACTCTAAACCAGTTCTAAAGTTCAAGGACAGACCGTCCATCTTAGAGCACTGTGCTAGCATAATTAGAGCTAAAATGGTGGACAAAGACAACCATGTGTTAACCTATGTATTGCTTATGCACGTATTTATCATTTGTAAACGCCCATTATATACTCTAACCAATGATAATTCATATTTTTCTGTGATGTATCAAATTGGCAAAAAGCCATAATTCATCCATATAAGTTAACAATTTTTAATAAAGATTTGAATACCTATGATTTACAGCATCTAAGTGTGTCTGTTTCTCTGTGTGTTCCCCGAGCTTGGCAGCCATTTTGTTTTAATTTGTAACCTACAGCGTGTACTCTCTGGGGTGTTCCCCCAACAACTTTAACCACACTAAGGAGGATTAAACTGTTGAGAACCCATAACCATCACTATTAAGAATTTGCTGTAGGGATGAGGTAAGGGACCCCAGACATAAGATTGCACCGGGCCCACAAGACTTTAGTTATGCCACTGACCAGAGACATAACTAAAGGGGGTGCAATTAATGGTACACATGCTTGACTTTCCTCTCTATTTGGATGGTGGAACAGGACCTCTGTTTTCATTATCTTTGGGGTCCCAGAGGTCAGACACCCATCAGTTAGCATGTAATCCCTATTCTGTAGATACCTTCAGAACTTGGGCTAATTTAAGGCAATAAAATAAACAAAATGGAAAAATACAGTATATATGCAGTATAATATGAACGTTGCATTACCTGTTGGCTTGATTTCATTGTTGCTTACTGTAGCATGAGTTGAGTTTATAGTGGTATAATTAGCATTAGTTAATTGTGTGCTAGAAGGAATTGCAGAGCGGTACTGATCTGTAAAATAAAAATTAATAAGATATGAATATCCTTTCAGAATTCTTTTGTATACTTTCATGATTCAGTAAAATTATATTTAGCCTCATTCCAGCCACTGGCTTTCAGGGCATGCTGCAAGTTGTCGTTCTACAACAGCTAGACAGTCACAAGTTGGAGGCCACTATTCTATAGCCTAGCATATTCGCTATACAGGAACCTGATATGTAGCCTTTGCACAGTGGTGTAACTAGGAATGGTGGGGCCCCGTGGTGAATTTTGACATGGGCCCCCCCCAACCGACGCCAAAGACCTCGACCGACCCCCTCTTCCACATTTCTGCGCACTCTATTATGCCCCTAGTGGCCCCTGCACACAGTATTATGTCCCTTAGTGGCCCCTGCACACACTATTATGTCCCATAGTCGCCCCTGCACACAGTATTATGTCCCATAGTGGCCCCTGCACACACTATTATGTCCCATAGTCGCCCCTGCACACAGTATTATGTCCCATAGTCGCCCCTGCACTCAGTATTATGCTCCACTGTGGACACCCATAAACAATTATTATACTTTGGGGTCTTTTCAGACCCCAGAGTATAATAATCGGAGACCCAGGGGGAATAAAAACATAAAAAACACTGTTACCTGTCCCTGTCCCTGCAGTCCTCCGCTGTCATCTTTCTTCAATGACGTCGGACATCACATGACCCAGGACGCAGCCCGGGTTCATCTGACGTCAGAGACGTCAGATAACTAGGCCTGAAGCCTGCCCGGATTGTGGAGAGGTAAATAACAGTGTTTTTTAAGTTTCTTACTTCTCCCGTGCCGCCGATCATTATACTCGGGGGTCTGCAAAGTATACAACACACTTAAAGGGGTATTCCCATAACTCTTGTTCTGCAGCCTGCAGGGCTCTGTGCTCTGTTCACTTCCTGGATTTCTCGGCACGTTGGTGGGCGGGGTTTCCCTTGCATTGCTATTTGCTATGTTTTCAGTCAGTAATGAGGGATTGTTGTAAATGCATTACCACAGTATAAAGCTGATGTAGAGGCTGATGCAGCAGAGCTGGATTTGCGTCAGCTTGCATTACATACAGAGGTAACTCCTTATCTCAGCCCTTATCAGCCAAATTCAATTAAACCGGCTGATAAGTGGAAAAGCTGTAGATCAGGCATGTCAAACATGCGTCCCGGGGGCCGCATGCAGCCCTTTACAGGCATATCTGCGGCCCGCACAAAAGTCTCAAACTTTGTCTCTAAACTTTAGAGACAAAGTTTGAGACTTTTGTGCGGGCCGCAGATGTACAAAACTCACGATCAGCACTTCCGGCTCTTCATTCATTGGCCCATATCCCTGCCTATGACCTGCTTACGTGATCAGCAGCCGACCAACTAGCTCCGTGTCAATCCATGACGTGTGTACTTTGGTCTGCTTACTATCACGTAAGCAGGTCATATGCAGGGATATGGGCCAATGAATGAAGAGCCGGAAGTGCTGATCGTGAGTTTTGTACATCTGCGGCCCGCACAAAAGTCTCAAACTTTGTCTGCGGCCCTTGCAACAACCTCTTGTTACTCATTTGGCCCTCGGGGTACCCTGAGTTTGACATGCCTGCTGTAGATAGACAGCACAGTAATCCCGGAGCTCTCACCTCCCCCCTCCCCTATCTGAGGAGCTCTGTTGCTTGTCAGCCCCGCCCCCCCCCCCTGAGAGTAGGCAGCTACATCACTTGGGAAATGAGCAGATAAGCCCAGTGGCCATAGAAACGCAGTGTCAACAATAAAGTGAATAAATTAAGAGAGCAGCCAAACATAGCAGTTTTGATAAAGCAATGTATTTAGGAAAAGTCTTAAATACACATAAACTAGCAGTATAGATAGGATGCTTTGCATGGGAAAACCCCTTTAAGCAGCATATAGTTTTTAACCAGTTTCTTACCAGTTGTGTTGCTCACTTTTGTTGTTGCTTCAGTTTTGTTCTTTGTTTGATTACTGGTTGGATCAAGAAAACTAGTTTCATTCATTTGTGTAACATCTGGATAAGACATCGAAAAACAAAGTAAGATGTAACAAAGTGATGTTTCCATATTTAGCACCATGAAACTTTCAGTGTTTATTTGCACAAGGTGTACGTGCTTATGAACATCATAAAGAGTTCAAACAATGAGTCCATGAAAATCTCACCAGAAGGTCTGTTTGTAGGGATAGCTGGGGGTGGTGTTGGAGTTGAGCCATTTTCTAAAAATCAACACATTTTATTATTGGTTTTGTGAACATGATAACAATCACAATAACTTACATGAAGATTATATAAGACTTCTTAAAGTACAACTGTCACTTGTATCTGAATATATAACATTGTGCACAATCTGGAGAATTTATAATATATAATATATTCCAATATTTTTTTGTCTGGACACTTATAAATGTTATATCAGGAAATATCGCCACTAACAGTAGAAAAAAACACAATCCTGTAGCAATAGTGACATCTACTATGAATAATAGTAACTTGGTTAACAGAACTGAAAAAAGACACTTATCAATATCACAATATACAAAGTATATAAGGTAATTCAGAAAGGGGAATGAGGAGAAGCAAATATCTTTTGTATCTGTATATGTGTGTGTTCTGCAATGCTTCTAAATGGTGCAAGTTGCTCTTTTAGATCTAGGACATGAATGTTTACATACATAGAATATACAGTAGAATTTGAGATTACAATATTGTATCTAATTCCTATTAATACATCCATCCCCTCCAAACGTCTTACATTTTATACAGTATATTTGATCATCTATATTTATTTTTAAACTTCACTTTCACTGCTTGCCACAATGTACAACATAGACTTATACGTAGACTTGACGTAGACGTAGACATAGACGCGCAATAAATAAATGACTGTGATAACATATGGCATTTTTGCCTTAACATTGCTTATAATCACAATAGTAAGGCTGAGGCCCCATGTTACAGAAACGCATCTTTTTTTGTTGCAGATTTTGTTACGGTTTTTTGAGCCATAACCAAGAATGGCTACAATAGGAATGGGAAATCTATAAAAAAATAATTGTACTTCTCAATTCTGCTCAATCCAGTCCTGGCTTTGGCTCAAAAAAATGCAACAAAGTCTGCAACATAAAAAACTGTGTTTCTACAACATGAGGCCTCAGCCTATAAAGTCTCTTTACTGACATTGGGGGTTGAGTTAGTAGAATACTAGAACAGAACTTTAAGGCTGAGGCCCCACATTGCATTTTTACTGCATTTTTTTTGAGCCAAAGCCAGGAATGGGTTGACCAGAAGGTAGAAATTTAAGAACTTCCAATATATTTTCCATTTCTTTTGCAGCTATTCTTGGCTTTGGCTCAAAAAACCGCAACAAAATCTGCAACAAAAAAAAGCTGCGTTTCCACAACATGGGTCCTCAGCCGCAGCCTTACACTATTTTTGATAATCTGTCACAGTTTTATTGTTTTTTGTCATTATTCTTAGTCATTGGGATATCGTATAGGTATTTATGCTCTTAAATCGTATCAGTGCGTGCTACTGTGATATAAATAATTCTAACAGCCAAAATAAAATGCAGCATAAGTAATTCCTAATGGGTTATTATGTACAACAAAATTGAATAACCATGGTTCTCTGCCTGGTCATCTACAATTTATGTAAATTAATGATTTGTAAATTATTATAGCAGTTAAGAAAAGAAAATGCAATAGTTAGAGATTCATAACAAAGAAGTTATAAAACTAAGCAAAGTTGGTAAGTAAGTGTATTACCAGTACAATTCTCTAATGAATAATTCAAGCTCATTATTGAATATAATAAATTTAAGGTTATTCGAGGACAATGCTATAACACAGCAGGCTCTATATGACATACATAATTTAGTAGCATATCTTTCACAAGCTGTATGCTTTATTCTTTACATTTTATGAACACATGCAAATAAAGCCATCTACTAACCAAAAGGGTATTGTTCTCTAGAGCTTAGGTTATGTTAGTCACTCTGTTCTGTTTATGTGGTGTTACATATTTACAAGTTGTAGATGTATGTGTCACTGAGAAGTAGTTAACATTCAATTCCCTGGATTAAAAGCATTATAAAATATATTTGTAGGGTTGTTTGTAAAATATGAAATTTAATGTTTGCACCTTTGTGAACCATTTCAAGAGTTAGCATTAATGGGGATCCAGGTGCTGAGACCCTCTTCGATTGCTTTTTCTAGTGTCCCTTCTGCTCTCTCTGAGTCATGACATTGGCTACTCCAACATAGGAAGAATATGCAAATTTGTCTTCCATGATGTAAATAGGAAGACAGTGCCTCAGTCATGCAGCCCACTAGGGGGCACTCCCTTTAACATCGTGACCGACCTTCCCAGAGGCCTTTGCTGCAATGATGTGGGATTTTACCAAGTACAGTCTCTCAGCCAAGGACAGCTGTTTCGATCTATTTACTCCCACATATTGATCTACGGGGTACAGTTTTCTCTTGAGAAAAATGCTAGATAGGGAAACACATATGCAAAATAGCTCTCTTCAAAAAAAGAGCTCCGCCTGTTTGAAAGTAGCTATTCTTTTTTATGTAGATTGTGAGCCCATATAGGGATCCCAATCTACACTTTCCCCTATCAGTATGTCTTTGGAGTGTGAGAGGAAACCCCTCCAAACACAGGGAGAACATATAAACTCCATGCAGATGTTGTCCGTGGATTCAAACCCAGGACTCCAGCGCAACAAGGCCACCATGCTCCCCTGTGAAAGTAGTTATTCTATCAATATCAGATCCTGATGCTTGAGATAGTACTGGTTGGCTGGGTGAGTGGCCTGGACAGGGATCTGAGAGGTACTGTTTCTCCTCGGGGCATTATAGTTCTCATATATAATGACATATAGGCCATGCACGGCTCTCTGTGATATGTGGTATGAAAATTATCTTTTTAAAAAAAGTTAAGTTGTGTCTTTACAGGTGGTGCTAGAGGCATTGCTGTCTTTTTTTGGAAAGAGAGCTAATTTGTAATGACAAGATAGACAGTAATGTTTTTTCAATTCTATTCTATCGCAGTGGACATTTTTGCATATATGACAAGCTTTACTTCACAATTGGGAATCAGTCCTGGAAAAGCTAACTCAAAAGTGACAACTGACAGAATATGTCTCTTTTGCAAAAATGGCAACTGAAACAGAATGAAAAAATAAAATTATCTTTGTAATTTTATTTTTTTTTAAATACTGTCTATGACACTAGTTACTATTAAAGTGTATCTCCCATTTTCTGTATGTTTTTGTGTGTGTGTGTGTGGGGGGGGATTGAGGTGTTGTGAACATTTTTGTAATATACTTTATTAGAGATGAGCGAACAGTAAAATGTTCGAGATTCGATATTTGTTTCGAATAGCCGCTTAATATTCAACTATTCGATCGAATATCGAACCCCATTATACGGTAGTCTATGGGAGAAAATGCTTCGCTGCAGGAGATCCCACCATTCGACTCAGGACGGTCACCAAGTCCACTATCACACCCCAGGAAATGAAGCCAACACCCTGGAAAGCAACTGGGACAGCAGGGGAAGCATGTCTGGGGGCATCAAGTACCTTTATTATGTCGGAATCCCTGTCAGCTTGGGATATGCCGGTGCTGACTTTTTCACATAGGAATGGATTGACCAGCGTTGATTGGCCAGTCTATGGGATTCGGCCAATCAACGCTGGTTCTGCCTGAGGAGGCGGAGTCTAAAATCGATCCATAGCAGTTTCCATTCTGGTCTGATTTTAGACTCCGCCTCCTCCGGCAGAACCAGCGTTGATTGGCCGAATGCCGTAGACTGACCAATCAACGCTGGTCAATGCATTTCTATAGCGAGATGTAGCAGAGCTGGAGAGTGTAGGCGGGTAATGGGCAGGGAGACTCCCCACCCACACTCTCCTAAGCCCCGCCTTCTCTGAAACCCGGACCATGGACCGAAGTGGACCAAGAACAGGGAGGTGCAGGTAAGCGACACATGGGGGGGGGGGGCAGTTGGGGTTGGGGGGGGGTTGGGGTTTGTAGTACTAACACGCTCAGCTGGGCTATTCTTTAGTACTACTAACACGCTCAGCTGGGCTATTACACTAAGGAATAGCCGAGCTGAGCGTGTTAGTAGTATTAAGGAATAGCCAGCTGAGTGTGTAGGAGATGTAGGAGAGCTGGCAGATATGCAGCAGACTAACACGCTCAGCTTGGCTATTCCTTAGTACTACTAACATGCTCAGCTGGGCTATTACACTAAGGAATAGCCGAGCTGAGCGTGTTAGTAGTACTAAGGAATAGCTAAGCTGAGCTAGTCATGTTAGTACAGGAGGAGTAGCTGAAGGGATGGTTGGGTGTAGTGCAGAGCTCTTTCATCTCCGGTGTCTGGAGTAGCCGGGCTAACCGCACGGGCTCTGCTATATCTCGCTATAGAAATGCATTGACCAGCGTTGACTGGCCAGTATACGGGCATTCGGCCAATCAACGCTGGCCAATGCATTCCTATGGGAAAAAGTCAGCTCGCGCATATCGCAATCTGACAGGGATCCCGACAAGATAGAGCCCTAAAGAGCTAGGTGAGTAACATTCCCCCCTAAATAAAGGTAATCCCTAGCTAACCCTGCCTGTAGATCTGTCCCTGTCTCACATTCATATAGTTCACAGTCCCAAATTTGTTGAATGGTAAATCCACCATTCATATAAATTGGAGGTTATCTGTTTCCAGCTGCCAATTCCTTTTTCTGATTTTTTTTCACTGCCTACGTTGTCGTATTTCTTGTCCCACCTCCTCTGCGCTGTTATTGGTGCAAAAAACGCGCCAGGGAAGGTGGGAGGGGAATCAAATTTTTTGTGAGTTTGCCACCTGGTGATCGATTGGAATCAAACACCTCGACTTTAAATATGGGGATTCACTAAAAATGATTAAACTGTAGGGGGAGCTAAGGAAGCTTCACCACAGTTATATAAAGATGGGCACTATTACTCTGCAGGGGCTCCACGGGACTAGGTAGAAGTGGACATGGGAGGAATTGGGTGGGGATAAGGAGTGGCTTAAAATAAATTTGTCCCAGTGAAAGTTCAGAGGTATGGATTGATATATTTGACACAATCAATAAAATTGGATGCTAGTAATGTGTGTCATTGATATTTCTCCCCTCTAACCCCAACCTTTCCCCAACTGCACTTGCTTTGGCAATGCCAAATGTCTTTTCGGACATGCCAATAAAGCTGCTTTGATTCTTGATTCTTTTCTTTACTATAATGATTGGATAAAGATCCATAGCGTTTTAGATGTCCCTTGTCTATAATAAGTGATCTATGTGTGCAATAGCTTCTACAGGTCTGCACACAGTTAAGTGCAGTTTATAATAGTGAAATAGTCTTATGTTCTTATTGCATTCATACAGCTGCCATTGTCTTCTTATAATGAAGCTACATTCCATATTCAAGATTCCACCTGACTCTTTAGTTACCATGGTAATCGGTAAGCAATGTTGTTGTGTCTCTGCTCAGATGGGAGTATTTAGATCTAGATAGTTGTGGCTGTCATTGTTGGCACTGAATGCACTATGTCCAGCACAATATATTTGAGATGTTTCTTTATAGAAAGAACTAGAACTAGTCTTTAGAACTAGAAATTTCTTTCATCTGAGAATTTGGCATTATATTGTTGGTATTGTCATTTATTTTTCTACAGTAAAAAAAAAAAAAAATATATATATATATAGAGAGAGAGAGAGAGAGAGAGAGAGAGAGAGGGTAAAAGGCAAAGTGCTAGGTTCCCGCTATATCAGCCCCACATTCCTGATATATGTGTGTTCCAGGGTGGCTCTGGAGTAGGTGTCATCCCAAGTGTGGGTCCTGAGACCATAAAAGCCTGCTGAGCCTGTACTTCAGGACAGATCCTTGGAGGAGAGGAAGTGGCTGGGTCTGCCCTGATACTGAGAGCCTTGTGTTATGGTGCAGTGTTTTTTTGGTTGATTTTGTGTGGCTGGTAATAAGCCACACGTACAGTTAGTATTTTCTGTTTAGTTAGCGTTCAGACGAGCAGGATTTTGTTTGATGTTATTTTTGTCTGAAGTTAAGGCTGCATTTTATTTTGCTAATTTTTGTGCCTGACGTAAAGGTTTATTTATTTTGCTGCTTTTCTTAAATAAACCGCTTTGCTGCAAGATTTGCATCCCTGTCTTTGACTGGTTGGGTACATACCACTGCTGCTACCTTCCCACCTTCCCACTATATATATTATAAATTAAGCAAAGGGACAACTATTTAAGGCTGGGGCTCCACTTAGCATAAATGCAGCGATTTATCTGTGGCAGAGAATAAAAAATCTCTGCAAAAAGCACTGCAGAAAAATTGTGATGCTTTTCCACTGTGTTTTTTTTTCCACAGTGCTTTTTGGCTGTGGCTCGCTATGTAGGGCATTAGCCTAAAATCATTTTTCAATGCAGTTTATGCTATTTAAAAAAAACATGAAAATGTGTAAAACAGACACGTTTTCCCTCCTTTTTTGTTTATAACATAAAAAATAATGCCCTATTTACCATTGAAGAAATATCCAAAAATTCTTTGAATATTTTGAACTAAATTTTTTTTTTATAATCCTAAAAAATGGAAACACAGCTTTTTTTGTTGCAGATTTTGCTGCAGTTTTTTCAGCCAAAGCCAGGAGTGGATTACGCTGAGGGTAGAACTAGAAGAGCTTCTTATATATTTCCCATTCCTTTTGTAGCCATTCTTGGCTTTGGTTTAAAAAAACCTCAGCAAAATCTGCAAAAAAAGTTGCATCTGTAGTAAAAAATGGGTCCAGTCCCTGGGAAAATGACACGGTCCAGAATTCACAAATCACCTCTGTACATTATTGTTTAAATTAGTTTAAATTTAAGTAATGTTATTATTTGATGCAGCACAGTATAGGGCGTATACATTTAGTTACAACGTTTAAAGGGGTTGTCCCGTCACAAGGATCCTATCTATTCTGTTTGTTAATGTGAATGTAAGACTTTTCCTAAATACATTGCTTCAGCAAAACTGCTTTGTTTGTCCACTATCTTACTTTATTCATTTTTTTGGGACACATCCCTTGACTTATCTGGTCATAAGTCAAGTGATGTATCTGCTGCTCTGAGGGGGGAGGGAGGAGGGGCTATGTGCACGGGAGCGAGCCTGGAGGGGGGGTAGTTTACCCTTTGGGGGGAAGGGGCAGCCAATACAGACCCGGCATCCACTGTAATAGAGAGGCGGATGCCGGGGAGGGTTAGACGCCAGCACAGATGCCAGCAACGTCGCTATGCTTCTGCCCTGCATGAAGCCAGCAGCGGCAGGAGCGATGCTGCTATTCCGGGGGGGGGGGAGGAGCGGAATAACAGCATCGCTCCTGCCGCTGGTGGCTTCATGCAGGGCAGAAGCATAGCGATGTTGCTGGCATCTGTGCCGGCGTCTACACTCCCCTGCATTCGCCTCTCTATTACAGCGGATGCCGGGTCTGTATTCACATATGCAAAGCCAAGCGGCAAGATGCCAATGGCCCTGCGTGCGCGCTCATAGACCAGTCTAGCCTTCACAATGCGAATACAGACCCGGCATCCACTGTAATAGAGAGAGGCAGATGTCGGGTCTGTATTCGCATTGTGAAGGCTAGACTGGTCTATGAGCGCGCACGCAGGGCCAGCCAACCAATGACGCAACAAAGCTGGAAGACAGAAGATTTTATAGCAACGAAGACTGGTGAGTATGCGACGTGGGACAACCCCTTTAATACAACATTAGTAAAAACATTTTACTTACCTGTCTTTGTAGCAGTATGAGTTGGTATAGTGCTAGAGACAGAAACTGATGTACTTAAAAAACCTATGAATAGGAAGAAGTGAAATAAACATTTTGTTAAAGAAACAGTAAACGTTCAGCGTTAAACGTTGCGCCCCTTTACCCACCCACATCCTGGTTCGGACTAGTACTTTCTCAATGTGAATTATATTAAACTTTCAGCGGTCCATGTAAAATCATCTCAAGTTTGTTTGGACCAACTATTATTTGTTAAGGAAAGTAGCAGCTACTGCCAAGTCTACGTGACAAAGTAAAGCTGCCACATGGATAATTTGGTCATAGTAATGGATCATGTGCATTTATTCTAATGGTTTACTCAACTTGAGGGGCTGACATGAGAAACATGGCATAGTTGTCTAATATGGACAACTGCCTGTTTGTCCTTTTTAGCAAATATAAAATAAACCATTACTTCCTTAAGATCTATGTTAAAAGTGCCAGGCCAGCATTCAGAATAACCTGAAGTGTAAGCAGGGCTTGTCAAAACTTAGACCTGACTGATGTCTTTGGTCTAAAGCAGTCATTTCTACATGGTTTTTATATCTTGCACTCCCAGTGTCGCTATGGCTTGTTATGAACTGGCATTATTCCTTTCCAAAGAATTCTTGTAGTGTGTTAAGTATGCTACTTATGTTATCAGGAATCTACAAGAATTAAACAATATGCAGTCATTCCGAGCACAATAAGATTTTGGCTCCTTATATGTATGTTTAACCTTTCAATTAGTTGAGGAAAATGAAGAAAATATGGCATCTCACATCAGACCCATGAACATAATGTGTATCAGTAGTTATGTTTCCTTTTAGACGACCCCTCAGGGATTAACAGCTGCCTGTCTTTGTCTTGTTTACACCTGTTCTAGGAAGATATGATGTTGTAAATGGAAAAGACAGTCTGTAGACTTCCCCAGGGCTTCATCATTGGATTTCACATATTCAGTGCTATTAGCTATTACTGTATGCTAGGAGATAGCATCTAACTATGATATTTCCGCTATTGTTTACCACTGTTTTCTACATTTACAACGGCTTGGAAAATAATACTGTAATATGCTCAGAAAAATCTCAAATGTGCATTATGTACCCAGTAGTAACTGGATTTAAACGCCCTGAGAACTAGCAGCCATTCAATGTCTTCTTATTTGCCCTTAATCTTTACTTTTTTTCCCCTGTCACTATGTCTTATGGAGTGTGGGGGGAAACCCCCTCAAACACAAGGAAAACATAAAGACTCCTTGCAGATGTTGTCCATGGCAGGACTTGAACCTAGGACCACAGTGCTTCAAGGCTATAATGCTAACCACTGAGCCACCGTGTCATCATTCTTCTTTTCATTTCTTTCTTGTGTATGTTACTCTAATAGACTTAGTGCTAACACTCTGCTCACATCATGTCTACAGTGGCCTATATATTATAGTCATATAATGCTCCCTTTAGTGCTATGAACCAAGCAGTGAATTGCAGTTATATTTTTTAGCAATATAGAAAGGTTGTTTTTCAGATTTTATATATATATAGAGAGAGAGAGAGAGAAAGAGAGAGAGAGAGAGAGAGAAAGAGAGAGATAGGGGAAGGTAGCTCGGTAACAGCAAAGGTGCGGACCCAAACAATCAAAGACAGGCACAAGAAATATGCAGCAAACTGGTTTATTTAGAAAAAAAAGGAAAATAAATAAACCTTGGCTTCAGGTACAAAATGAGCAAAACAAAATACAACCTTAACTTCAGGCAAGAACAAAATAAAATCCTGCTTGTCTGAGCAACTAACTAAACAGAAATGTTAACCTAACTATACGTGTGGCTTACTTCCAGCCACATGAACAAAACAAGCACAATATAGTCTCATCTGACTCAGGGTTACAAGACAGACCCACACACCTCCTCTCACTCGCTGGATCTACCCTGGAATGAAGGCTCTGCAGCCTTTTTCTGGCCCAGTAATGAGCCAAGGACTCACACCTGGGGGAGATATAGCATGGTTTTTGCACTCTGCCTGTCAGCTTCTCACAATATATATATATGTTTCTATATATATATATATATATATATATATATATATATATATATACACATATATATAGTCAGGGTCTGGGGTTGCTAGGTGGGGTGGCATAGACACCAAAAGTCCAGATTCTTTAGTCCAAAACAAAGGTAGAGTTTATTTTCACTCAAAAAGGTAGTGCTGCAACAAAAGGAAACAATATGACCTCTCTGTTGGCTCTCCAGCCAAGCTCTGCCTACAGTCTGCTGCTGGAGCTGACTTCTTAAGCCTCCCTTAATGAGCAGACTCTCTGCAGCTGAGTCGCTGCTGGAACATCCCCAAAGTGTGGACTGGAGGGGGGTGGAATGACAGGTCCCACTACCAACCTACCTGCCATTCCTAAAAATCCATCCCAGTAACCGGAACTCTAAAATAACCCTCAGCAGACAATAGTTATCTGCTGAGAAACGTTCTTTCTGGAGTTTTCTCATCTCACCCACCTTTCAGCAGTGAAGATCATAATATTACCAATGACTTGAAAATTTTGCTTTTAAGAGGGAATTTTAAATCAAGGAAACAGAGACGGATTTATGAGTACAAGCTGATGACCTTATTTAACACTCTCGAGAATGGGATGAATCTGTCACATGGGTTCATGGCATCCTACAGAAATCACTGAACTGAAACAGCCATAAAAGACATCCTCTGAACTTATAAGAAGATTTCAAACTGATGAATTGTTTAGTTGTATAACCAATAACCTTCTTCCAACCCCCCTACTAGAATTCTATTCCTATGTGTATGTGTCCCTCTGTATATAAATACAGTCCTATGAAAAAGTTTGGGCACCCCTATTAATCTTAATCATTTTTGTTCTAAATATTTTGGTGTTTGCAACAGCCATTTCAGTTTGATATATCTAATAACTGATGGACACAGTAATATTTCAAGATTGAAATGAGGTTTATTGTACTAACAGAAAATGTGCAATATGCATTAAACCAAAATTTGACCGGTGCAAAAGTATGGGCACCCTTATCATTTTATTGATTTGAATTCCCCTAACTACTTTTTACTGACTTACTGAAGCACAAAATTGGTTTTGTAACCTCAGTGAGCTTTGAACTTCATAGCCAGATGTATCCAATCATAAGAAAAGGTATTTAAGGTGGCCAATTGCAAGTTGATCTCCTATTTGAATCTCCTCTGAAGAGTGGCATCATGGGCTACTCAAAACAACTCTCAAATGATCTGAAAACAAAGATTGTTCAACATAGTTGTTCAGGGGAAGGATACAAAAAGTTGTCTCAGAGATTTAACCTGTCAGTTTCCACTGTGAGGAACATAGTAAGGAAATGGAAGAGCACAGGGACAGTTCTTGTTAAGCCCAGAAGTGGCAGGCCAAGAAAAATATCAGAAAGGCAGAGAAGAAGAATGGTGAGAACAGTCAAGGACAATCCACAGACCACCTCCAAAGAGCTGCAGCATCATCTTGCTGCAGATGGTGTCACTGTGCATCGGTCAACTATACAGTGCACTTTGCACAAATAGAAGCTGTATGGGAGAGTGATGAGAAAGAAGCCGTTTCTGCACGTACGCCACAAATAGAGTTGCCTGAGGTATGAAAAAGCACATTTGGACAAGGCAGCTTCATTTTGGAAACAAAAATTGAGTTGTTTGGTTATAAAAAAAAAGGCGTTATGCATGGCGTCCAAAAAGAAACAGCATTCCAAGAAAAACACATGCTACCCACTGTAAAATTTGGTGGAGGTTCCATCATGCTTTAGGGCTGTGTGGCCAATGCCGGCATCGGGAATCTTGTTAAAGTTGAGGGTAGCATGGATTCCACTCAGTATCAGCAGATTCTTGAGAATAATGTTCAAGAATCAGTGACGAAGTTGAAGTTACGCCGGGGATGGATATTTCAGCAAGACAATGATCCAAAACACCGCTCCAAATCCTCAGGCATTCATGCAGAGGAACAATTACAATGTTCTGGAATGGCCATCCCAGTCCCCAGACCTGAATATCATTGAACATCTGTGGGATGATTTGAAGCGGGCTGTCCATGCTCGGCGACCATCTAACTTAACTGAACTTGAATTGTTTGTCCAAAATACCTTTATCCAGGATCCAGGAACTGATTAGAAGCTACAGGAAGCGACTAGAGGCTGTTATCTTTGCAAAAGGAGGATCTACTAAATATTAATGTCACTTTTCTGTTGAGGTGCCCATACTTTTGCACCGGTCAAATTTTGGTTTAATGCATATTGCACATTTTCTGTTAGTACAATAAACCTCATTTCAATCCTGAAATATTACTGTGTCCATCAGTTATTAGATATATCAAACTGAAATGGCTGTTATAAACACCAAAATATTTAGAACTAAAAATGATTAAGATTAATAGGGGTGCCCAAACTTTTTCATAGGACTGTATGCATCCTTCAGAAATTGTTTGTAGATATACCTGAAGAAGAAGCCGAGAGCTTTGAAACGTTGTAATCTACCATCTTTATTAGTTAGCCATTAAAAAAGGTATCAACTACTGAGGACTCTCAAGTTTTTTGTTTTTATATTTCCTACCCACTGGCTAACATGGTACAAAAACAAGCACATTTATAGGGATCTTTAGGATCCACTATGTTTTATTTAGGAATTGTGTTATAAACACTCTAGTATACATCTATACATTTGCATTAGTTTATTTTCGGTTGCAATAGGGGTTGAAAATTCCTTTAACTGATAAAGGGATTTGCCGTGTACTCGGTGCATTGCTGCCATGGATTCTTTTACCACCATTGTCCGCACCTTACCTGTTCTGTAACCCTTACAGCCACATAGCCAATGTTAATAATGTACTCCTCACAGTATATTTTTTGTGTTGTGGTCCATTGTATGGAAAGTGCATTCTGCTTCATACCAATGATTGTCAAAATGACACTCTTTAGGCCTCTGTCAGGAAAATAGAAGGCTTTAGATATATTTGGCAGAGTTTTTCAAGCAGATATGCTGAACTGAATGGAAAAATACTGTGAGAACAAAGCCTAAGGCCTTATAGCTCTGTATAAGCTCCGAGTTGTACAGAGGCAAAAGTCTTTCCCTGTCAGAAATCCAATACAAAACATGCTCCATGAAATGCCTTACAAGAGAGATATTCTCCCCCAAAGGATTGCTAATATGCTGCAGTATTACGGTACACAAAGTGCCGACAACTCCAAAGTAAATGCTGTGGGGACCCTGTCACACAGGCTTTGTACACACAGCCCATCCACTGTAGCCTCTTTGCCTCTTTCATTACTACACAAGGGTACACAATACCCATACAATGAAGTGTAACAGCCACATGGCAATCTACATACATGCCCTGGGAGTTACAATGAAAAATCATTTTCTTATCCCTTCATTTCACTTTGATAAAAATGCTATATAAATAAATTAGGACATGCAAATAAAAAAAAAAATGTTTTAATAGTGTAGAAACAGTCACATTGTAATACATGATTCAAGTTATTAACTATAATAGCATTTGCCAAAGTTTGCCATTTTATTTCATTATCATCTTTTATCACAAAAACTTAGTAAATTATTAAAGCTCTGGAATTCTCATTCTGTCAGCTTGAGGGGGGATTAACTAATATTGCCCACAGTTTTACTGCTAAAATGATAAAAGTACAAATAACTTTTTATTACTACTAAGAGAATTGATGTTAAATATTTTAACAATGTAATAAATATAATAAAATGTTTTAATCTAGATTTATCAGAATTGTTTGCTTGCAATCTTGTTCTTTCACTTAATAACTGATGGCTGGATGGTACATGAAATTTAGCATTTCACATTCCCACGTATCACATTGTTAAAGGGGTTTTCAAAAAAGGTCTGTTAGTGCTATTAATGGGTTAATAAGTGCACCCAAATACCTTTAGCAGTGATTTGAGTGATTTCTGTCTTTCTCTGTGAGCTCCTGACTAGAGATGAGTGAACAGTAAAATGTTCGAGGTTCGATATTCGTTTCGAGTAGCCCCTCAATATTCGACTACTCGAATCGAATATCGAACCCTATTATAGTCTATGTGGGTAAATGCTCGTTTCAGGGGTAGGCAACGTTCGATCAAATTATACTTACCAAGTCCACGAGTGAGGGTCTTCCAGCTCTTCATTCACTCTGCCAGGCATCGGGCCTGGGCAGAGCCGACTGCGCATGCCCGCACTACAAGCGGACATGCGCAGTTGGCTCTGCCCAGGCCCGATGCCTGGCAGAGTGAATGAAGAGCTGGAAGACACCGCGGGGAAGCTGCACGGAGAAGACTTCTAAAGGTAAGAGAAGAACCAGCGTTGATTAGCCGACTGTATAGCATTCGGCCAATCAATGCTGGTTCTGCATCGAACTTTTACATTCGAATAGTGAGTAGTACTCAATCGAGTACGAGTATTTCGAATACCGTAGTATTCGATTGAATACCTACTGTTATGTCAGTCCAGGTAGCTGCAACGGGGCTAAGGAAAAGCAGTGGGGAATCTCGCCCTGCACTACTCCCACTAGCTATCCCGGTCCCTGCCTCACGGGTGTGGGTCGGCTGTACTCAGGCTAAGCCTGACCCCGACAGCTCCTCTCTCACTGATACCGTAGGCCTAGAGGGAAGTGGGAGAAGGAATGCCCTATAAGATCTCTAGGGACTGGAGACTAAAGGGGGTCACCCCTAACGAACAAGTGAAGCTGCTACTGACAGGGACTGACAAGGGTGTGCGCTGACTAACAACACAAGCAGCACACAGGAAAAATGTGGGAAAGGATTCCCCCAAACCAATATGGGAAGGAACCTTACACTAGGAAACAAACACAGGGAAACTGAGTAGAAATCAAAGGATAAGGCAATTCACTCACACAGTCAATTATACACAGAGGGAGGATTGGTGAACACAGAAGGGAAAACACACAAAACAACTCGTTCACCCAAACCTCCCAAAAACCAACCACGGAACTTCCTCTATCCCAGAACACCACCTACTCCTCCTGCTAAGGCCTAGCTCTGTAAAAGCGACACTCAGCACAGAACCATGGGAGGCATGGGTTTAAATACAGAGTAGAGACCACTCCTCCCAGGTGCAAATGGGAGGACAGACTAATCAACCAGGAAATAAAGCTGCCTACCAGCAGTGTGCGCGTGCAAGTCAGAAGGTGTGCACCAATACCCACGACAGGACAACCCCGCAGCGCCAGGATGCCACCCCAGACACTGCGCAGCCAAAAACTCCCCAGGTAAGAAAAATAGAAAGTAAAGAACCTAAATACTCCTAATACCTACTCGATAGAATACTACTCGCTCATCTCTACGCCTGACATCTTGTGCATTTGTTCACTTGGACATTTTCCTGTTCTATGTTTTTCTACAACTACTATGAAGCCTTGGGTTTCACTCAGAGCTGACTCCTCCCCCATTCTCACTCCCTTCCCCTCCCTTTCTCACTCACACCACTTGCCTGTTTGCCTAGCTAGCCCGCCCACTACTAGCCCAAGAAGGTAGGCAGGGGTGGGGGATGTTTAGCTTACTTTATACAGATCAAATTATCCTAGACAAAGATGTATATATCAACAGTTCAAAAGACTTCATTTTCATTGATATTTAGAATTGATAATAAGAGCAAGATGCATGAACTATACTGAATATGCATACTGTACTATATATACACTGAATGCATTGACAAGGTCAGATTAATTTTAATCTTGTAATAAAAACATTGCACTAGGAATGTTACATACAACCAATAGAATAGATGGGCTGCTGATGTTTTTACACCAGTTTCCCTATTATGCAGATGTTGTCCCATTGAGTTGTTAGGACATATGGAAATTGGAGATAGGGATTTCCCTAATCTTGAACCATGGAGAACTCCCAGTGACCAAGTATTACGTCCATTTATTGAAGTTTTGTGTCCTTTCATAGCTGCTGGAATTGATCACCAGTACTTGCTTATTTAAGGTATATTTAGTGGAATTTGGTGAGTAATTTGAGATAGTCTTCGGCCTGAAAATCCTCTCCAAATACTACATCCCATTTTAGATGAAAAAAGAGCTGACCTGCTTGATGCCTTGGTTTGTGCGGCAGAATCACCACCGTGGTGTGTAGCACTACATTTCTTTAGCCCCGTTGGTTATGAGGCTAATCATGAGTGCAAATTCAAACTAGGAACCGAACTAAGAACTCAGGTCTCAGCCACGGCTTTCCATTGTGGATTCCATAGAGCTGGTTTTTGGAGAGGTTTCTGAGTTGGAAGACTACCTTAAATTTCTCTCTAGATTCCTCCATGTGAACATACCCTTATAACTCTTAGAATGTGGTCTAATGTTGGACAGAATGAAGAAAGCACTTCTCCAAAATCACCACCACACCTTTTGCAATTTCCTTCAATGAAGTAGGGCTGCAATGCCAGACACAACCACAGACATGTGTGGCACTGTATCTAGAAAAAATATATATTTGTTTAATTCTACAAAACCCAGTTTATGGGGGACGATTTCAAGTGGGTGAAGTTTATCCAAAATAAATCCACAATTGAGAGGATAATTAATAATAAACAAAAAATAAGCTCATGAACATATATTTCACGGAAAAAAGAAAATACCTGAAGATGTTGACTGTACAGTTGTAATTTGGTTTCCATCTTCTCCATAGATATTTGGTAATGCTATATAATTGTGGGGAAAAAAATTGTGATTAAAATGCAAGAATTACAATATATTATAAAACATTGTGAAATAGTATCTGTAGAACTGTAGCACAAAGCAACCATTTCTCCAATGTAAAGACATATGTATAAGCCTAGTGCAGTCGCCCATAACTGTGCAGAAACTAAACATGCATTTCCTTATTTCAGTTTACATAACATCATCCTGCGACAGGAAAACTTCTATTTACATTTGGGCGTCTGGATTTTTAAAGGAATCCACTGAGTGCAGTAGTTTTTCTGTGTTAGTAATGGTTTCCTTGCTTTTAACCCTGGTAACTTGTGACATTGAAGTTATAAGTTTTATATATACAGATCAAGAACAGCATTGTACGTGTTAGAAGGGGTTGTTAAAAGGGCCCTATCATTAGATTTTGGCAATTTTAGATAATCATATGCCTGAATAGCCTTTAAAAAGGCTATTCAGGTGCTGCTAATCGTTTTAGAAAAGACCCCCCATTTTTATGATTTACAGGTAAAGCGGATATGCTAATGATGTCCTACAAGCGGACATGCGCAGCCGGCTCTGCCCAGGCCCGATGCCTGGCAGAGTGAATTCAGAGCTGGAAGACGCCACGGGGAAGCTGCACAGAGAAGACTTCTAAAGGTAGGAGAAGAACCAGCATTGATTGGCCGACTGTATAGCATTCGGCCAATCAATGCTGGTTCTGCATCGAACTTTTACATTCGAACAGCGAGTGGTGCTCGATCGAATACGAGTATTTCGAATACCGTAGTATTCGATCGAACACCTACTCGATCGAGTACTACTCGCTCATCTCTAATAAAAACAGGGGGTCTTTTCTAAAATGATTAGCAGCACCTTAATAGCCTTTTCAAAGCCTATTCAGGCATATAATTCTCTAAAATTGCCAAAATCTAATGATAGAGCCCCTTTAAAAATGACAAAAGAGATGCACTATCTGCCCAGGAGTCCTATGAAGGGGCTCAACATCTGAACATTTCTTTTTAATTTACTATATAGAAGCAATGTTTAAACTATTCCATGTATGACCATCATAGGTAATAATAGGTAATGTTATATTGGTAGGAATCCAATGGCTACAACAGATTACCTAAACCACTTGGAGATGTATGCAGTAATGGTTGAGAATGCCAACAGCAGCGCACTCCAGATAAGTCTAGTGCAATTCTTTAAGATTAAACATATTTAGTTCATATTGCCCATAAGAACCACAACGAACAGCATTTCTGGTAAGAAAAGTATAGTGTAGTATTAATGTCTATTAAAAAGCAATACAGAGATATGTGTTATGATCTATTTCCCATTTATAAAGAAGACCCCCACTGGCTACTGGAAAGAAGAATTGAACACCAACATAGAAGGGAATTCTCTTTTATAAAAGCAGTAGGTGACTATGGTAGCCTCTGGCAAGCTGTCATGATGAATTCAACGAAAGAGGGTCTGAATGCCTTTCCTCAGTATAAAAATGTTTCATGTTATATGCAATAGATCACCAGTGACGGGTCATGTAGGGATTTATCCTGATTGAGATATTTGGATTAGGGAAGGGAAAAATTGGCTTTTCCCTCATGGGGGATTTTACTTCCTCTAGATAACCATGGCAGGATGTTAGACTGTAGCGTGTGCCTTATTCTTAGAATTACAATTTACAAAATAATGTAAGGCACAAAAAGGGAGACTTGAGTTACTAAAGTTTAACCACTTCCGGACCGCCCATAGACTATATACGTCCGGGAAGTGGTTGCCTAGTTCTGACAGGACGTACCTGTACGTCCATCAGAACACAGCAGCTGCACGGAGATCGTGTAGCTGCTTTCACTAGGAGCCGGCTGTAACTTCAGCCGGAGATCCCAGAGAGAAGACAGGGCAGATTTATTACCTCCCCTGCCTTCTCGATCGCTGTGTATACAGCGCTCAATGAGCGCTGTATACACAGCTATGGACGCAGCCATAATTCAGCTGCCCTCTGACCCGGCAGACACGTGATCCGCTGGGAGCAGAGTCTTACCAGAGCTGCTGGGTCCTACAGGACTCAGATCAGCTCAGTAAGCTGTATATACAGCATGCAGGAGGCTGTATTCCTCCTGTATCTGAGGCTAAATGTAGCAGCCCCTGTTATAGGAGAAATCAGCCTCCAGTACAAAAAAATAAGTGATCAGATGTCCCCAAAGGTCTCTTATTACCTTATGGGGACACAATCTGAAAAAAAAATAAAAATAAAAATATAATAAAAAAGTTTTTAAAAAATGTAAATAAAATAATAATAAAAAATAAATAAATAATACGCTAATAAAACGCCGTTATTAAAGGTTATAGCCCCACCCCCAACGACACCATACAAAATAAAAATTACCGTAACGGAGAGGAAAAACTATATTATACAGTTTTTCAGTGACACTTTGTGTTATTAAATTTGAAAAAACAAAAAATTGAAAACCAGACACAATTTCCCTCCTATTTTGTTTATATTTTCCCAGATATAAAAAAAAATTAAAACACATTCGAAAATAAAGATAACATAAAAATAAAGCCCTATGTGTCCCCGAAAAAAGACGCAAAAATTAGTTGACTGAGACATACGGGAAAAATGTTACAGCCCTCAAAACCGCACATACAAAATAAACCTAAAATGTGTCTGGTCCTGGACCACAAATTGGCCCGGTACTGAAGTGGTTAAAGAAAAATCCAGCCAAAATGTTCTTCAAATATCAGATGTAAATCATATAAACAGCGTTGCAAATGATTATTTTTCTCTGATTTTCCTAATTGGTCGATGCAAATACCAGTCAGTATAATGTTCAAATCTTCAACTATTACAGTATAAACAACATGTTATTCTATATAATGCCAAATCATTGGATATTATGCCTTTTTCTGCACAAACCCATCTGTGTTTTGAATCAGTCACAAATCTCTTCATATTACAATGATCGTAAAATATTTAATTTTTTCATACCATTGCCCTACTTGATTTTTAATGGTAGCAGAGAGATTCTTTTTCTTTCCCATATTGTGTGCAGTGGCATAACTAGGACTGGCTGGGCCCCGTGGCGAACTTTTGACATGGCGCCCCCCCCCCCCCCGACCGACGCCCGCTGAAGACCCCGACCGACCCCCCCTCATTCCTGCGCGTTCTATTATGCCCAATAGTGGCCCCTGCATACACTATTATGTCTCATAGTGGTCCCTATACACAGTATTATACCCCATAGTGGCCCCTTCACACAGTATTATGTCCCATAGTGGCCCCTGCACACAGTATTATGTCCCATAGTGGCCCCTACACACAGTATTATGCCCCATGGTGGCCCCTGCACACACTATTATGCCCCACTGTGGACACCCATGAACAATTATTATACTCTGGGGTCTTTTCAGACCCCAGATTATAATAATCCGAGACCAAAGGGGATACCAACATAAAAAACAATGTTACTTACCTATCTCCGGCTCCGCTGCAGTCCTTGGTGGTGTCGGCCTTCTTTAATGATGTCCGGGACGTCACATGAGCAGGACCTGCGTCCTGGGTCATGTAACGTCAGGCAACGTCCAGAAGGAGGCCCGAACCTGCCCGGAGCGTGAAAAAGGTAAGTAACATGGTTTTTTATGTTCTCTTACCTTTCCTGGACCTCCGATCATTATACTCGGAGGTCTGAAAAGGATTGCATAAGGTAAGTAAATAGGGCCTGTTACCAGCTGGAATAACTCCAGCCGGTAACGGGGAAAAAAATGCAGCGGTAGCGACTGTTGACGGGCCCCTATTGTCCCAGGTCCTGTGGCCGCCGCTACCCCTGCTACCCCGGTAGTTACGCTACTGATTGTTTGATACCTATGGCCTGCTTAATAATGTGAAATATCCTTAAGGCTGGGCCCCAAGTGGCATGAGTGCCGCAGAAAAAAACCACAGCATTTTACAGTTATTCTAAAGTGGATGGGATCCTAGCGAATCCCATTCACACATTGTGAAAAAATACAAGCATGTCAATTATACCTACGGAAACACCAGTGGTTTCCCTATAGGAACAATTGAAGCAGAAAGTCCACAGAGGAAACCTCTACAAGATTGTCCCATCCTGGGGCAACATGGTAGCTCAGTGGTTAGCACTGCAGCCTTGCAGCACTGGAGTTCTGGTGTTCAAATCCTGCCAAGGGCAAAACATCTGCAGGGAGTTTGTATGTTCTCCCCATGTTTGTGTGGATTTCCTACCATATTCCAAAGACATACCAATATAGGGCTCACAATCTACAAATAATAAAAAAAAAAGATTGTCCAACCCCATTGCCCCTCTGACCTCCTGCAATAAGATTGTGGGTGTCAAGGGGTAACTATGGAAGTCAAGAGGCCAGGCCAAGGCCTCCTCATTACCTATGCTTAGTTCCAATAGGAACTATTTTGTGATAGCAATATTATGTATTGTAGTATAATGCACAGAGGATCTGAGATCCTAACTTCAAGTCCTCTTTAGGGATAAGTAAAAAGTGAAGGAAAAAACACACACACACACACACACAAATAAACAAATACTATAAAGTTAAAAAACACCTTTATATTTTAAAAACATATAATGCAAACAAAAATAGATAAACAAACATGTTGTTCCCATGTACATACAGGTCTCCACTAGTCAAAAATAGAGTCATAAAACAAAATATACCACAATGCGCAAATTAATGTTTTTTGGTCATACATACCAAACATTGGTACCAATAAAAAAGTACAACATGTCCTGAAAATATAGAGCCTTGACATATCTCCTTCAACAGCAAAAAAGTTATAGGCGTTAATTTTCAAAAACTGATGTTTTATTTGTAAATGTGGTAGAAGAGAAGGGCATATCTCTAAGAGCTACATAGTATATTATACAATATTGTATATGAAGATATAACATTTTCCTCACATGTCTCTGAGTCATTGCTTTACATAATTACCTGTCACTAACAATAAAAAATGCTAAACGTGTTCTCCAGTAGGGTAGACGGTAAATTTCTCACTACAGTGATGTGTCTTTTTGGAAACAGATATAGTATGTCACCCATTGTTATGGACCTCCTTCATTATAATGTACAATTTTGCGCTTCCTGTTTACCGAAAGACTTGGCAAAGGTTTTCTCTATATATAAGTGTTTCTTTTTATCACACAAATAAAAGAAAGAGGGAAACATGCCAGCTTAGAGAACTGGCAGTACTTAAGAGATTTTCTTTGAAGAGAATTTTATGTAGTAACAATGGAAGGAAAAGGTAATCTATAATGTGTGTGTTAGCAACGACGTGACATAAAGGATGTCTTTATTTTCCGGTTTATATTTGTGTTTAATTATCTATTTTGATTCAATGGCCACAAATGTATTATTCACAGATTAAAGGGAAGCCAAACAATTCACTGGCTACAAAATAAGGCATATTACACAAATTCATTCACATACTTATTATCAGAATTCGTTTTATGAATTGTTTTCTTATAAAGTTGTTAACATAAATGGATAATATTTTAAAGATACCTATTAAATGTCAGTCTTTACAGAGCACTTCAAGTTACATTAAAATTAAATTATCATTGGAGAAAAATACTGTGCTTCTCAACAGCTCTAATGCCGCTATTATCCATCATGTTCATTCTGTGTTCTTAAAGGTGCTCTATCATTGGGAAAAGTCACTTTTAACTAAGCACATACTTGCATAGCCTTTATAAAGGCTATTCTGCACATACCTTTTGTATGTAAATTGCCTCATGAGTTTTTGAATGAATCCGTTATTATTCATATTGCTAATCCAGCGCGAACCCTGGAAGTCTCATTGTGCTGCTGAGAACTTCCTGTGCTCATGGAGGCTAATTAGCATGTGAATAAAAGTGGGATCATTCAAAAACACTGAGGTGATTTACATACAAAAGGTACATGTGGAATAGTTTTTCTAAAGGCTATGTACGTATGTGCTTAGTTAAAAATAACTTTTCCCAATGATAGATAAAGGGATTCTATCATTGGCTCTAGTGATTTTTAACTAAGCATATATTTGCATAGCCTTTAGAAAGGCTATTCCACACACACCTTTTATTCACTATCCTCTCAGGTATTTTGAAATATCCCACTTTTATAAATATGTTAACTAGCCACCTTGGAGCACTGGAAGTCTCAGCGAGCACTGTCTGCTGTGTGTACATGTGGGGAGGTGAGAGCAGGGAGGCTGATGAGTCATTATCATCATCAGCAGCAGCCTCCCTTCTCTCACCTCCCCCCTGTGTACACATAACACACAGTGCTCAGTGAACATCCGGTGCTCCAAGGTGGCTAATTAGCATATCAGTAAAAGCGGGCTAATTCAAAAATGGCTGAGAGGATTAATAAATAAAAGGTATGTCTGGAATAGTCTTTCTAAAGGCTGTGCAAATATATGCTTAGTTAAAAATCACTAGAGCCACTGATAGACTCCCTTTAAGAACCGGTATGTTACTGGAAAGTACAATCATTATGTTAAGGCTATAAATTAAATACTGGTTTAAAGTAAAAATGGCTTCCCAAAAAGCAATGAAGGCCCACAGACATAATCATGGTAAAAATATGATGACAAAAATGCAAAAATATCAAATCTCCATTTTAATCTTCTTATTAGGGGTTTTGAAACAGTCTTAAACATTATTCCTATTCTGATGGAAAATATCACAACCTTGACAGACACCATTGTAAGTTACTGGGATTTATTGCCTCTGTTCACATATAACTTTAACAGTTGAGTGGTAAATGAATTCCATGGAAATATTTGTTAGTTTACATCAGATATCAGTTTACAATATTTTGGGTTTGTAACTTTTTAAATGTTTAAAATGTAAATGAATAATTGTTGCAAGTACATTTTTGCGCCTCCTACACCACCAAAGTAAAAGCGTCATGGAAGTATCGCTAAACATAGCTTAGCATAATTTACTCCAGTTTACTGATGTAAGTGACCGCTGATCCAACACAAGGGCAGTAAGGAGCCGCCACATCCATGAAGAGACATGTGATTCTGAATAAACCAGATATATCTTCCACAAAAACTGGCATTCAATATGCCCCCATTACTCTAATATGAACAGAGTCTTAATTCAATATAATCAAATAAATCCTAAGCATTCCTATTGAGAAGCATGTAGTCCCACAAAAATTAGCCAGAAATTTCCAGTGAAACTCAACCCATACAGTCACTTGCTAAATAAAATACTTTTTGAATTAAAAAGGAAAAGGGGAAGTTCACAACAAAAAAAAAAAAGGAATTGTAAAATTTACTATGGGTATAATATCTCTTTGCCATAGGAGTCTAATTCAAATCTTACTTTTGAGATCCAGTCCATGCCTCTATCATATGATAGGAACAATGTTTCCTGTAATGTTATTACCTTCTGCCAATCAAATGTTCACTTTCCTACAAGCCTGGTCCCCTCAGACAGTGGCTTGGGGGTGTTAGAGGCCTAAACCCCCTTCCTAAACCTGTTAGTCCAGCCCACTTTATAGGAAAAGTATGAAAGATCATGCCATCACAGGAAGCACTGCATCATTTCTGTCATGTGACAAGGACACAGAGTAGACCTTAGAAATAAAACGTAAAATAGACTTCTATGGTAAAAAGTGGCCAAGATGCAGCCAGCTCTTTCGAGTTCAGAAGGTTGTTCTAGAGTTATCTTTGCAATGGTGTAAGGACTATCAATTCATAACCTACACCAAAAGGCTACTGATATTGTTGTTGAGCAATATTACCTTAGGTGATTAACATTATGTTGCATTAAACAATAGACAAAATTGGCTTTTTTTCATTCAAAAATTCTTTCATTTCTATACTAATCCAACAACCATGTTTATTCCTTCGGTAACAGGCCAGCATAGTAAGCTCAATAAAGGAAAATGATACCACAAGAAACTATTACCACTCATGGGACATAAGTCAAATTCTCAGATGAGACTAAGGCTAAGGCTCCCCACAGAGAATCACTGCAAAAAAAAATACAGTTTTTCTTTGTGAACTTTCTGCTTCCATTATACGTATAAGGAAACCAACAGCATTTCCATAGATATAATTGACATTCTGCGATTTATAAAACAGTTTTTGAAATCACAAAATGTCCTCTGCATATTTTTTCTGCAATGTGTGCATGGCCCTGGCCTTACTCCTGCATCTACTAACAGGGTGAACTTAGCTATGGGCCCACGGACAAAAACAGCTTGGGATCTTTTTCCAGTATCTTAGCATAGAGTACTAACTTTAAGGCTCTAAAAGCCCACCAGTGCATTACCTTAGGCATTCACCCACAATCTAATTGACAGCAAAAAGCTATTGGTAAGGTGATACAGTCCCCTTGGCTACTAGGCCTGGTTGCAACAATGTCCGACCCTTATCTGCTGTGGATCTCCTAGATTCCAGCACAAAGAGCATACTGTATACTCCACTAGACCCATCCTCAGTATGTTTCTGCTAGTGCTTAAAATATTTAAGAAAATTGATCTCCACACTAATGGAGAATAAAAATCAGATACCTTGAGCATAATGGTGATAAAAATGTAGCATATCCAGTTATATATTATAAATTTGGAATTTACTTTGATTAATACTTAAATGGAACATATTTATACTATCAAAATATAGAAATTAAAGCAGTCATTTTGGAGAAGTATTTTGGCCTAGCATGATATGCTTTACTGTAATAATGTGGCATTATAAATAGGTTGGACATGCTCACCAGAGTACCAGAGGATGCCTCAGTGGGCCCATGCTTTGATATAACAGTGGGCCCTAAAAATCCTGGATCTGTTTTTATAGCTAATCACTTGCGTGTCTGGAGTCTACTTCACATGACTTCATTACAAATACTCTATTAAACCTTGTTGATAAGTTCTGTGTACAGTTAAAAGGACATGACATGAGAGTAACTCCTCAGAATCATTGGAGGGCTTAAAGGGAGGGGTCCAGGGAATAGTTATGTACTTAGTAGTAATATACAGTATCAGTGACCCTCGGGTCATATGATCCCCAGATCCAGGTAAGTATATTACTACTCCCAGTCAACCCCTTTAAGGAAGCCCAGCCCTGATTACACAGCTATGTACAGGAAGTTACTCATTTGTAAGTTAAATCATAACAAGATTGTAATATCATTTCAGGAATCTATAGAGCTTTCATGGTTCGCTTAGTCATATATTTTACACCTGGCATCCTGTCTCACAAAGGCCAATCCATAACTGTTTGGGTAAAATTTTCTGTTGTCTTTTATGTTGTTAATTTATGATTGTACACCAAAACGATATCATTACATTTTAGAAAAAAGTACAAAATAAAAAAAGACAAAAACAGAATAACTGATATGCTATTGATGTGACCTTTATGTTAAGAAATACAAACTGCAATGTTCTGTTAAGCCTGGTTCACACTATACTTTTATTCTGTTTTAGATAATAAGCAAAAAACAAGTAAGAACGCTTCCATCTGAGTTTAACATTACAGTAGTTGGAAATGGATGCAAACAGAGAATTCTCCATTCTGAAGGTTTTTGAGTCCATTTTGCTGATTCAATGATGTTATCAGAACATTTGCGTGAATGGCAACAGTGTGAACTTAGCTAAACTTAGCTCAGTCTATATTATCATCTGAACTATGCCATGATGGTTGTGAACAGCAGACTTCGGAGTTACTTTTAAGTGCAAATAACAAAAATAATAGAGTTTATACATAAAATGCCATCAGATGTATAAATCTGTATTGCTAATATTTAGTCATGTATATACAAAAATGGGAAATATGATTAAAATGAAGTTTTATATTGGACTATATGACATGTAACAGGATCGTATATACTCTATTAGCAAGTTGACTAAGATAAGTTACGTGGTAAGGCTCTCAGTACAATGCAGAAACATCAGGAGCCAAATATAAGAGATGACAATTTACCTGAGAGCAGAATGAGAACAGATAGACAGAGAGGGTCAGCTCCGATGGACTTCATGGTTCTCTATGACATCCCCCTCACATTGTCCCATAATCGTTCCTTTCTTCTAACAAGGCAGGGTTTAATTATCATGTGGAAAAGGTGTGTGCCGGCACGGCCTCTTTCTGCTTATTTTAGGGCTGATAAAGAACTGGAGGAAATGCACTCAGCTCCCGCTGGGAGTTCAGGACATGGGGGATGTATTGTTTAAATTCTTCACAGGAAGTTCTTTTCATCTGGCATTTAAATGTGTTGCTCTTAAATATGATTTTTTAAACTGTGTGAGAACAAACAGTGTAAGTATCCCATGAAATCTTAAGATTATCAACAAAAACCTTAAGATACTCTTTTGAGTGTTTATAAAGGAAATCAAATATTATTAATGATAATAGTATGGAATAATGTCGACATCCTCCCTCAATAATGAAGTAAGAAAAAGAATTTTCTTACTATCACTGTATAATACTCCATCTTGCCAATGTGTAGGTCAGATCAGGTAAGGACGTCCTTAGTCGATATTTCATCCTGAAACTTTTCAGTAATTTAAATAAAAATTTATTGAAATAAATCTGAATGATCAATGAGCTTATGTATGAGATGTGACCAGTACTAAGGATTTCGTATTGATGAAGTTGTTTGATATGATAGAGAACATCATGTTTGCAATATTAAATTTACATTGTCACAAATCATATTGTAATATAAGACAGTAGAAGCCTGGCAATGTCTATGGTAAACCTGTTTCTGCACACAGATTATTTGCATCACAGTAACTCACATGTGAAAGCTTCAATATCATGAGATTTGTGCAGTATTGATAAATTATTCAATGTTTCCCTTCACACAGCCATAGAGCTTTAAAATAAACTTCCGTACAGTGTATTGTTTACCTAGGAGGCATAGTGAATTTTGTGATTTATTTCAGGGGTATGGTGTATGGTAATAGTATATTTATTTCAGGAGCATTGACTGAATATATGGAAGAACTGAACTAGCCCACATAAAACCCTGATGTCAGCACCAGGTATTTTTTACATCTCCCCTGGCCTCCACCTATTATACTCTGGGGTCTGAAGAATAAAATACTATGTTTTATAGAAAGGTTCCCAGGAGCCCTGAGAGTGTTCAATACTACACTGTCTATCAATAAGTATTTGGACACCCATGCAAATGAAGATATCTGCGGTCGTGATGTACGTCACGCCTTCCACCGTTAAATAGGAAACAGCATTGGCATTAGTGCATTGGCATTAGTTGCATGCAAGATGCCACGAAGAGCAGACTTGTCCGATTTCATGTAATGGGTAATTGTGGGGTACCACAGAAATGGTTGACCCTTAAGGGACATAGCAAGCAAACTGAATTACCCAAAATTGACAGTGACCTATGTGATTACGAAGTGACAGGTGAACGGTGATTGATTATCAGAATGTGCCCTGAGTCGGCAGACCCCGAAACTGGGAGATAGAGACTGACGAGTGCTGGCCAGAGAAACCGCACCCAGCCGATGGCTCACATACACCACGAATTTCAACAGGCATCCGGGAGTATTGTGTCGATCAATACCATCCGTAAGGAAGCATCTGCTTGGTTCTACCAACTATTAAATATAAAAAAAATTTTGTTTTTCTATTCTACAACAGGAGTCCAAATACTTATTGGTAGACAGTGTATGTTTTATGGCAAGGTTCCTAGGAGCCTTGAGAGTGTTCTACACTATGTTTTATAGCAAGGTTCCTAGGAGCCCTGAGAGTGTTCTACACTATGTTTTTTAGAAAGGTTCCTAGGAGCCCTGAGAGTGTTCTACATTATGTTTTATAGAAAGGTTCCTAGGAGCCCTGAGAGTGTTCTAAACTATGTTTTATAGCAAAGTTCCTAGGAGCCCTGATAGTGTTCTACATTATGTTTTATAGAAAGGTTCCTAGGAGCCCTGATAGTGTTCTATATTATGTTTTATAGAAAGGTTCCTAGGAGCCCTGAGAGTGTTCTATACTATGTTTTATGACAAGGTTCCTAGGCGCCCTAAGAGTGTTCTATACTATGTTTTAAGCCAATTTAAAATTTTAATTTGTTTGATTCATACCAAACAGCCTGGAATGCTACTTCACTGCCAGGGTTTATTGGACATTTTGCATCACTGGTAGACAGTGTACAAATAATAACTAAGTTAGAACATTAAAAATGATACTAACCTCGATACCTATATTTTCTGATAGTACACACCTGCCACATTATCAAAATGCTACTCAGAAATTTTGGTTGAAATTATATTTTTCATTAAAGGGGCTCTATCAGCAAAATCATACTGATAGAGCCCTACATATGTGTGCATAGCCTTTAAAAACGCTATTCAGGCACCGTAAAAGTTAAACTACCCCCCCCCCCCCCCCCGTTTTAAAATAATAACTTAAAAAAGAATGTTCTCTACTTACGGAACGTGCACCCTGGGCGGGCTTTCTGGGTGCGTCTTCATCTTCTTCCCCGCCTCTTCTTCCTCTGACGTCTTCGGGTCCCGTCCTGCTCCGGCGCTTGCTCGCGGACACTGATAAAAAAAAATAGCCCGGGCGCATGCGCAGTAGCACACGGCTTCTACTACGGCTATTGTGCATGCGCCTGGGCTTTTTTTTTTTTATCAGTGTCCGCGAGCAAGCGCTGGAGGAGGACGGGACCCGAAGACGTCAGAGGAAGAAGAGGCGGGGAAGAAGATGAAGACGCACCCAGAATGCCCGCCCAGGGTGCACGTTCCGTAAGTAGAGAACATTCTTTTTTAAGTTATTATTTTAAAACGGGGGGTAGTTTAATTTAACTTTTACGGTGCCTGAATAGCCTTATGTAGGGCATATGTAGGGCTCTATCTGCAGGATTTTGCTGATAGAGCCCCTTTAAAGAAATTCAAATAGATTGATATTAGTTGCTAAAAGTGTAACCTAAATAAAAAGTTAGACGCTCCTCATTTCTTAAAAATAAGAGTTCAATATGTGCAGAGGTCATAAAATCCTCAGAACTGGAAGGAACAAAAATCCAGTTTGAAGGTGACATGCACACGACAGTATGCATTTAAACATGTTGTGACTGAACAGCACGGGTGGCACACGGATATCAGCAGTGTACCGCCTTGTGCACTGACCATGCTTCAGCAGCCCCATTCACTGAGACCAGCAAGCACGGTCCACAAAATGGACAGGAATAGGACCTGTCCTGAGTTTTGCTCACAAGTCACGGCCCCATACACTGGACCATGATAATACACAGTTGTGTGTATGGGGTCACAGAAATTAATAAGTCAGTGTGCCAGCCACGAAGAGGCCAAGGCTTAAATTGACATTTTAAAAAAAGAACTTATAAATTATAGGGATTAAACACTGCAAAAAGCAAGTATACCCCTAAATCCCATATATTTCTTGAAAGCAGACAACCATAGGATTACATTTGTCTCAATGGGTTATTGACAGCTGTGTCCACCTTCATATGATCTTGTGGCAAACACAAATTATTTTTGAAACAATGCATTAAAACATAAATGTGTACCTAAAACTCATATTCAATCTTATATTCACACACATAACAGTACCAAAATAATAGATCAGGCTGTACAAAATGGATATATACCACAAACATCAACATTAATAAGAGCTCGTACTCTCAAAACACTGAAATAGAAGCCAAACAATATTTTGCAGTGATCCTGTAATGTGTTAAAAATGTATACTGCACACAAAAAAAAACACTACTATGATACCAAAATCTGCATTGTTGGACAGTGCACAGCAAACCATTACCATTATAAATATACAAATTAATATTTAATTAATATCCAACATAGTAAAAGAAATTGAATGAAAACACAGGTCCATCAAGTCCAACCTGTTTTCATGCAGCTTTGCAGAAAACAGATTACAAGCAAAAATTGCACAAAAATTCAAATTTACAACTGAAGTGCCCAATCAGGCGGTCCCTTTCAGCAAATAAAATAAAATAAAAAGCGCCTGTGCAAGAAGCTTGTTTGGGTCCTCCCCTTCCCTTCAACAAAATCGACAGATACTTAATTCTACAATATATTTCATATTGGACACATGAGGCATACATGCCACTGACATATTAGAAGCATGATGTATACACAACACTCACACATAAGACACATCCCACACACAGGCTTATCACATGTTTGACACATGATGCCCATACTCACTGTAAGGTAGGGGTAATTTACTATACAATATGTATCTAGCATAACTATGCCATGACTAAGAGGTGAGAACACCTCGAAACGCGTCGGCGTTTTTTATTTGTTTGTCTGCACAGTCTTGTCTACACTTGTTGTATGTTATGTGAACATGGACTTTTAAAGAAAAATTAAAAGTTATATTTTACTGAGCCTAAGGACTGCGGACCACATACATTTATTACTTCGCAGAGAACTTTTCTCCTCTCAAGTTCAGAGATCCAACCGGTCGTGCACCCTTTGAGACTCAGCCTCACGGTGAGTAACAGCATCCAGTTATATACTTTTGCATATTGTATTTATACAATATGTATGCCAGAAAACTAGAACAGGTCAAGGTAGGCCAAGATGGTGATGTCACAGGACATCAGACTTCCTCTTACTGACAACAGAAAACTGACATGACTTGTAGCTAAAGTTTATGCCAGTCCCTGTTTGGTGCAGATTTCAGTTCTAATGAGTGGAACCTCTCCAGATACACCAGAATTATTAGGAGGCTGGAGTCTTTTAATAATTCTGGTGTATCTTGCACCATTGTAGGAATGCATTAAGACTAGTGTAGTAAACCTCAGTCTTAAAAGTACCATGTGTTTAATTTATATAGATGCATGCATGAGACACCACGCACATATTAGTGACGTACATCGCACATATTCCTCAAGTCGTTCCCATATTAGATGCATACAGCACACATCACGCATATGCTACATGCATACAGCACGTTACTTGTACATTACATGCTTATAGCATGTCACTCATATATTACATGAATATGCATATGTCACTAATATATTACATCATACAACACACATAACTCATATATCACAATCATGCAACACACATCACTCATGTTACATACATGCATCCCATTTCAGTGCTAAGTGCCACCCCTCCTGTAGTAAGTGACAGATTGTGTTAATGTCCTCCTCTATTGCGTCCAGGTATGGGCTGCTGGTCTCCAGCTCATTCTGGCTCCCTCCTCCTTCTGGGCCCTGTGATGCCGAACCAGCTTTACAAGTGATGTACATCCCTGGGTTACAGACCCAGGCCTCTTTTTAAAGGGTGAAATTTACTATTTTTACAAGTCTTCCTCATATGAATAAGGGCTCGTTCACATCTGCATTGTCCTCTCTGTAATGCAGGTTTCCGTTTCCTGCATAAAACAGAGCAGGAGACGGAAACCTGCGGGAGGCTTTCTCACCCATTCATTTGAATGGGTGAGAAAGATGTCCAGCCGTGAGCGGCTGTCAGCATTTTGCGCTCTCCGCCGCGAAACCAGGTTTTTTAATCCGGACACAGAGTCGGACATGCAGTACTCTGTGTCCGGATTAAAAAATCTGGTTTCGCGGCGGAGAGCATAAAACGCTCACCGCCGCTCACGGCCGGACCCGGTCTGTGCTTTCCGTCTTCTGGCATGCAGAAGACGGAAAGCACAGAACGGAGAGTAGAACGCAGGTGTGAACCTAGCGTCAGTGTATGTATGATCTGTCACAGCTCTGGTCTGATCCTTACATGAGCATGAGCACAAACCTGAGCTGCTATGATATGATGTGATTGATAAGTGTATAACCTCTCAGGATCTTATACTGTCATTAGATTTGTCAAGAGTGACACGCTACACACAAATGTCCATCACATGGTGTTTCTTTACATATCCCTTATGCTATAGAGTTCAGCTCAAAGCTTATATTTTACAATTACTGCGGTCAGAGGGTATAACTCTATATGTGATGACCAGCGGGATGTCACATGTGGGAGTTGCATCTGTACTACGGCTACCAAAACAACATCAGCTTTTATGCTCATGTGAAAGCTGTGAAATATTGATTTTTTTTTTTCTTTATGGTGACAGCCAGCGGGCGAAAATGTCTTAACTGAGTTTTTCCACTGTTATAAATGTATTAGACGTTTATCTCTAGTGATAACTGTTATCACTATTTTTGTAGTCTGAACCAGATATCACACAAGAGGCAGTCAGCCAATTTTATAAAGATCAGATATGGACAGGATAGGGACAGGGTTAAATCTAAACTTTATTGATGTTTTTGTATATGTGCTGTGTTTTGCACAGCTCTTTTGGTGCACATGTCAGAATTTGGTTTCACCTGAAAATGAATCTCCTCATTACATTAGTTGCGTTAAAAAAAATGAATGACCTAGATGCCTCTATGAAAAGTCCTGGAACTCAGGGACATTGATGTAGGATTTAAAGCAAAAACAATTTCTAACCTTAGTTGGATGGATTGTAGATCACTACGTCCTGAATCTTCCTACAGCACAGCTCACAGCGTGAATTAATGGTGTTATTAAAGTAACATTGACCATTACCAGTGGGGTACCATTGAATGTATTAACCACTTAACATCCACTTTAAGGTTAATAGAACAAGATCCTAACAGTTCAGACTGACTGTAAACATTAGCAATCCCAAGGGACCCCATAGAAATTAATGGTCTGGTAGTAAGTTTGAGTAAATCTTTCCTGTATTCACCTGCCTTGAACCCAAGTTTTTGCTTCTTGTCTAGTATCAATTATCATCGCACACTTTTACATCTTTCATCCAGAACCAATGCAATGGTCTAAAAATAATGAATTTAGAACATCACCTTGGGAATCTTCCCAGTAATAACTTGGCT
Organism: Leptodactylus fuscus; assembly: GCF_031893055.1. Taxonomy (NCBI): domain Eukaryota; kingdom Metazoa; phylum Chordata; class Amphibia; order Anura; family Leptodactylidae; genus Leptodactylus; species Leptodactylus fuscus. The sequence continues at coordinate 252,834,845 of NC_134265.1, forward strand.
GAGTTTTAGGTTTGACTGATTTATTAACCTTGCACAAAATACACAATTTATGTCCCATTGTCTTTTCAGCTGCTGGATTATTTGCATGAATGAAAACCATTTCCTTATAAACCCCTTTCCACCTTTTTATTTAGTAAAGCGATGGTCTTCCAACAAAACATCCTACTAAACTATATTTATATTGAGACAAATGCATTATAAATTACCTACAGGAATTCCCTTCTGAGTATAATACAAGTTGTAAACATTCAAGAGGAAACCTTGTTTTTTGTATGTCTAAGAGATACCATTGTTGCAATTCTGATGATACACAACTGGAATCTGAGAGCTGGGAGGAGCAGCAGGAAACAGCACAGTAGAAGGCTTAGTTAGTGGATAGCCGTGGTTGGTACACCGAGGCGGGTAGTCAGATGGAGCTGAGGCCAATGCACAAGTGGGTAAGCAATAAGGAGAAGCAATCTGGAAAAGATATACCTTTGAACTAGGGACTGGAGTTAACAGAATACTCAATCATGGGACTGAATATGCTCTGGGTTTAAATAGGCCCCAACAGGAAGCAAGATGGCCGCAAACAGGAAGCAAGATAGCCGCTGATCTGAGACAATACTGGCCATCTTGTTTGAGGGCAAAGCTAGAGAATAGTGGCCTCTAGTGGTGGGAGTATAAAGTCCTTGAAAACAGTGGCCACTAGTGGAGATACTTGAAACAGCACTTTATCAGATAATAAACACAGTTACTAACAACCATAGCATTCCAAAGAATAGCCCCTAAATTTAAAATGACACCCACAAAGATGTCCACTTTTTCCCATAATTTTTATCCTGTCATTTGAGCCTCTAACATAATATGTTTGGTTATCTAGAGAGATATCAGGTATTAACTAACTGTAACAAAAACTAATCATTGAAGATAGTCTGTAAGCCCAAAATTGTATACAAAGGCAAATGGCGGAAAATGAAGAGAAATTCCTCTTAATTTACCTAAGCCGTATTTAGCTACCGTCTTGTTACGACAGAAAACTGATGCAGATTATGCCCAGATGCATGGACCTAATCTGCAGGGAGTCTTGAGCTGCACAAAGTGCAGCAGATTGAGCAGGATGCTGATTTTTTTGTTTTCAAGGGAGGCAGATATGGAGCGGAATCCACCCCCAAAGCCACGGCAAATTTCTAAACATAGAACACAGAAGAGTTTTGGAAAGACCAGCCAGGATGGACGGCTGTCTTTCATCCAAAGTATTCGTCAAGTTCAGTACATGCTACTGCACTTGCCGAAGCCTTTCAGAAAGATGAGTGAGGACAGAGGGCTGTCCTATAACCTTCGAAATTAGGGAACGAGGTAATCTACAGTACTGAGCAAAGCCCCAGATTCCTTGCACCTAAAGCCCCTCTCAATGTATTTACACATTTAAAAGTCAGAATATCCTGGCAAAGGAGCGGCAGTCTGCAATAAAAAAGGCAAAGTGCTGTATTTATTTTCATATGTATTAGAGCTGACAGACTCCCTTAAGGCCAGGGCCACTGTTGCGTAAATGCTGCGATTTCTTGTTGATCTCATCTACACATTGCAGAAAAATATCTGCAGCAGAAATTGTGTTTCTGTAAATCAAAGCATATCAGTTATACCAATGTAAATGCTGGTGTTTTCCATATAGGTATAAAAGAAGCAGAAAATTTTCAGAGGAAAACTTAGCAAACTTTCTGGGAAAAGCGCTGCAGAAAAAAATGTGTTTCCGTCGTGGTCTTTTCTACAGCTTTTTTCTGGCTGCGGCTCAGCAACGTGGGAAATCAGTCTTAGATTGGTTTATGTGCCACTGATCCTTACTCATCCCCAAAATGAAAACTGCAGCACTTTCCATCACACATAATAAGAAACATTAGATAATAATCATAAGCTTAGACCACATCCATTCCACTGAATAATACTTTCTTGACACATCTAGGTATTAGCCTTTCCTTCCAATTGAGCAATCTATTAACAATGGATTATAAAATATCATGGTTGGCAAGAACAGCAACAATTCCAATGTTTAATACTCCATAAATTTTATACATTTTCAGAATCTACCAGGTACTATTCCTCTGAAAAGGAATTTAATTTGGCCATATGTATGGAAGAGAAACCATGTATCCGGACAGATGCATAATTTCAACCAATAAGTCAAGGAGGACTAAGCATCCCATCAATAACCCAATATTACAAAGCCTGTATTCTGCACCATTTAAGATGCTTAAGGAACAATGATACATATAAACACTCTTACTATTGAAAATAAGCTGTTTCTGTCCAATTTAAAGCCTTCTTATATGCTTCATCTTACTTAAGATAAATGAGAAATCAATTCCTGATACAATTAGAGCGGTTATTGAGATCTAGGAAATAACAACCACCAATTAATCTCTCTGACTGACAATCTCATTAAAATCTTAGAACTTGGCGTACCTTACCTCAACTTATTAATATGGATTGCCAAAGGCATTAATAACATGACTGTATGGGAAAAAAAAAATCTTACTTTTGAAGTATAAATATCAAAATATGATATCCCTGACTCAGAACAGTTTAGATACTTACAAATGAAATCCATTATAACTAAGTGAAATGCTTACTATTACTCCGTACATCAAATCTACTTAAAAGGACACTTTGGTGAATTCTTTTTACTCATTATATTGTCTTAAAGACCACTCCCTCAATAGTAATATTTGTCTACTTACAATGTCTTTCCTGATTTTACCTTCTTTAATAAGTCACATGATCACAGTATGACCTCTTTTTTCTAACATGAACTTCTGTATAATCAGGTGGTCTCTCTCGCTCTGCTGCCTCCAGATACTATTGAGAACTGCCATGTGACCCAATGTTTACCAAATTTTTGCCCCTCTATTCTGCTGCCCTATTTCTTCTTAGAAATGCCTCCTTGCTTCTCCTTTAGCTCTCACATAATCTTCTCCCTAGAGCACCTGTTAGGAGCTGGACCGGAGCCTCCGCTACAGTGCACGGAGGCTGCCGACCCACTCCACTGTCTGCGCTGGGTCCGGCGCTTCTGGGTCCTTTAGGGGGAGGGCCAGAACCTCTGCAATAGTCTGCGGGGGTTGCCAGTCTCTTCCTGGGACCAGAACGAGCACTTCTGGGATCAGGGGGTCAGACAGCGAGACGGAGTCTATTTAAGTTTGACTGTGGCTCCGGTTCACTGCTGGTTATTCAGTTTCCTGGAAACCGCTCCACTCTACATTATCCTGTTAGCCCCTGTCCTTGTTTCCTGCCCTCCTAGTGTGTATCTGTTGCTTGCCTCCTGTGTATGACCCTGCTTGCCTTCCAGGCCACCTCTCCTTGACCTGCGAATTTGTATCTTGTGACCTCCTGTGTATGACCCAGCTTGTCTTCCAGACCACCTCTCCTTGACCTGTGACTTTGTAACTCATGACCTCCTGTGTATGACCTGGCTTTCCCGACTACCCATTTTTCTTCTGTACCACGTGACCTCCTGTGTATGATCTGGCTTGTCTGACTACGTCTTGTCTCATCCTTGGAAACTGTGCGACCTACTGATTACAGACCCAGCTAGTACTACTACTCTGCAGTGCTTTCACCATCTTCTGGTGAACTCCTTTTACTGCACTCTACTACATCTGTTTCTACACCCACCTAGGTGAGTGGTTTTTGTGTTTCTAGGTCCTGCTGTGACTTGGGGTGTACTATACGTGTGATGCCCTCTGAACAGTTGCAGTTCTGGGTCCCAGAATTTACCAGTCCATCTCCACCATCAGGAGCTCTGGTGAAGACCTCTGGGGCCAGGCACTGCTCTGGTTTGGAGGTCGTTGGATGCTGATGTGGCTCCCTTGGTCTACCACTTATTCCCACAGATGAAAAAGCACCTTGGTAGAAGTCATTTTCCTTCTGATGAAGCTGTCATGGATGGTTGGCTTTTCCAAATTCTCCATTTCCATTTCAAGCTTCACTACCTAACTTACATCCAGATTGCTCATGAGACCATTCAATTAACTACTGTAAATAACACATTGCATTGCAAAACAAGACCATGTGAAAAAGATCTCAAGGTTGGGCTACAAACTTTTCAGACGCTCCTCTTACTAAGCAACAAGGTGCTTGACATCTTACAGATATATTGTTAGTTGGGGGCTCAGTGGTTAGCACTGCAACCTTGCAACCTTGCAGTGCTAGAGCCCTGGGTTCAAATTCTGCCAAGTACAACAGATGCAAGGAGTTTGTATGTTCTCCCAGTGTTTGCAAAGATTTCCTCCCATACGTCAAAGGACATACTGATAGGAAAAAAAGATATTTTGTTAGTTATAGTTGACGATTTTATTAAGTATTAGTAAAAGTTAAGTTTTATAAGTCTTCATGGTGCTCCTTTAGGTATACTGCAGTAATGTTCTTGCACAGGTAAAGAAAAAAAATGCTGGAGTATAATTTTAAGCTACTTTGTAACCCAAACAACCTAATTATTAACAAATTACTAGAGATGAGCGAACAGTGTTCTATCGAACACATGTTCGATCGGATATCAGGGTGTTCGCTATGTTCGAATCGAATCGAACACCGCGTGGTAAAGTGCGCCAAAATTCGATTCCCCTCCCACCTTCCCTGGCGCCTTTTTTGCACCAATAACAGTGCAGGGGAGGTGGGACAGGAACTACGACACCGGGGGCATTGAAAAAAATTGGAAAAAGTCATTGGCTGCCGAAATCAGGTGACCTCCATTTTAGACGAATAGTGGATTTCAAATCCGGGTCATATGAGAATGTGAACTTTGTGACTATGAGACAGGGATAGCTGTACAGGCAGGGATAGCTAGGGATAACCTTTATTTAGGGGGGAATGTTATTAAAAATAACTTTTTGGGGCTCTATCGGGTGTGTAATTGTGATTTTTGTGAGATAAACTTTTTCCCATAGGGATGCATTGGCCAGCGCTGATTGGCCAGAGTACGGAACTCGACCAATCAGCGCTGGCTCTGCTGGAGGAGGCGGAGTCTAAGATCGCTCCACACCAGTCTACATTCAGGTCCGACCTTAGACTCCGCCTCCTCCAGCAGAGCCAGCGCTGATTGGCCGAATTCCGTACTCTGGCCAATCAGCACTGGCTAATGCATTGTATTGGCGTGATGAAGCAGTGCTGAATGTGTGTGCTTAGCACACACATTCAGCTCTACTTCATCGGGCTAATAGAATGCATTGGCCAATCAGCGCTGGCCAATGCATTCTATTAGCTTGATGAAGCAGAGTGTGCACAAGGGTTCAAGCGCACCCTCGGCTCTGATGTAGCAGAGCCGAGGGTGCACTTGAACCCTTGTGCAGCCTCGACTCTGCTACATCAGAGCCGAGGGTGCGCTTGAACCCTTGTGCACCCTCGGCTCTGCTACATCAGAGCCGAGGGTGCGCTTGAACCCTTGTGCACACTCTGCTTCATCAAGCTAATAGAATGCATTGGCCAGCGCTGATTGGCCAATGCATTCTATTAGCCCGATGAAGTAGAGCTGAATGTGTGTGCTAAGCACACACATTCAGCACTGCTTCATCACGCCAATACAATGCATTAGCCAGTGCTGATTGGCCAGAGTACGGAATTCGGCCAATCAGCGCTGGCTCTGCTGGAGGAGGCGGAGTCTAAGATCGCTCCACACCAGTCTCCATTCAGGTCCGACCTTAGACTCCGCCTCCTCCAGCAGAGCCAGCGCTGATTGGCCGAATTCCGTACTCTGGCCAATCAGCACTGGCTAATGCATTGTATTGGCGTGATGAAGCAGTGCTGAATGTGTGTGCTTAGCACACACATTCAGCTCTACTTCATCGGGCTAATAGAATGCATTGGCCAGCGCTGATTGGCCAGAGTACGGAATTCGGCCAATCAGCGCTGGCTCTGCTGGAGGAGGCGGAGTCTAAGATCGCTCCACACCAGTCTCCATTCAGGTCCGACCTTAGACTCCGCCTCCTCCAGCAGAGCCAGCGCTGATTGGCCGAATTCCGTACTCTGGCCAATCAGCACTGGCTAATGCATTGTATTGGCGTGATGAAGCAGTGCTGAATGTGTGTGCTTAGCACACACATTCAGCTCTACTTCATCGGGCTAATAGAATGCATTGGCCAATCAGCGCTGGCCAATGCATTCTATTAGCGTGAACTGAGTTTGCACAGGGGTTCTAGTGCACCCTCGGCTCTGCTACATCAGATTGCTACATCTGATGTAGCAGTGCCGAGTGTGCATCAGATGTGTAGTTGAGCAAAACTGACTCAGCACTGCTAAGTCTCTGCATTCGCATAGGAATGCATTGGCCAGCCTTCGGCCAATCAGCGCTGGCTCTGCCGGAGGAGGCGGAGTCTAAGGTCGGACCTGAATGGAGACTGGTGTGGAGCGATCTTAGACTCCGCCTCCTCCAGCAGAGCCAGCGCTGATTGGTCGAGTTCCGTACTCTGGCCAATCAGCACTGGCCAATGCATTTCTATGGGGAAAAGTTAGCTTGCGAAAATCGCAAACTGACAGGGATTTCCATGAAATAAAGTGACTTTTATGCCCCCAGACATGCTTCCCCTGCTGTCCCAGTGTCATTCCAGGGTGTTGGTATCATTTCCTGGGGTGTCATAGTGGACTTGGTGACCCTCCAGACACGAATTTGGGTTTCCCCCTTAACGAGTATATGTTCCCCATAGACTATAATGGGGTTCGAAACCCATTCGAACACTCGAACAGTGAGCGGCTGTTCGAATCGAATTTCGAACCTCGAACATTTTAGTGTTCGCTCATCTCTACAAATTACCAGATACTTCAGGGCTCAAGGTGGTAATCCAACCTTGCAACCGATATGACATCTGTTTAGAGGCACACAACATTTTCTTAATAGTATACAAGCTCTCAAATGTGTAAATCACATGGACCGTCCTTTATTTATCAGAGTACAGTGATAGTACACAAATCAATAGCCACAAGGATAAAAAAAAAATATCAAGTACTGGGAAGGACCAGACACACCACTCTTAGCTGAGAATATTAGCACAATTATTGAAAGCTGAACCTAGCCTGTCTGCTGCCTGAGGCGAAACATGAAATGGTGCCCCTCTGAGCTCAATTAACAGTGAGGTACAAATAGATATAATTGCAATATTTGACACAGATACAACCAAGCAGCAAAAATTATGAATTTTGACATGTCCTGTATGCCAAAAGACTGGCTTAAAAGGCATGATAAATCATCCCAAATGTTAAAATAATGTTTTATTCAAGGTGATTTGACCAAAAACAGTAAGACTAGCAATATGTTTTTTCATACAAACTTCACTGTATGGGATACATTAGGTGACACTTTAATAAACACAGTAATGTCAATTAAGTTTATTTTTTATATTGTTTAAATTTATATGTAGTGAATTGGAATTTTTTTTAACAAACTTTTAATATCTTTTGTGTGTTAAAGAAGAAATAGGAAATATGACAGCTGTCAACCACTGGCCTAATTTTAAAAAGTTCATCATAACTAGATTTACCTGGACATTCAGCATTGTTATTGTAGCTCAGAAATCTAAGTAAACCTTCAAAACAGACCCTTGACATGGCAAGACAGTAGAGAGGGGTATGATAAAGAAGGGAGTCCATTCCAAAAAGAACATATACTGGGCTTTTGGTAAACCCTGTGCTAATTAGAAGTCCCCAAAACATCTGTATTTCAGTGGAGTTAATAGGGGCCCATTTGTGGAGCCTAGTCCAATAACTGTTGGAATTGCAGGCAATACAATACTTCACATAGATGTTTGTTTGTGTCACCATAAGAAAAATTAGCTATGTGGTATCTACATTGATGCCCGGAGTGCCCATAAATTCAGACACCAGGACACAAAATTATATGTGGGGATCAATGCACTGTTCGTGGATCTGGGCTGAAATATATCACTAACTTTAGGACGCCTACAATATCCTGTATGACTGAAACACAGTAAGACCAGTTGGTTTTATTATTTTACTTCCATACAGGCTGCCATGTCTGATTTTTGTTTGGCACTGTGTTTCTTGGTTAGATGGCATGTCTACATGGTGAACATTTTTTGTCTAAGGATTTGATATTTTAATATTTATGGGATATGTTTTTTTAACTTGATTTAATAAAGATTATGCATTAGTCATTTCTTGCTTATGATCCCACATTCAGCTATGGTGACTCTTTATGATAAATTTGGGGAGGCAGCCTATGTATTTCACAGAAGACTTATAATCATTTTATAGATAAAAAGTCAGAACATTGACTGATAGTTTATTATTAAAGATGAGCGAACAGTAAAATGTACTAGGTTCGATATTCATTTCGAGTAGCCCCTCAATATTCGACTACTCGAATATCGAACCCTATTATAGTCTATGGGGGGAAAATGCTCGTTTCAGGGGTAGGCAACATTCGATCAAATTATACTTACCAAGTCCACGAGTGAGGATCGGGCTGGATCCTCCGAGCAGTCTTCTCCTTGCAGTGTCCCCGCGGCATCTTCCGGCTCTTCATTCACTCTGCTAGGCATCGGGCCTGGGCACAGCCGACTGCGCATGCCCGCACTACAAGCGGACATGCGCAGTTGGCTCTGCCCAGGCCTGATGCCTGGCAGAGTGAATTCAGAGCCGGAAGACGCCGCAGGGAAGCTGCACGGAGAAGACTTCTAAAGGTAGGAGAAGAACCAGCGTTGATTGGCCGACTGTATAGCATTCAGCCAATCAATGCTGGTTCTGTATCGAACTTTTACATTCGAATAGCGAGTGGTACTCAATCGAGTACAAGTATTTCGAATACCGTAGTATTTGATCGAACACCTACTCGATCGAATACTACTCGCTCATCTCTATTTATTATCTTCTACAAATTATGTCCAATCTTTCACTGTAGATTATTATAATGTATGTTCTGGTTTTCAAAGCTATTGACATAAATACCTGTAAATATTTCTGAAAAGATGGAAATGAAAATTGGAATTGCCTTTATAAACAAACAACAGGTTGAATCATTAAGAAGCAGAAGGAGACATATCTAGTAAATAGCTGGGCATCACACAATGCCATAATCCATTGTGTGCCGTGTAGCCTTGTTGCCATGGCAACACATTCTCCAGATGAATATAGTATTCATAAACAAACTTTGATGATAACTAACATTGGTGAACAGCTGGCCTTCATTATTATGTATTGATAGGGATATTACATCTAGTGATGGTATTCATGTGTCTAAAGCTCGCTGCTGGTAACAAGACTTGGAGCACAATTATTATCTGTTTCTAACAAGTTATGGACATGTAAAAATCAGTTGTGCAAATAAGAAATTAGAATTTATTTGAGTTATTTTTGACTTGGTACATCCAGCACCTTATATTATTATTAGAGATGAGCGAACAGTGAAATGTTCAAAGTTCGAAATTCGATTCGAGTAGCCGCTCAATACTTGACTGTTCGATCGAATATAGAACCCCATTATAGTCTATGGGGAAAAAATGCTTGTTAAGGGGGAAACCACTATTCGACTCAGGAGAGTCACCAAGTCCACTGTGACACCTCAGCAAATGATGACAACTAGAGATGAGCGAACAGTGTTCTATCGAACTCATGTTCGATCGGATATTAGGCTGTTCGGCATGTTCGAATCGAATCGAACACCGCGTGGTAAAGTGCGCCATTACTCGATTCCCCTCCCACCTTCCCTGGCGCCTTTTTTGCTCCAATAACAGCGCAGGGTAGGTGGGACAGGAACTACGACACCGGTGACGTTGAAAAAAGTAGGCAAAACCCATTGGCTGCCGAATACATGTGACCTCTAATTTAAAAGAACAGCGCCGCCCAGGTTCGCGTCATTCTGAGCTTGCAATTCACCGAGGACGGAGGTTTCCGTCCAGCTAGCTAGGGCTTAGATTCTGGGTAGGCAGGGACAGGCTAGGATAGGAAGGAGAAGACAACCAACAGCTCTTGTAAGAGCTAAATTCCAGGGAGAAGCTTGTCAGTGTAACGTGGCACTGACGGGCTCAATCGCCGCAACCCAGCTTTCCCAGGATCCTGAATGGAATACACTGTCAGTGTATTCCCGTATACCCGATATATACCCCGATACCCGTTCCAACGGTGTGCCCCCCCACCTTCACCCCAGAAATACCCTGCAAGTCCCCTAGCAATAGAATTGGGGCTATATACACCCACAATTTTTACTACTGGTATACAGTGCCATTGTCTGACTGGGAATTCAAAGAATATATTGGGAATACAAATACCCTCATTTCTTGCTACTGCCATATAGTGCCAGTGTCTGACTGGGAATTCAAAGAATATATTGGGGTTACGTGCACCCACAATTTTTACTACTGGTATACAGTGCCATTGTCTGACTGGGAATTCAAAGAATATATTGGGAATACAAATACCCTCATTTCTTGCTACTGCCATATAGTGCCAGTTTCTGACTGGTAATTCAAAGAATATATTGGGGTTACGTGCACCCACAATTTTTACTACTGGTATACAGTGCCATTGTCTGACTGGGAATTCAAAGAATATATTGGGAATACAAATACCCTCATTTCTTGCTACTGCCATATAGTGCCAGTGTCTGACTGGGAATTCAAAGAATATATTGGGGTTACGTGCACCCACAATTTTTACTACTGGTATACAGTGCCATTGTCTGACTGGGAATTCAAAGAATATATTGGGAATACAAATACCCTCATTTCTTGCTACTGCCATATAGTGCCAGTGTCTGACTGGGAATTCAAAGAATATATTGGGGTTACGTGCACCCACAATTTTTACTACTGGTATACAGTGCCATTGTCTGACTGGGAATTCAAAGAATATATTGGGGTTATAAATACCCTCATTTCTTGCTACTGCCATATAGTGCCAGTTTCTGACTGGTAATTCAAAGAATATATTGGGGTTACGTGCACCCACAATTTTTACTACTGGTATACAGTGCCATTGTCTGACTGGGAATTCAAAGAGTATATTGGGAATACAAATACCCTCATTTCTTGCTACTGCCATATAGTGCCAGTTTCTGACTGGTAATTCAAAGAATATATTGGGGTTACGTGCACCCACAATTTTTACTACTGGTATACAGTGCCATTGTCTGACTGGGAATTCAAAGAATATATTGGGGTTATAAATACCCTCATTTCTTGCTACTGCCATATAGTGCCAGTTTCTGACTGGTAATTCAAAGAATATATTGGGGTTACGTGCACCCACAATTTTTACTACTGGTATACAGTGCCATTGTCTGACTGGGAATTCAAAGAGTATATTGGGAATACAAATACCCTCATTTCTTGCTACTGCCATATAGTGCCAGTTTCTGACTGGTAATTCAAAGAATATATTGGGGTTACGTGCACCCACAATTTTTACTACTGGTATACAGTGCCATTGTCTGACTGGGAATTCAAAGAATATATTGGGAATACAAATACCCTCATTTCTTGCTACTGCCATATAGTGCCAGTGTCTGACTGGGAATTCAAAGAATATATTGGGGTTACGTGCACCCACAATTTTTACTACTGGTATACAGTGCCATTGTCTGACTGGGAATTCAAAGAATATATTGGGAATACAAATACCCTCATTTCTTGCTACTGCCATATAGTGCCAGTGTCTGACTGGGAATTCAAAGAATATATTGGGGTTACGTGCACCCACAATTTTTACTACTGGTATACAGTGCCATTGTCTGACTGGGAATTCAAAGAATATATTGGGGTTATAAATACCCTCATTTCTTGCTACTGCCATATAGTGCCAGTTTCTGACTGGTAATTCAAAGAATATATTGGGGTTACGTGCACCCACAATTTTTACTACTGGTATACAGTGCCATTGTCTGACTGGGAATTCAAAGAGTATATTGGGAATACAAATACCCTCATTTCTTGCTACTGCCATATAGTGCCAGTTTCTGACTGGTAATTCAAAGAATATATTGGGGTTACGTGCACCCACAATTTTTACTACTGGTATACAGTGCCATTGTCTGACTGGGAATTCAAAGAATATATTGGGGTTATAAATACCCTCATTTCTTGCTACTGCCATATAGTGCCAGTTTCTGACTGGTAATTCAAAGAATATATTGGGGTTACGTGCACCCACAATTTTTACTACTGGTATACAGTGCCATTGTTTGACTGGGAATTCAAAGAGTATATTGGGAATACAAATACCCTCATTTCTTGCTACTGCCATATAGTGCCAGTTTCTGACTGGTAATTCAAAGAATATATTGGGGTTACGTGCACCCACAATTTTTACTACTGGTATACAGTGCCATTGTCTGACTGGGAATTCAAAGAGTATATTGGGAATACAAATACCCTCATTTCTTGCTACTGCCATATAGTGCCAGTTTCTGACTGGTAATTCAAAGAATATATTGGGGTTACGTGCACCCACAATTTTTACTACTGGTATACAGTGCCATTGTCTGACTGGGAATTCAAAGAATATATTGGGGTTATAAATACCCTCATTTCTTGCTACTGCCATATAGTGCCAGTTTCTGACTGGTAATTCAAAGAATATATTGGGGTTACGTGCACCCACAATTTTTACTACTGGTATACAGTGCCATTGTCTGACTGGGAATTCAAAGAGTATATTGGGAATACAAATACCCTCATTTCTTGCTACTGCCATATAGTGCCAGTTTCTGACTGGGAATTCAAAGAATATATTGGGGTTACGTGCACCCACAATTTTTACTACTGGTATACAGTGCCATTGTCTGACTGGGAATTCAAAGAATATATTGGGGTTATAAATACCCTCATTTCTTGCTACTGCCATATAGTGCCAGTTTCTGACTGGTAATTCAAAGAATATATTGGGGTTACGTGCACCCACAATTTTTACTACTGGTATACAGTGCCATTGTCTGACTGGGAATTCAAAGAGTATATTGGGAATACAAATACCCTCATTTCTTGCTACTGCCATATAGTGCCAGTTTCTGACTGGTAATTCAAAGAATATATTGGGGTTACGTGCACCCACAATTTTTACTACTGGTATACAGTGCCATTGTCTGACTGGGAATTCAAAGAGTATATTGGGAATACAAATACCCTCATTTCTTGCTACTGCCATATAGTGCCAGTTTCTGACTGGGAATTCAAAGAATATATTGGGGTTACGTGCACCCACAATTTTTACTACTGGTATACAGTGCCATTGTCTGACTGGGAATTCAAAGAATATATTGGGGTTATAAATACCCTCATTTCTTGCTACTGCCATATAGTGCCAGTTTCTGACTGGTAATTCAAAGAATATATTGGGGTTACGTGCACCCACAATTTTTACTACTGGTATACAGTGCCATTGTCTGACTGGGAATTCAAAGAGTATATTGGGAATACAAATACCCTCATTTCTTGCTACTGCCATATAGTGCCAGTTTCTGACTGGGAATTCAAAGAATATATTGGGGTTACGTGCACCCACAATTTTTACTACTGGTATACAGTGCCATTGTCTGACTGGGAATTCAAAGAATATATTGGGGTTATAAATACCCTCATTTCTTGCTACTGCCATATAGTGCCAGTTTCTGACTGGTAATTCAAAGAATATATTGGGGTTACGTGCACCCACAATTTTTACTACTGGTATACAGTGCCATTGTCTGACTGGGAATTCAAAGAGTATATTGGGAATACAAATACCCTCATTTCTTGCTACTGCCATATAGTGCCAGTTTCTGACTGGGAATTCAAAGAATATATTGGGGTTACGTGCACCCACAATTTTTACTACTGGTATACAGTGCCATTGTCTGACTGGGAATTCAAAGAATATATTGGGGTTATAAATACCCTCATTTCTTGCTACTGCCATATAGTGCCAGTTTCTGACTGGTAATTCAAAGAATATATTGGGGTTACGTGCACCCACAATTTTTACTACTGGTATACAGTGCCATTGTCTGACTGGGAATTCAAAGAATATATTGGGGTTATAAATACCCTCATTTCTTGCTACTGCCATATAGTGCCAGTTTCTGACTGGTAATTCAAAGAATATATTGGGGTTACGTGCACCCACAATTTTTACTACTGGTATACAGTGCCATTGTCTGACTGGGAATTCAAAGAGTATATTGGGAATACAAATACCCTCATTTCTTGCTACTGCCATATAGTGCCAGTTTCTGACTGGGAATTCAAAGAATATATTGGGGTTACGTGCACCCACAATTTTTACTACTGGTATACAGTGCCATTGTCTGACTGGGAATTCAAAGAATATATTGGGGTTATAAATACCCTCATTTCTTGCTACTGCCATATAGTGCCAGTTTCTGACTGGTAATTCAAAGAATATATTGGGGTTACGTGCACCCACAATTTTTACTACTGGTATACAGTGCCATTGTCTGACTGGGAATTCAAAGAGTATATTGGGAATACAAATACCCTCATTTCTTGCTACTGCCATATAGTGCCAGTTTCTGACTGGGAATTCAAAGAATATATTGGGGTTACGTGCACCCACAATTTTTACTACTGGTATACAGTGCCATTGTCTGACTGGGAATTCAAAGAATATATTGGGGTTATAAATACCCTCATTTCTTGCTACTGCCATATAGTGCCAGTTTCTGACTGGTAATTCAAAGAATATATTGGGGTTACGTGCACCCACAATTTTTACTACTGGTATACAGTGCCATTGTCTGACTGGGAATTCAAAGAATATATTGGGGTTATAAATACCCTCATTTCTTGCTACTGCCATATAGTGCCAGTTTCTGACTGGTAATTCAAAGAATATATTGGGGTTACGTGCACCCACAATTTTTACTACTGGTATACAGTGCCATTGTCTGACTGGGAATTCAAAGAGTATATTGGGAATACAAATACCCTCATTTCTTGCTACTGCCATATAGTGCCAGTTTCTGACTGGGAATTCAAAGAATATATTGGGGTTACGTGCACCCACAATTTTTACTACTGGTATACAGTGCCATTGTCTGACTGGGAATTCAAAGAATATATTGGGGTTATAAATACCCTCATTTCTTGCTACTGCCATATAGTGCCAGTTTCTGACTGGTAATTCAAAGAATATATTGGGGTTACGTGCACCCACAATTTTTACTACTGGTATACAGTGCCATTGTCTGACTGGGAATTCAAAGAGTATATTGGGAATACAAATACCCTCATTTCTTGCTACTGCCATATAGTGCCAGTTTCTGACTGGGAATTCAAAGAATATATTGGGGTTACGTGCACCCACAATTTTTACTACTGGTATACAGTGCCATTGTCTGACTGGGAATTCAAAGAATATATTGGGGTTATAAATACCCTCATTTCTTGCTACTGCCATATAGTGCCAGTTTCTGACTGGGAATTCAAAGAATATATTGGGGTTACGTGCACCCACAATTTTTACTACTGGTATACAGTGCCATTGTCTGACTGGGAATTCAAAGAATATATTGGGGTTATAAATACCCTCATTTCTTGCTACTGCCATATAGTGCCAGTTTCTGACTGGTAATTCAAAGAATATATTGGGGTTACGTGCACCCACAATTTTTACTACTGGTATACAGTGCCATTGTCTGACTGGGAATTCAAAGAGTATATTGGGAATACAAATACCCTCATTTCTTGCTACTGCCATATAGTGCCAGTTTCTGACTGGGAATTCAAAGAATATATTGGGGTTACGTGCACCCACAATTTTTACTACTGGTATACAGTGCCATTGTCTGACTGGGAATTTAAAGAGTATATTGGGAATACAAATACCCTCATTTCTTGCTACTGCCATATAGTGCCAGTGTCTGACTGGGAATTCAAAGAATATATTGGGGTTACGTGCACCCACAATTTTTACTACTGGTATACAGTGCCAATTTCTAACTAGGAATTCAAAATGC
This sequence comes from Leptodactylus fuscus, assembly GCF_031893055.1. NCBI lineage: Eukaryota > Metazoa > Chordata > Amphibia > Anura > Leptodactylidae > Leptodactylus > Leptodactylus fuscus. Next base: position 252,850,773 of record NC_134265.1, read on the forward strand.
GCAAGGCTCCCGGAAAGGGACGTGGACGAGGCCGTGGGCGAGGTCGGGGGAATGGTTCTGGGGAGCAAGGTAGCAGTGAAGCCACAGGGCGTCCCGTGCCTACTCCTGTGGGGCAGCAAGCATTGCGCCACTCCACAGTGCCAGGGTTGCTTGCCACATTAACTAAACTGCAGGGTACAAACCTTAGTAGGCCCGAGAACCAGGAACAGGTCTTGCAATGGCTGTCAGAGAACGCTTACAGCACATTGTCCAGCAGCCAGTCAGACTCTGCCTCCTCTCCTCCTATTACCCAACAGTCTTGTCTTCCTTCCTCCCAAAATTCCGAAGCTTTACAGAACAATAACCCAAACTGTCCCTGCTCCCCAGAGCTGTTCTCCGCTCCTTTCATTGTCCCTCAACCTGCCTCTCCACGTCACGATTCCACGAACCTAACAGAGGAGCATCTGTGTCCAGATGCTCAAACACTAGAGTCTCCTCCATCTCCGTTCGATTTGGTGGTGGATGACCAGCAACCCACCCTCATCGACGATGATGTGACGCAGTTGCCGTCAGGGCATCCAGTTGACCGGCGCATTGTGCGGGAGGAGGAGATGAGACAGGAGTTGGAAGAGGAAGTGGTGGATGATGAGGACACTGACCCGACCTGGACAGGGGGGATGTCAAGCGGGGAAAGTAGTGTGGATGTTGAGGCAGGTGCAGCACCAAAAAGGGTAGCTAGAGGCAGAGGCAGAGGTCAGCAGCTTAGGCGAAGCCAGGCCACACCCGGAATCTCCCAAGATGTTCCAGTTCGTACCCAGCCCCGAAAAACTCCCACCTCGAGGGCACGTTTCTCGAAGGTGTGGAGTTTTTTCAAGGAATGCGCCGAGGACAGATATAGTGTTGTCTGCACAATTTGCCTCTCGAAATTGATTAGGGGCTTTGAGAAGAGCAACCTGTCCACCACTTCAATGCGCCGTCATTTGGAATCCAAGCACTGGAATCAGTGGCAGGCAGCAACGGCAGGACAAAGGCCGCCTGCCGTTCACGCCACTGCCACTGCCTCTGCCACTGCCTCTGCCTCTGCCACTGCCACTGCTGACTGTGCTGGCGATGCACTCCAGAGGACGAGCCAGGACACCACTTCATCTGCCTCCGCCACTTTGTTGACTTCTACCTCATCCTCCCCTGGTCCTGTCTTATCTCCTTCTCCTGCACCATCAAAGGCACCATCAGGCGTTTCTTTACAACAACCCACCATCTCTCAGACATTGGAGCGGCGGCAGAAATACACTGCTAACCACCCACACGCGCAAGCCTTGAACGCCAACATCGCTAAACTGCTGGCCCAGGAGATGTTGGCGTTCCGGCTTGTTGAAACTCCCGCCTTCCTGGACCTGATGGCAACTGCGGCACCTCGCTATGCCGTCCCTAGCCGTCACTACTTCTCCCGGTGTGCCGTCCCCGCCTTGCACCAGCACGTGTCACTCAACATCAGGCGGGCCCTTAGTTCCGCGCTTTGCACAAAGGTCCACTTGACCACCGACGCGTGGACAAGTGCATGCGGACAGGGACGCTACATTTCACTGACGGCACACTGGGTGAATGTAGTTGAGGCTGGGACTGCTTCCCAAACTGGCCCGGTGTACCTCGTCTCCCCGCCTAACATTCCTGGCAGGGACACGAGAAGAACACCCCCCTCCTCCTCCTCCTCTACCGCCTCCTCCTCCGCCACCGCCTCCTCCTCCGCCACCGCCTCCTCCTCCGCTGTTAGATTGACCCCAGCTACGAGTTGGAAACGTTGCAGCACTGGCGTTGGTAGACGTCAGCAGGCTGTGCTGAAGCTGATCAGCTTGGGGGACAGACAGCACACTGCCTCCGAGGTGAGGGATGCCCTCCTCGATGAGACGGCAATATGGTTTGAGCCGCTGCACCTGGGCCCAGGCATGGTCGTTTGTGATAACGGCCGGAACCTGGTAGCAGCTCTGGAGCTTGCCGGACTCCAACATGTTCCATGCCTGGCCCACGTCTTCAACCTAGTGGTGCAACGTTTCCTAAAGAGCTACCCCAATGTTCCAGAGCTACTGGTGAAAGTGCGGCGCATGTGCGCCCACTTTCGCAAGTCGACAGTAGCCGCTGCTAGCTTAAAATCTCTCCAGCAACGCCTGCATGTGCCACAACACCGGCTTTTGTGCGACGTCCCCACACGCTGGAACTCAACGTTTCAGATGTTGAATAGAGTGGTTGAGCAGCAGAGACCTTTGATGGAATACCAGCTACAAAACCCTAGGGTGCCACAAAGTCAGCTGCCTCAGTTTCACATCCATGAGTGGCCATGGATGAGAGACCTTTGTGACATCCTACGGGTCTTTGAGGAGTCCACAAGGAGGGTGAGCTCTGAGGATGCGATGGTGAGCCTTACAATCCCGCTCTTGTGTGTTCTGAGAGAATCCCTGATTGACATCAGGGATAACTCAGATCACACAGAGGAGTTAGGGATAGCATCCGATCCGTCACAGCTGGAGAGTAGGTCCACACATCTGTCCGCTTCACTGCGTTTAATGGAGGAGGAGGAGGAGGAGGAGGAGGAAGAAGAGTTGTCCGATGATGTGATGGTGATACAGGAGGCTTCCGGGCAACTTCGAATCGTCCCATTGTTGCAGCGCGGATGGGTAGACATGGAGGATGAGGAGGAAATGGAGATTGAACTTTCCGGTGGGGCCAGAGGAGTCATGCCAACTAACACTGTGGCAGACATGGCTGAGTTCATGTTGGGGTGCTTTACAACCGACAAGCGTATTGTCAAAATCATGGAGGACAACCAGTACTGGATCTTTGCTATCCTTGACCCCCGGTATAAAAACAACATCTCGTCTTTTATTCCGGTAGAGGGGAGGGCCAATCGCATCAATGCTTGCCACAGGCAATTGGTGCAGAATATGATGGAGATGTTTCCAGCATGTGACGTTGGCGGCAGGGAGGGCAGTTCCTCCAGTAGGCAACCAAGTTCTCACCGGTCCACACAAACGAGGGGCACACTGTCTAAGGTCTGGGACACCTTGATGGCACCCCCTCGCCAAAGTGCCGCCACGGAGGGTCCTAGTGTCACCAGGCGTGAGAAGTATAGGCGCATGTTGCGGGAATACCTTTCCGACCACAGCCCTGTCCTCTCCGACCCCTCTGCGCCCTACACGTATTGGGTGTCGAAGTTGGACCTGTGGCTTGAACTTGCCCTATATGCCTTGGAGGTGCTGTCCTGTCCTGCCGCCAGCGTCCTATCTGAGAGGGTGTTCAGTGCAGCCGGTGGCATCATCACTGACAAGCGCACCCGTCTGTCAGCTGAGAGTGCCGACCGGCTCACTTTGATAAAAATGAACCACCACTGGATAGAGCCTTCATTTTTGTGCCCACCTGTGTAAAGCACCCCAACATGAAACTCCATGTCTGTACTCAACCTCTCCAATTCCTCCGCATCCTCATACTCATCCACCATAAGCGTTGCACAATTCTGCTAATACTAGGCTCCCTCCAACATGATTTCCCCCAACTCTGCTGGTTAGAGGCTCCCTCCACCCTGATTTCCACCAACTCTGCTGGTTAGAGGCTCCCTCCACCCTGCTTTCCCACAACTCTGCTGGTTAGAGGCTCCTTCCACCATGAATTTGCCAAAACTGGGCTGTTTAGAGGCTCCCTCCACCATGAATTGGTCCAAACTGGGCTGGTTAGAGGCTCCCTCCACCATTAATTGGTCCAAACTGGGCTGGTTAGAGGCTCCCTCCACCATGAATTGGTCCAAACTGGGCTGGTTAGAGGCTCCCTCCACCATGAATTGATCCAAACTGGGGTGGTTAGAGGCTCCCTCCACCATGAATTGGTCCAAACTGGGCTGGTTAGAGGCTCCCTCCACCATGAATTGGTCCAAACTGGGCTGGTTAGAGGCTCCCTCCACCATGAATTGATCCAAACTGGGGTGGTTAGAGGCTCCCTCCACCATTAATTGGTCCAAACTGGGCTGGTTAGAGGCTCCCTCCACCATTAATTGGTCCAAACTGGGCTGGTTAGAGGCTCCCTCCACCATTAATTGGTCCAAACTGGGCTGGTTAGAGGCTCCCTCCACCATGAATTTGCCCAAACTGGGCTGTTTAGAGGCTCCCTCCACCATGAATTTGCCCAAACTGGGCTGGTTAGAGGCTCCCTCCACCATGAATTGGTCCAAACTGGGGGTTTTAGAGGCTCCCTCCACCATGAATTGGTCCAAACTTGGCTGTTTAGAGGCTCCCTCCACCATTAATTGGTCCAAACTGGGCTGGTTAGAGGCTCCCTCCACCATGAATTGGTCCAAACTGGGTTTTTTAGAGGCTCCCTCCACCATGAATTTGCCCAAACTGGGCTGTTTAGAGGCTCCCTCCACCATGAATTTGCCCAAACTGGGCTGGTTAGAGGCTCCCTCCACCATGAATTGGTCCAAACTGGGGTTTTTAGAGGCTCCCTCCACCATGAATTGGTCCAAACTTGGCTGTTTAGAGGCTCCCTCCACCATGAATTGGTCCAAACTGGGGTGGTTAGAGGCTCCCTCCACCATTAATTGGTCCAAACTGGGCTGGTTAGAGGCTCCCTCCACCATTAATTGGTCCAAACTGGGCTGGTTAGAGGCTCCCTCCACCATGAATTGGTCCAAACTGGGTTTTTTAGAGGCTCCATCCACCATGAATTTGCCCAAACTGGGCTGTTTAGAGGCTCCCTCCACCATGAATTGGTCCAAACTGGGGTGGTTAGAGGCTCCCTCCACCATTAATTGGTCCAAACTGGGCTGGTTAGAGGCTCCCTCCACCATTAATTGGTCCAAACTGGGCTGGTTAGAGGCTCCCTCCACCATGAATTGGTCCAAACTGGGGTTTTTAGAGGCTCCCTCCACCATGAATTGGTCCAAACTTGGCTGTTTAGAGGCTCCCTCCACCATTAATTGGTCCAAACTGGGCTGGTTAGAGGCTCCCTCCACCATGAATTGGTCCAAACTGGGCTGGTTAGAGGCTCCCTCCACCATGAATTGATCCAAACTGGGGTGGTTAGAGGCTCCCTCCACCATTAATTGGTCCAAACTGGGCTGGTTAGAGGCTCCCTCCACCATTAATTGGTCCAAACTGGGCTGGTTAGAGGCTCCCTCCACCATTAATTGGTCCAAACTGGGCTGGTTAGAGGCTCCCTCCACCATGAATTTGCCCAAACTGGGCTGTTTAGAGGCTCCCTCCACCATGAATTTGCCCAAACTGGGCTGGTTAGAGGCTCCCTCCACCATGAATTGGTCCAAACTGGGGGTTTTAGAGGCTCCCTCCACCATGAATTGGTCCAAACTTGGCTGTTTAGAGGCTCCCTCCACCATTAATTGGTCCAAACTGGGCTGGTTAGAGGCTCCCTCCACCATGAATTGGTCCAAACTGGGTTTTTTAGAGGCTCCCTCCACCATGAATTTGCCCAAACTGGGCTGTTTAGAGGCTCCCTCCACCATGAATTTGCCCAAACTGGGCTGGTTAGAGGCTCCCTCCACCATGAATTGGTCCAAACTGGGGTTTTTAGAGGCTCCCTCCACCATGAATTGGTCCAAACTTGGCTGTTTAGAGGCTCCCTCCACCATGAATTGGTCCAAACTGGGGTGGTTAGAGGCTCCCTCCACCATTAATTGGTCCAAACTGGGCTGGTTAGAGGCTCCCTCCACCATTAATTGGTCCAAACTGGGCTGGTTAGAGGCTCCCTCCACCATGAATTGGTCCAAACTGGGTTTTTTAGAGGCTCCATCCACCATGAATTTGCCCAAACTGGGCTGTTTAGAGGCTCCCTCCACCATGAATTGGTCCAAACTGGGGTGGTTAGAGGCTCCCTCCACCATTAATTGGTCCAAACTGGGCTGGTTAGAGGCTCCCTCCACCATTAATTGGTCCAAACTGGGCTGGTTAGAGGCTCCCTCCACCATGAATTGGTCCAAACTGGGGTTTTTAGAGGCTCCCTCCACCATGAATTGGTCCAAACTTGGCTGTTTAGAGGCTCCCTCCACCATTAATTGGTCCAAACTGGGCTGGTTAGAGGCTCCCTCCACCATGAATTGGTCCAAACTGGGTTTTTTAGAGGCTCCCTCCACCATGAATTTGCCCAAACTGGGCTGTTTAGAGGCTCCCTCCACCATGAATTGGTCCAAACTGGGGTGGTTAGAGGCTCCCTCCACCATTAATTGGTCCAAACTGGGCTGGTTAGAGGCTCCCTCCACCATTAATTGGTCCAAACTGGGCTGGTTAGAGGCTCCCTCCACCATGAATTGGTCCAAACTGGGGTTTTTAGAGGCTCCCTCCACCATGAATTGGTCCAAACTTGGCTGTTTAGAGGCTCCCTCCACCATTAATTGGTCCAAACTGGGCTGGTTAGAGGCTCCCTCCACCATGAATTGGTCCAAACTGGGTTTTTTAGAGGCTCCCTCCACCATGAATTTGCCCAAACTGGGCTGTTTAGAGGCTCCCTCCACCATGAATTGGTCCAAACTGGGTTTTTTAGAGGCTCCCTCCACCATGAATTGGTCCAAACTGGGCTGGTTAGAGGCTCCCTCCACCATGAATTGGTCCAAACTGGGGTGGTTAGAGGCTCCCTCCACCATTAATTGGTCCAAACTGGGCTGGTTAGAGGCTCCCTCCACCATTAATTGGTCCAAACTGGGCTGGTTAGAGGCTCCCTCCACCATTAATTGGTCCAAACTGGGCTGGTTAGAGGCTCCCTCCACCATGAATTTGCCCAAACTGGGCTGTTTAGAGGCTCCCTCCACCATGAATTTGCCCAAACTGGGCTGGTTAGAGGCTCCCTCCACCATGAATTGGTCCAAACTGGGGTTTTTAGAGGCTCCCTCCACCATGAATTGGTCCAAACTTGGCTGTTTAGAGGCTCCCTCCACCATTAATTGGTCCAAACTGGGCTGGTTAGAGGCTCCCTCCACCATGAATTGGTCCAAACTGGGTTTTTTAGAGGCTCCCTCCACCATGAATTTGCCCAAACTGGGCTGTTTAGAGGCTCCCTCCACCATGAATTGGTCCAAACTGGGGTGGTTAGAGGCTCCCTCCACCATTAATTGGTCCAAACTGGGCTGGTTAGAGGCTCCCTCCACCATTAATTGGTCCAAACTGGGCTGGTTAGAGGCTCCCTCCACCATGAATTTGCCCAAACTGGGCTGGTTAGAGGCTCCCTCCACCATGAATTGGTCCAAACTGGGTTTTTTAGAGGCTCCCTCCACCATGAATTTGCCCAAACTGGGCTGGTTAGAGGCTCCCTCCACCATGAATTGGTCCAAACTGGGGTTTTTAGAGGCTCCCTCCACCATGAATTTGCCCAAACTGGGCTGTTTAGAGGCTCCCTCCACCATGAATTGGTCCAAACTGGGTTTTTTAGAGGCTCCCTCCACCATGAATTGGTCCAAACTGGGCTGGTTAGAGGCTCCCTCCACCATGAATTGGTCCAAACTGGGGTGGTTAGAGGCTCCCTCCACCATTAATTGGTCCAAACTGGGCTGGTTAGAGGCTCCCTCCACCATTAATTGGTCCAAACTGGGCTGGTTAGAGGCTCCCTCCACCATGAATTTGCCCAAACTGGGCTGTTTAGAGGCTCCCTCCACCATGAATTTGCCCAAACTGGGCTGGTTAGAGGCTCCCTCCACCATGAATTGGTCCAAACTGGGGTTTTTAGAGGCTCCCTCCACCATGAATTGGTCCAAACTTGGCTGTTTAGAGGCTCCCTCCACCATTAATTGGTCCAAACTGGGCTGGTTAGAGGCTCCCTCCACCATGAATTGGTCCAAACTGGGTTTTTTAGAGGCTCCCTCCACCATGAATTTGCCCAAACTGGGCTGTTTAGAGGCTCCCTCCACCATGAATTGGTCCAAACTGGGGTGGTTAGAGGCTCCCTCCACCATTAATTGGTCCAAACTGGGCTGGTTAGAGGCTCCCTCCACCATTAATTGGTCCAAACTGGGCTGGTTAGAGGCTCCCTCCACCATGAATTTGCCCAAACTGGGCTGGTTAGAGGCTCCCTCCACCATGAATTGGTCCAAACTGGGTTTTTTAGAGGCTCCCTCCACCATGAATTTGCCCAAACTGGGCTGGTTAGAGGCTCCCTCCACCATGAATTGGTCCAAACTGGGGTTTTTAGAGGCTCCCTCCACCATGAATTTGCCCAAACTCTGCTGGTTAGAGGCTCAATCCACCCTGATTTTCAAAACAAATGTTGGTGCCAACCTCAACTTACTACAAGGGCCAAATTCACTGCTGGTGACAAGCTCTCCTCACTGCAAGTGCCAAATACACATGTTTCAAGGTGTTTTCCTACTGTCAGAGAGGTGGTATTGAGTGTGTAAAGTGTGTAGTTGTTAGGCTGTGATGTTGGGGTAATAGAGGGTCTTTGGTGTGTTAGATGCCCCCAGACATGCTTCCCCTGCTGTCCCAGTGTCATTCCAGAGGTGTTGGCATCATTTCCTGGGGTGTCATAGTGGACTTGGTGACCCTCCAGACACGGATTTGGGTTTCCCCCTTAACGAGTATCTGTTCCCCATAGACTATAATGGGGTTCGAAACCCGTTCGAACACACGAACATTGAGCGGCTGTTCGAATCGAATTTCGAACCTCGAACATTTTAGTGTTCGCTCATCTCTAATGACAACACCTCTGGAATGACACTGGGACAGCAGGGGAAGCATGTCTGGGGGCATCTAACACGTATTACCCCACTATCACAGCCTAACAACTACACACTTTACACACTCAATACAACCTCTCAGACAGTGGTAAAATAGTTGGAAACATTCTTTCCTCACCAATTGTGTGGACAGAAACACAAATTTTAAGCTAAAGAAACATTACCAAGCACCCCTTTAAATCACGTTGTCCATGACAACCACAGATGGAATAGGCAATGGGAAATCCAACAGTACTCACATTGTGTGTGTGTGTGTGTGTGTGTGTGTGTGTGTGTGTGTGTGTGTGGACAACCTAACGTAGATGATCCTCATGCTGAGCTGACCTCATTACTGAACAAGTTCAACTAGGATAATCAGAGTTTTGCACCTTTCTTTGAGTGGAACCTTGCACCGGCAGAGTATGAGGCCCTTTCTGTGAGTTCAGCCTTGCAGCAGTAGAGTTTTGCACCTTTTTGTGAGTGGAGCCTTGCACCAGCAGAGTTTTAGTCCCTTTATTTGAGTGGAGCCTTGCACCGGCAGAGTATGAGGCCCTTTCTGTGAGTGGAGCCTTGCAGCAGCAGAGTTTTGCATCTTTTTGTGAGTGGAGCCTTGCACCAGCAGAGTGTTAGGCCCTTTCTTTGAGTGGAGCCTTGCACCAGCAGAGTATTAGGCCCTTTCTGTGAGTGGAGCCTTGCACCAGCAGAGTGTTAGGCCCTTTCTTTGAGTGGAGCCTTGCACCGGCAGAGTATTAGGCCCTTTCTGTAAGTGGAGCCTTGCACCGGCAGAGTATTAGGCCCTTTCTGTGAGTGGAGCCTTGCAGCAGCAGAGTTTTGCATCTTTTTGTGAGTGGAGCCTTGCACCAGCAGAGTGTTAAGCCCTTTTTGTGAGTGAAACCTTGCAGCAGCAGAGCTTTGCACCTTTTTGTGAGTGGAGCCTTGCACCAGCAGAATTTTAGGCCCTTTATTTGAGTGGAGCCTTGCACCGGCAGAGTATTAGGCCATTTCTGTGAGTGGAGCCTTGCAGCAGCAGAGTATTAGGCCCTTTCTTTGAGTGCCATCAGTGAAATGTAGCATCCCTGTCTGCATGCACTTGTCCACGCATCGGTGGTCAAGTGGACCTTTGTGCAAAGCGAGGAACCTGATGTTGAGTGGATGCCTGATGTTGAGTGACACGTGCTGGTGCAAAGCAAGGATGGCACACCGGGAGAAGTAGTGATGGCTAGGGACGATATAGCGAAGTGCCGCACTTGCCATCAGGTCCCGGAAGGCCAGAGTTTACACAAGCTGGAACACCAACATCTCCTGGGCCAGGAGTTTGGAGATGTGCATATTCAAGGCTTGCGCATGTGGTTGGTTAGTGCTGTACTTTTGCCTGCACTCAAATGTCTGAGAGATGGTGGGTTGCTGGGAAAAGGCGCATGATGGTGCAGGAGAAGGAGCTGAGGCAGGAAAAGGGGAGGATGAGGGAGAGGTCCCCAAAGTAGTGGAGGCAGATGTGGAGGTGTCCTGGCTGGTGGTCTGGACTGCAGCGCCAGCACTGGCAACAGTGGGAGAGGCAGTGGCAAATGATTGAATCCCCTTAATGGTTGTAAGGCTAGGTTCACATCTGACATTGATTTCCATTTGGGGATTCCATCTCCAATTCTACTTGAAAAATGCAGAGAGAAAGTCCTGGAAGCAGGACTTTTATCTGCATTTTTCGGGCGGAAATTGTGCAAAAACCCTTTCTTAGTTATTGTAACAGAAAAAAAAGTCCTGCATGAATAACTTTTTCTTCCAACAGAAAAGTGAAAAACATGATGGAGGAAATCTTCTGTCACTTTGGGGTATAAATGATTTCCTAAAATCAGAAAAGTTGTCTTCTAGTTCATGTGGATTTTCTGGGAGCAGATATAGTTTAGTCTGAGTGGGCGGTCTTATTAAATTATTGACAGCCTTCCATGTAGGAGTGTGCACAAAACAAAATATCATTGCTCAGCATCTTCTTCCTTTACTACCTGCAGATCTGCCTGCATGTTATATATGTTTACTTTAATCTTGTGGAAATAAAAGGGTTTTTTTCTTTTTTCCTGTACAAAATCTCATTATAATAATTATTTTAATCATTTCTTTTAGAAAGCCACATCACTGTCAATATCTTCGTGGCATAACCTTTCGCTTTGAATATTGACTTGCCTGGCAATTATTTTGCAAATTCTTTCTTTTTAGAACAAATATTTTTTCCCCTTTTATTAAATGACCAAAGAGGATATGTCTGATCAAACAGTAGGGTAATATCTTTAGTCACATAATACGGTATTCTTCTTTAGTTAAAAGTTTAAGAAAAATACTTTGATAATCTTAATCAAATGCCATAATCAAGTATTTCCCATTAATAATAAAAATATGGAACATAATGTTGGGGTCCCTGGATACAATTAGAGCCGCCTGTTTAACAGTTTTATACAAACTAGCAGGTAGATATTTGTATAAAATGAGATGGGAGCTCACCGTGATTTTTCTTTGGGCTGTTCTTCGGGGTGCACAAACTAGTTCCCGGACTTAAAGGAAATCAGTAATGAATCAAGTAGTAAAGGACGGCATCTCTCCAAAGAACTTCCATAAAAATTAACTTTTAATCCATAAAGTTAAAAATTACAGCCAAATAAGTGGTGAAGAAAAAAAGAAGGTGAAAAATATATTTAAAAAACGCCAACGCGTTTCAGAACACAAGGTTCCTTAGTCATGCCATGACTAAGGAACCTTGTGTTCTGAAACGCGTTGGCGTTTTTTAAATTTATTTTTCACCTTCTTTTTTTCTTCACCACTTATTTGGCTGTAATTTTTAACTTTATGGATTAAAAGTTAATTTTTATGGAAGTTCTTTGGAGAGATGCCGTCCTTCTTTACTACTAGATATTTGTATGCCAAAGCCAATACTGAGGTCTGTGATATCAGATATGTTAATGACCAAAGTCCTTCACTGAACCCATGGTCCTCACTTGTTCCTGGAGACACTGAGATCAAGCAGTATGATTCCAACCAGCGAATGTGAGACGGTGGACGGGAGCAGTAACTGCTGATCTCAGCCTAGTTGCCCCTTTAATAACGGTGCTCACCAAAGCATCATGATACAAACACCTCCCCAGATGGGCGGACAAAGCGGAAACATGTACCTTCAGGGTAGAGGCAGCCAGTCCTTTGTCTAGACCGTCCTGAAGAAAGTCCAGGATCACCCTCACTGGGGGATCAGAGGAGTCCACTTCATGTTCAAGTCACCAGGCATTAAAAATGTTACCGATCCTACAGTAGCTCCGGTTTGTAGATTCAGCTCTAGCGCTAGAAAGGGTCTTCAGGACGTTCCAGGACAGTCCTCTATTCCTTAATAGGGACTGGTCAACCTCCAGGCTGTCAGGTTGAGTCTCCTCAGATCCTGGCATCTCAGCTGCCCTTGCGTCACCAGATCTGGGAGGGGGGGGGGGAAGCCTCCAATACACGCCTTGACTCATTCACATGAGCTGGGCAAACCAAGTCCTTTTTGGCCAGAATGGGATTATGGCAATTCCCGAGACTTGGTCCTGTCTTATTTTCATCAATACCCTCAGTATGATGGGAATTGGAGAGAAGATGTATACCAGCCTGAACCTCCAAGGGATGGATAGGGCATCCACTGCCAAGGGATTGTCCTCCTGGTACAGAGGGCAGAAGGTCCTTACCTTGGCGTTGAGTCGGGTTGCCATAACATTGACCTCTGGGAGACCCCATCTCTGAACGATCTGTTGAAATACGTCTTGATTGAGAGATCATTCTCCTGATATGGTAATACCCCGATTCAACTGATCCGCTACTATGTTCAGGGAGCTCTTAATGTGAACAGCGGATAAGTGGGACAGGTTCTTTCCTGCCCATGTAAAAATAAGGTTCGCCTCTTTCAGTAGGGCTGGAGATCTGGTGCCGCCTTGTCTGTTGAGGTATATCATGGTGTTCATATTGTCTGACTGCACCTTCACTGCCTTCCCTTTGAGAAAGGGGGCGAAGTGACATAGTGCCAGGTAAACCACTCTTAGCTCTTTCAGATTGGATGTTCCTTCCTCTGGATTCCTCCAACGACCTTGGATAGTCCTGTCGTCTAGATGGGCTCCCCACCCCATATGGGATGCATCTGTTGTCAACAGGGTCCAACAAGGTTGAACCGAGGACCTTCCGTCTTTCAGGTGTCTCCACCATCTGAGGGAAAGACGGGTAGTGGGAGAAAGGCAGATCTTCTTGTGCAATCCCCGTGAAGACTTGTTCCAGGCATTCAACGCGTCCATCTGAAGGGGACGCAAATGCCATAAAGCCCAAGGAACCACCTTGGCCGAGGACGACATCAGGCCTTGGACTCGCATAGCAGTGCGTATCGACACGTGGCGGGTCCGCAAAAGGAATTGCGCAGCAGCTTCTATTCTCACTCTCCTCAGGCTGGTTAGGAAGATCTGCATCTTTTGCAAATCTATGATGAATCCCAGTAATCTTTTCTGGGTAGACGGCGCGATTTCTGATTTCTCCCAATTGATGAGCCAGCTCAACCTCTGCAGAGATTTGAAGATACTTTTGGTGCGGCGGGTAGATGGGAATATGAAGATAGGCGTCTTTCAGGTCCAGAGTAGCCATAAATTCTTCTTGCTGAAGGAATGTTGTGACTGAGTCTATAGACTCCATCCTGAAGGGCTTCTGTTTGATGTGGAGATTGAGATACCTCAGATCTATTATCATGAGCCAGCCTCCTGTAGATTTTGGAACGAGAAAAACTGGTGGATAGATTCCCTAGCCTACTTCTGAAGGAGGGACCTTTTCCAAGGCCCCCTTTGCAATGTACTCTGCCATTGATTTTTCTAGGCAGGCTTGTTGAAGAGCCGGGAGGGACCGGGTGATGATGAACCAGTCTCAAAGAGGCATGGAGAATTCTATAGCATAGCCCTGATGGATGATTTGAAGGACCCAGGGGTCCGAGATGGTTAGACGCCAGGCTGCAAGAAATGCCGAAAGTCATCCTTCTACGGGAGGAAAGGTCACAGGGAGCTGCATCCCGTCAAAAAGCAGGTTTCTTTTTGGGCTCCTCTCTGGAACCCCCCATCCTGCACCTCTTAGACGATAACCAGGGTGTCTCTGGGACTGTTGGGGGCGATAACTCCGCCCTCTAGAGGAGGGGACCCTCCTGCCCTTAGCGGCTTGAGAAAGAGACCTACCTCTCCCCTCGGCTAGCCCCTCCCTAAGATCATCCAGCCCTCGGCCGAAAGCCTTCCCCGGTTGGAAGGGGAGTGAGCATAGGGCGAACTTAGAGGCGGCGTCCGCCCGCCAGGGCTTGAGCCAGAGAGGCCTCCTGGCAGCGGTGGTCAGGGCCATGGATTTTGAAGTCAATTTAAGCTGCTTTCTCGACGACTCACGGAGAAAATCCGAAGCTAAGCGAAGGTCACTCATGGAAGCTAGGATATCATCCCTGTTCACCCCGGCATCAATATCGCGTTCGAGGTGATCCAGACGCACCTTCAGACTGTCAGCTGCTTCGGTAGAGGCTATGGCCACTGATGCTTGGGCGGATGCGAAAGAATAAGCCTTCTTAAGAGTAGACTCGACTCTTCTGTCCAGGAGATCTTGGAGATTTGAACCATCCTCCAGGGAAACAACAGTTCTACGGGAGAGTTTGGAAACAGCCAGGTCCACTTTAGGTGGGGGCCCCACTGATCCAGCTGTGATGGGTTGATGGGGTAAACAGATTTGAAGGCCCTGGATGTAACATAGACCTTCTCAGGCTGTTTCCACTCACGCTTCATAAGGCCGACCATGGAAGCCTCCACTTGAAAGGCCCTCCGCCTATCAGAGGTGGACGCGGAGGCTTCCCCTACTGCATCCTGGTCCCACGACCGGATGGACCTCAGCAGTTTATGGGTCTTGTCCCAATGAAAAATGGGCCTGCTGGTATCAGAGTCATCCAAAGAGGCTCCCTCATCATCCACCTGGACCCTCTTCAGGGATGGCAGGGACTCAGAGGGCCTATCCAGCCTTTGGGTTTTTTTTGTCAGCTGAGATAAAGACTCACGGATGTCCTTCAGGGAATCATCCTGAAATAGAGGGAATGTAATAACAGTTTCAGTGGATATCAAGGTTCCGCGTCGCAAATATGGTTACTCACCATGTACTCCTTGACCCATGTCACTACTTCAGACGTGGAGGCTTCCTTCCGGGGAGGGCCTCTGTATTGCCGGCAATGAGAATAATCGTAGCCTTAATGAAAACAAAACCCGGACATAGACTAACCAGGAAAAGAATTTTTTTTTTTTTTTTTCTTTACTAAATAAAATAAGACAGAAACTGCCACCTACCATCAGGGAGTGGGATGTCACAATCCACACAAGACAGATGCCTTCTTTTGGTAGGCCTCTTCCTCCTACCACGGTCACACGGTGGTGTAGTGGAAGAAGACATTTAGGCCTGTAGAGAAAAGATGGGTGAAGGAGACAAAACTTTGAAGGCTGGAAAGGCCAGCAAGTCTTACCTTAAACTATTTAGAAAGAGCTTGCAGATAACTTTCAGCAAATTCACTTGCTTGGAGCCAGTAGCAGCCAGACTAGGTGACTTAGGCAACCTGCCAGAGATTCTGGAAGGCAAGGAGGAGACAAACCGATGCTCCTTTAAGGTGCCAGCTGGAGGAAGGGGTGGGGCTAAGCGTCCGTCAGTTTTTAGGACTCCACAGATCCCTTATTATAGGAGCCCAACTTTCAGGGCTTCCCAGGAACACACTAAGCGTCCATCCCCCTGATCCTTCTACTCCCTGCAGCCTAACCAGCAGCAGGGAGAACTTCATTTTGTGGTCGCAGGGCCTCGCATGAAGTGCGGGCCGTACCAGAAGTGCGCAACCGCAAATGTGACCGGCTGGAAACAGAGAAGCTCAATGAGGTTCCACCTGAGAACAAGCACGGCTGGCTCCTGAGGGAGGGAGGAGAGCCAGCAGCAGCTCGGAAAACGGCCGACATGACTCCAAAGCGAGGTAAGCGGCCGTAGGTCTTCTGGGAGCCTTTTAGAAAACAATCTTAATAATCTTTGCTGGAGACATGTCGCAAGGAAGCTGGAAACAAACACCAGGCCAGGTAACTGTTCAGACCTGATCCCTTAGGAGGACACAACGTCCTCTCCACCTATCCTGGTCCACACAGGACAGAAAAAAACACGTTTTGGGGGAGGAAGCTGTGTCCTTTTAAGGGATCCTAGCCATGTGAAATTAATACTGGCTAATTAAAAATCCGCCTGTCCTACCAGCATACAGGGGCAGAAAATACCCCAGTTGTGCCGCTGGTAGGGACGACAGGGAAAAAACATTACTTTCAATCTAACTTTTATGCCCCTCCCACACGCCACAGAATTGAGCTGGATGCAGATCGTAGTGAAACCTGGTAATCCCTTGATTTACATAATCAGTTCTTGGTATTGCAATGTAAATGTTGAGGAGTGTATATACTATGAAATACTTACTGCTATCATTTATGTTACTATGTAGCGTTACATGCTGTTGCTCTTTAAGACTAGAGTCTTTAAGAATGTATAAACGGTGATTTTGCTGGTGAAAGATACTCAGCTTAGCTGCCTTATTGTCTTGCACAGTACGGTTAAGAAATATCCTGCTGAACTGGCAAATAAGCAATCAAAGGTTCAATGTGCGCTGCTCGCCGAAAGCATTTTACTTTGCAATGATTTGTTTGGGGCCAAATGTGAAGCATGTTTGTGAAATCCACCTACACCAGGACTGATCAAAAGAGAACTTCAGCGCTTAGAAATGAACTTCAACTGCAAACTTTCAGCCTGTCTCTATATCTCTGCATTTCAGTACTGATGGATACATTAATGACTGAATTACAATAAACTGTCATTTCGTTGGTGGTTTTCAGTAACTGAAGCATTGTATAAAGTAAATGAAGTTTACCACTACGCTGGTAAAAACATCTGCTCAACATGTTCTAAAGTCCTTCAAGAGTTTTGTTGAAGTCTTTATTGAAGCAGCCCCATAACGTAGCCGCAGGTAGCCAAAATTCTATCTAATATACAGTACTGTAAGATCCAAAGTCAAAAGCACTGACTAGTGTAACAACATATTGAAAACTTAACCAGAATGTTTCAATTTTTACCTAAAAACATGTGAAAGTGTAGATTTTCACTTGAAAGAAATGTTTTTAGAACTGCTTTTACAGATGTATAAAAAAAAACAACGAATGAATGAATGAATGAATGAATGAATATTATTAGTAGAAAAAGCAAATATGTTTTGGTCAAGAGACCTTTATTTGGAACAATTGCTGCCTGTACTATAAGCAGTGGTATAACTAAACTCTTGTGGGCCCAGGTGGAAACTTTTACCGGTGACCCCTCCCTACAGCATACTCTTGATAGTGACAGTTATAAGTGCTACAGCAGTATCTAAAATTCTTAAAAGGGATACAACAATAGTACCCACAACTGCGATTATTAAGAATATGGCAAGTGAGCAGCGCAGTGCCCAGCATGGAAACAATACTGCTATGTGAGCTGTATGTGCTGCTAAATAACTTTACGTAGGGTCCTAGCAGTCTAACAGATCTAAGAAATCAGTGTTGGTCTAATATCCAGGTTCCCTGCTGATCAATGGTTTGAAGGGTCTGTAATGCTTTTATTAGTTCTGTGATCCCTTCACTATTTACATTGCACGGGATATGTTTCATAGAGACCGTGCAATGTAATTACAGCCATTAATAATATCACATGTTTATTATAAAACAGATGGCTCCACATAGTACAAAATGCTCTACAGTGGCCCCACACAGTATACAATGCCCCATTGTGACCCCCACACAGTAAAATATGCTCCACAGTGGTCCATACACAGTATAATATGCTCCACAGTGGCCCACAGACAGTATAATATGCTCCCAAGAGTCACCCTTGAGACACTTCAAATGAACCCCACAAAATTCAATGAATATTCATTGGGTTCAGCACTCTAGCTAATTTCAGTGCTATTATTACACACTGGGGTCACCCAAGAACCTGAAGTAAAATAATTGGAGGACTGGGGAGGTTATGGAAAATAACGAATGCTTATGCTCACTTACCAGTCCTGGTCGCTAAGAAATGTGAATCAGTTGCAAATAGCATTGAAACTTTTGGAGTGCAGAGTTCTCTTTTGTTTTAATTGATGTATAAGAGGAGACTCTATTCTAGCCTCCTACCACTGAACATCTTCTGTAGCTTCTATAGACAACTGCATTAAGTTACTGTATGTAAACACTCTAATAATGTATATGCCATAATTTTACCACAAGCATGGGGTTTTTTAAAGGGATTCTACCATTAAAAAACTTTTTTCTGTGGCTAACAGGTTGGAATAGCCTTTAGAAAGGCTATTTGTCTCCTACCTTTAGATGGGATCTCCGCCGCGCCGTTCCTTAGTGATACTGTTTTTTACCGGTATGTAAATTAGTTCTCTGGCAGCGATGGGGCGGGCCCCAGCGTTGAAAATGCGATGAGGGTGTCCCCACCGCTGCCCGAGAACAGGATCCTGTGCCGCCTCTGTCTTCTGCTGGATCCTCCCCTTCTTTCTTCAGCAGCGTCCCTCTGTCGGCTCTTACACTAGTAGAGCCGACTGCGCATGCTTGCAATTGCGGCCTCGGAACTAGGCCGCGCATGCGCAGTCGGCTCTACTAGTGTAAGAGCCGACAGAGGGACGCTGCTGAAGAAAGAAGAGGAGGATCCAGCAGAAGACAGAGGCAGTGCAGGATCCTGTTCTCGGGCAGCGGTGGGGACGCCCTCATCGCATTTTCAACGCTGGGGCCCGCCCCCATCGCTGCCAGAGAACTAATTTACATACCGGTAAAAAACAGTATTATATAATCCCTTTAAAACTGTTGCTAAGATGTCACTTCTAGAAGCTGAAGTACTGCATGTGAATGTAACTTTATGTCACCATGCATATACCCTTATGAAGAATCTTTAACAGTAACACCTACTTATTATTTGTCCGTTTATAATGCTTTCTGGCTTTTTATATGGCAGGATAAGCTTTCAGCCCTTTAAGGGTCAATGTCGGGATGGAACCTCTACTTTCTGCTTCCCCATACCTACATTACTGCTTAAAACAGTGATGGTATAGCTCAGTTTCAGAGGCAAATATGGAAACACATACACTTAAAGGGGTATTCCCATCTAAAGGATCCTATCTATACTTTTAGCTTCTTCCTCAATACCTTGTTTTAGAAATGCTGCTTTGTTTGCCTGCTATGTGAGATTATTCTTCCCATTGTTTACATATCGTTGTCAAAACACCAGGCCTATATCTAATAACACAGGTTGGAGGGATGATTCACTGTTCTCTGGGGTGTTGAGTGCTTTTGCTGATTTACAGTCAGGACAATCAGGTAAGCTAACTGCAGTTTGCTGATAAAAGCTGTGTCATGTCTGCGTGTATTTGCCCTATAAAGTGTTGGTCAAAAGTATTGGCATCCCTGCAATTCTGTCAGATAATACTCATGTTCTTCCAAAAAATGATTTCAAGCACAAACTCTTCATTTAAGCATAATATCTTCATTTATTTTGCTTGCAATGAAAAAACACAAAAGAGAATGAAAAAAAAGTCAAATCATTGATCATTTTACACAAAACTCCAAAAATGGGCCGGACAAAAGTATTGGCACCCTCAGCATACTACTTGGTAGCACAACCTTTAGACAAAATAACTGCAAACAACCGCTTCCGGTAACCATCAATGAGTTTCTTTACAATTCTCTGCTGGAATTTTAGACCATTCTTCTTTGGCAAACTGCTCCAGGTCCCTGAGATTTGAAGGGTGCCTTCTCCAAACTGCCATTTTGAGATCTCTCCACAGGTGTTCTATGGGATTCAGGTCTGGACTCATTGCTGGCCACTTTAGAAGTCTCCAGTGCTTTCTCTCAAACCATTTTCTAGTGCTTTTTGAAGTGTGTTTTGGGTCACTGTCCTGCTGGAAGACCCATGACCTCTGAGGGAGACCCAGCTTTCTCACACTGGGCCCTACATTATGCTGCAAAATTTGTTGGTAGTCTTCAGACTTCATAATGCCATGCACATGGTCAAGCAGTCCAGTGCCAAAGGCAGCAAAGCAACCCCAAAACATCAGGGAACCTCCGCCATGTTTGACTGTAGGGACCGTGTTGTTTTCTTTGAAGGCCTCTTTTTTTTCCCTGTAAACTCTATGTTGATGCCTTTTCCCAAAAAGCTCTACTTTTGTCTCATCTGACCAGAGAACATTCTTGCAAAACATTTCTGGCTTTCTCAGGTAAGTTTTGGCAAACTCCAGCCTGGCTTTTTTATGTCTCTGGCAGTGGCGTAACTACCACCATAGCAGCAGAGGCAGCTGCCACAGGGCCCGGGACATCAGGGGCCTGGTGACAGCCACTACCACTGCTATCATTATACTTGGGGGGTCTTTTCGGACCCCCGAGTATAATGATTGGCGGACCGGGAGAGGTAAGAAACATAAAAAACACTGTTACTTACCTCTCCACGATCCTGCCAGGCCTCCTTCCTGATGTCCTTTCTGACGTCTCTGACATCACATGAACCCAGCCTGTATTCCGGGTCATGTGACGTCCAACGTCATTGAAGAAGGACGGCAGCAGAGGCCGACAGCGTAGGAGCCGGTGGACAGGTAAGAAACAGTAGATTTTTATGTTTTTATTCCCCCAGGTCTCCGATTATTATACTCTGTGGTCTGAAAAGACCCCAGAGTATAATAATTGTTTATGGGTGTCCACAGTGGGACATAATACTGTGTGCAGGGGCAACTATGGGGGATAATACTGTTTCCAGGGGCCACTATGGGAATAATACTGTGTGCAGGGGGCACTATGGGGGATAATACTGTGTGAAGGGGCCACTATGGGACATAATAGAATGAGCAGGAATGCGTAGGAGGGGGTCGGTCGAGGTCTTCGGTGTCAGTGTCAGTCGGGGGGGGGGGCTATGTCAAAAATTCGCCACGGGGCCGCGCCATTCCTATTTACGCCACTGGTCTCTGGGTAAGAAGTGGGGTCTTCCTGGGTATCCTACCATACAGTCCCTTTTCATTCAGACACCGATGGATAGTACGGATTGACACTGCTGTACCCTCGGACTGCAGGGCAGCTTGAACTTGTTTCGATGTTAGTCAAGGTTCTTTATCCACCATCCGCACAATCTTGCGTTGAAATCTCTCGTCAATTTTTCTTTTCCGTCCACATCTAGGGAGGTTAGCCACAGTGCCATGGGCTTTATACTTCTTGATGACACTGCACATGGTAGACACAGGAACATTCAGGTCTTTGGAGATGGACTTGTAGCCTTGAGATTGCTCATGCTTCCTCACAATTTTGCTTCTCAAGTCCTCAGACAGTTCTTTGGTCTTCTTTCTTTTCTCCATGCTCAATGTGGTACACACAAGGACACAGGACAGAGGTTGAGTCGACTTTAATCCATTTCAACTTGCTGCGAGTGTGATTTAGTTATTGCCACCACCTGTTAGGTGCCTCAGGTAAGTAACGGGTGCTGTTAATTACACAAATTAGAGAAGCATCACATGATTTTTCAAACAGTGCCAATACTGTTGTCCACCCCCATTTTTATGTTTGGTGTGGAATTATATCCAATTTGGTTTTTTGACAATTCTTTTTGTGGTTTTCCATTGAAGACAAATTAAATGAAGATATTAATACCAAAGAATTTGTGATTGCAATCATTTTCTGGAAGAAAATGAGTATTATCTGACAGAATTGCAGGGGTGCCAATACTTTTGGCCAACACTGTAGTTGTAGGGAAAGCAAATTGATTCCTTTAGTATGTGATCCATCATAACAAGCAGATACCAGTCTATTTGTCATTGAGTTCTGTAACCCTAAGGGTAATGATGTTTTGTTTTATATTATATTATGTTGCAAAGTTATTTATGGTTGTTATGTCTTCACTTATGTTTTATGGCTATATGTTCATGCTATTTTTCCATCTGTATTGTACATGTGATGGAACAGGAACTGACAAGCATCTGAGGAGGCATTGGATAACAGTATAGAAATATCATAGGGAAAATGTCAATTACTACACAAGCAGCACTGTTTCTGTCAACTCTTTCTTCTCTGTCTCCTTACATCATGTTGCACATTAGAACATATCCACTGGTGTGATCATTAAGATGCTTGACCACATAAGTCACTAAGCTTAATTGACAATGTAACTACAAGAATATACCAGATCTTGACATTGCTGCAACTGACACAATGATTTACTCTGTCTAACAGGCTTTATTTTTATCTTGTTTTAGTTAGATTTTTCATTCCTAACTAAATTGTGCTTTTATGTAGTATGTTTATTGCAGAGGTTTTTTTTATTAACCTTTTCAGGACCAAGCATCATTGATGCCCAGGCCAATGGATTGCTTTACACAGCAATACCTTTTAATGGCTAACCTAGGCAGCCCAGTACGCTAAAACATATTGATAAAGCACCAGTTAACCAGCTGATATGAAAATCTTCAAGGTCAGTGGGTTGTTGACCCACAGTACTATTAAGCCAATCTGACTTTGGAGCAATTCTAAGGGCATTGTTTAAGCAGCCTCTCAGCCAAATCACTCTTTAACCCACTATACAGGGATGTGTACTTTACTACGGGAAGACTGCCAGGTTGTTACCTTCTAGGATGGTCCCTGTGTTGGGATAAGCTGGCTCAGCAAGCCAATAGATGCTGGGAGCAGACAAGAGAAGGGTAGGCCCAGTCAGATGGTTGGGGAGTGGCAATAGTTCAGAAGAGAGGCACAAGCAAGCGATCAAGACAGCTGGCAAGGGTTCAGAGGTCAGGTTCGAGCCAAGCATCAGACATGAGTATCAAGCAGAACAAGAACACCAGACACGAATGTAACCAGAAACAAGCCAAGGGTAAATATACTTTTAGGACAGGCCAGATACCAGACACACCTAAAGTGAGTCTAGAGCAATGGTTCCCAAACCATTGGATGGGAGCCATTTTTGGATTAGAACTTTTCCAGGGGCCCTATCTACTGTATTTAATCACATTTGAAAAATACATTTCCCTATGTATATGCTAATTCAGCAGTAATCTTCCTTTTCTCCTGGCTTTTAGAACTGTATTCTGCCTTTTATTTTATTCTGCCATCAGGAATTCTGCCCCATACTGGCAAAATTTGTGAGCGGACTTCTTCCTGATGTATGTTACAGCTTTCTGTTCTGTGTACCCACACAGTATATTTATAATGTTTCCTAGCACTCCCCACACAGTATAATGTTCCACAGTGGCCCCACTTAGTATAAAATGCTCCACAGTGTCCCCACATAATACAATGCTCCAAAGAGTCTCCACACAGTATAATGCTCCACAAGGCCCCACACAGAATAAAATGCTCCCTAATGCTTCTCACAGTATAATGCTCCACAGTGGGATCCACACTGTATAATGCTCCACAGTGGGATCCACACAGTATAATGCTCCACAAGGCCCCACACAGAATAAAATGCTCCCAAATGCTTCTCACAGTATAATGCTCTGCAGTGGTCCCACACAGTATAATGCTCCACAGGGGGATCCACACAATATAATGCTCCACAGTGGTCCCACACAGTATAATGCTCCACAGTCGGATCCACACAGTATAATGCTCCACAATGGCTGGAAGCCTAAGGCTGCTTCATTAGTAGAGATGGGCGAACCTCATGAGCTCCATTTAGATGAATAATTGTGAGGATCACCTCCTAACCCTGGGGGTTCATTTCAGTGAATAATTGTACTGTGGGGTTTCCTCAGAACCCAGGTTATAATAAGTAAAGACCCAGGGGAGATGAGGAAAAATAAACACTTTTACTCACCTTGCCTTTTTCTAGGCATCCTCGCAGCAACCGGCGGTATACTGCAGCCATCTTTACGCCTCTTGCTGCCGTCACGTGCCCCAGGGGTCACCGCTGGGTCAATGTATCCTAATATCAATTATATAACATGACTTCAGGCGTCCCCGTTGAGGCATGTGATTGGGCATCATCACTCACATTGGACACATTTACCCCATGACGTATCGACCCAGTGGTGAGGCAGGTGATGTCAGTCAGAGACTGGAAGAGGCCTGAAGAGAATGCTGTGACAGCATCAGAAGCCCAGGAGAGGTGAGTATAGCTGTTTGTTATATATAATTCAATGCCCATGTGCCCACTGCTGAAAGTTGTGCAATGCTCTGCTACCGATACAGATGCTATTTATCAGCAGCCATATTGGAGTGTTCACAAAGCCCCTGTAGTCTTTATACTAGCCCCCAGAGTATGAAAATTACTGTTCTAAGGTACTGTAACCTTATTGCTGATGCTTAGACTTTATATGACAAAATCCTCAGATTTACTAAGTGTATAGACATATGTTATATGCAAAATTCTAGAAATCAGAAGCAGAAACAGCAAGTCACAAGTCCCCAGTCAGTGGTGGTACAAGCATTCAAACCAGTCCTAGCCCAAAGGAACTTTCTAATTCACAAAGTTTTAAAAAAATTACTGCACTCCAGTTACAAAAGGAATATGAACTATTTATTTACCAGACATGAACTGCAACGTTTTAACCCAACAGGGTGTTCTCAAGCATAAGTACATTGATTCATTTCAGGATATTTGTATATCTGACATCACTTTCTTCAATAAGTTATCAATGAAGTGTACAACACATTAAATATCATATACTCTCATATAATGCATATACAAATTGAATAAAGCTCATTAAATAGTATAATCAAAGCATATACTTGAAAAACACTGGCTTAAGATAACAGTAACAAAAAAATAAATCATCTCAGCATCTCCTGCCATCCACTGTCCAGATATGGAAGCATCAGTCACTATGTGACAAGTAGAGATGAGTGAACCAATTTGTAATGACTCTCGAGCAGGAATTGCTCCAAATTTACCAAAGTTTTTTTTTTCTTTTAACAAAACCGAAGGCTTTGCAATTTGTCTAATGTGAACTAAAATGGCTGCCAGGACATTCATTGTGCAGCTAAAATACAGAAAAGAAGAAGGATCACACAGTCACTGATATCATCTGATAGGCAGTCAAAGAGGGGTAGGTTAAGAGCTGATGTCACAGGCACAATATAAGATGCTGTAGGCAGCAAGAAGAGTCATTTTGTGATTAGTGGAGCACAGTTTAATTAGATTTAATTAATTTTAAGTAAATAGCCAGAAAAATCATAGGAGTAGGGGGAGGGAGAAATTATGCACTGTGTTGTGGTGTCTGTGTGAATGCAGTTTTCACATACATATTTTCATTGCTTCCAGTGTTGGCGGCAGCAGCTACATGCGGTCATCTCCTTTTTTTTGTATACTACCAAATGACAAATGGACGGCAAGTTGCAAGCAGAAAATTAGCCAATAGCCAAATAAAATTGGCAGTGGTACTAGCAGGCAGGGGCTGCCACAGGGCCCAGCAGCAGACACTATTGCTGTGGAATTTATTTTTTAATAGACCATTAACTGCTGGAGTAACTCCAGTAGGTAACAGACCCTATTTACTTACCGATCTTGGCTCCTGCTGATGGCCGTGGCGCATCTTCTTCTGCAGATGTGGCTGTGAGCAGGAGCTGGGATCGGTAAGTGAGGTTGTGGGCCCGGGAACCCCACAAACAAACTTTTCAGACCCTCAAGTATAATGATCGGAGGGTCAGGAGTGGTGAGGGAACATAAAAAACACTGTTACTCACCTCTCCTGACTCCGGCAGGCTTTTGGAAATACTTGGGGGAGTCACAGACGTCACATGGGCCGAGGCCTGCGTCCTTACGCGTTGTCGATGCAGGCCTGGCTCATGTGACACAATTATACTTTTCAGACCCCAGAGTATAATAATCAGAGACCCAGGGGAAGATACAAACATAAAAAACAATATTACTTACCTCTCCCTGGCCCCGGCACACTTCCCGGTGATGTCAGCCATCTTCGATGATGGAACAAACGCCACATGAGCCAGGCCTGCATCGGCACTATGGTGCATAATACCGTGTTCAGGACTGTGTGGGGGGGGGGGAAGGGGGTAAGTCGGTCGTGGTCTTTGGGGGGGGCCCATGTCAAATGTTTAGCAAAAATCAATCTGCAAGTCCCCAAAAGGAGTCTAACTTCATAGTCTAGGTTTATGGGTTATAAAGGGGTATTCCAGTTTATGCAAATAAATGTTATACCTTTATATATCAATTCCATGTGTTTTTCAAAAGCTCTACATGTTGTCATTGAATAGGAACCTTCAAAAAAAAATCTGTCCTTGTCATGTGATGCAAACAAGGGTGCAGTACATGGATTGCTACACATCAAAATTTGCCGTTGTCTCCTATATTAGTTCCCAAAAGAAAATGAGTATTTTTTTTAGTCAGACTACATCATTTTTACTATTGGACTTACAATGTATTAGCCATTGAGAAAGAATATTGTCTTGTAATCTTCACACAAATCTGGACTCAGAGACTATTTTCATGTATAATTATCAGACGCCTTCAAATTCTGAAATCATAAATTTCACACATATTGTAATTATTTTGCATTTCACATAAATTAATTACATACACCTAATTATACGTACACGTTATACATGACTCATGGTTTGTTGAATATACAGCTGTGAAGAAAACACAGCTGTCTCTAACCATTCACTTTAATAACTATTGACATACATAATGTCCAGTCCTAATTCCATATTTTCTTTCTATTGCTTTTGCTCCTGACTAGGATTGAACCGATCCTTGTGATTTCAGGATCGTTTTTAAAATCTGATTTCCGATCATTTTCCATCTGAACCCATCCCAATTTTGATCCTAATGCAAGTCAATGGGATTTTTTAATGATCGAAAATCGGATTTTAAAAACGATCCTGTTCACTACACAGCGTGGAGTCCAAAAATTGAAGGCTTCAATTTTTGGACTCTATGCTGTACAGTGAATAAAAAACCCCTGGCTACTTAGTCCCCCCCACTTACCTGCACAGAATCGCTGCTGCAGCCGCTCCCCGTTGTTCTCGCTCCTCTTCTCTCTACTTCACATGCCTGCAGAGCGCCGTGCATGCCCCCGCCTCCCAAGCTAGTATTACTGATTCTGAGAGTAGGCAGGGCTTGTTGTCGCTTAGGAAAGTGTGGGAGGGTACAGGGCGGGGAGACATGAGTGCTTCACTTACGTCTCCCCTCCAAGTACCCACTCACACTCTCCTAAGCCACATGTCCCGCCTTCTCCCAGCATCTGTAACACTAACCTGGGAGGCAGGGGTGCGCACGGCACTCTGCAGGCATGTGAAGTAGAGAGAAGAGGAGCAAGAACAATGGGGAGCGGCAGCGCTTCTGTGCAGGTAAGTTGAGCAATCGGGATTGGAATTCCGATCCCAATCTTTTTTAGGCGGGATCGGAAGCCGATCGTGATCGTGATGGCAGAAGACATGCTGTACATCATGACTGCAGATATCTTCATTTGCATGGGTTTCCAAATACTTATTGATACACAGTGTATTCATGAGATGGCTCATAAGACTATATTCACACTGTCGTTATGACCTTCCACACTCCAAAGTATCTCATCACTTGTCATGGCAAAATTAGCTAAGCATGCAGAACAAATCTTGTTGTCAAATGATTGATACTTGAACAGATCCCCTATAGTTCTTTATATACCATAAAGTAGCAACTACTTTGATACGTCATACAATGCTGCTTGCCATATAAGTCACTTATAATTGCTTGACCTTCATACCTACCTAGTACAACATTTAACTGGATTATACTACACCGTGTGATATTTGTACAGTATACAAAGTAGAAGGCTCTGTACACTGTGTACACTATGTAATGGCCATGTGGTGCAATTGCAGCTTTGGTCCTATTCATTTCACTCATTTACAATGTACACAAACTGATCTGTTATATTCATCCAAAGCACATCTGGATGTAGCGACACAATCTATGCCACAATAACAGAATCTGTCATCTTAGCACATTTCCTACAGTCTTATGTATCATTAACAAATGATTATCTCCATAATTACATCTCAATTGTCTCTCTGTACAATATTATTCCACGGCTTGGAAAAAGGGAAATATATTTTTAGTGTAAATAATGCTGTACAAAAAGCCAAGCTGTATTATTGTATTAACATTGCGAGTGACTCACGGAGGCTGTTTGGCTTCATCATTTCTTTTTCTTTGAGGGAGTCTGGGGTCACAGGAACACGCAACGGCTTCTGCATCTAAAGGGAAATCATTTTCAAAACAGGAGGAAACAGAAGGAGAGTGCCCAAATCCCGTTAAAAATTATGGGGCTTTGTGTACCTCCCTCCCACACAGCACTTTATAAAGGTACCCCCCTATGGATTTCATCAAAAGAATACAATCTTGAAAAGGAAAGATTTATTTTTTTGATTGCTTGCAGTTAAATGTAAAACGCATTGAACTACTCAGTTCGCAATTCCATGAGAATTTAATTGAAAGTACCCAGAGCTGTATGCACAATGCTTTTATTTCATTTGCTTCTCGATTTCGCCTTCTTCCCTATTGTTTTTCTGTCACACTCTTCTACAAGCTGTTCAGGTTTCCACCACTTAACTCTAGTTAAACCTCATTTGTGGTTAGATTTGTTTTTCTTCATAAGGCACCATTCTCCGAAGAATCGTTGTGTTAGCTCAATGCTTCAGCATCACTCTATGCAAAAAACATGCAGCCTTTTGGTCCAGACGTTAGCCAATTTACTTGCAAAAATGCTGGAGTTTCATTACTAGAAACAGAACAATTGCCTTTATAAAACAGAAAGCAGAATAAAATACAATGGCTTATTATGCCTTGGACGGCTTTCTGGTATACAAGGCATAAAAAATCCCAAATCAAATCGGGCTTGAGATTTTTTTTTTTTTTTGTTAGTGCAGCCCTCGCCACTTTCACAAAAAGGTGGTATGACGTGAGCATGCAGGAGGTGGGGCCATAGGTCCAGACAGGTTCTTTTTTTTTTATCATTTACACCTGAAATCTGGCATAAATGATCCTGGAAATCTATGCCAGCTGTGAGCTAGTGAGCTAGAATAGATTTCCCTGCAGGAGCACAATTTATGGCTCCACCAGTGATGGGGTTATTGATGTAAGATTGATGTTGGGTGCAGTTAAAATGGCATGAAAATGGTAATGGAAAAATATGTCCTGTGCAGCCCATTCCCTGCTTCTCTAATGGATTTCTTTCCATTATCACAATTATGTCTACTTTGCCAGTTTTCCATGCTTAGTCGCTGGCTTCTAGGATAAGGAATCCTGCTGCAGATGGTGCAGGGTTACTCAATGGCCTCTGTTCTATACTACTCTTATTGCTGCCAGCCTTAAATAACCTTCCGCGTACATCCCTGAGGCCTTTACTATAAGATTGCTCCTACTATCGCTGACTGGGTCCAACATGCTGGTCCCCTATTAACAGCCCTCAGAATGGGGAGCCAGAGGATTTGTGCATCCTTAACAACCGGGGACCGATACATTCCCACCCCATCAAGCAATGGTCAACCCCTGAGCCATTGTGTAGCTGACTACTACCCCACCCGCACTCATTGAGTGCTGCTGCAAAACCTTGTCCCTGCTTGGGGACCTTCAGACTCTGTAATAGTATACTCCCTGGTGGGGGGCACTTATGACTCAGGGACACTGACAGAACTAAACTCTCTGCCCATGCACTTGAAGGTTATCCCCACTATAGATGACATGGAAAGCTGCATCTCCCAGATGGAGCAATCTTATAGTGCTGAGTTGTCCTCCTTGAGCATGGTCCATCATTTAGAGGATTATGTCACTACTTCTGAGGTGTCAAAGGCGACCTTGCTGCAGGCGACCTTGCTGGCTAAAGTGCTCTCTTGTGATACTTTGTTGGTTACCCATGCCTATCGGCTCTATTGCGACTGCTGACCTACAGTATATAACACTTTATATCACATTTTCATTTCCCATCCACAGAGCTCTACAATATGAGATACTGGATGTCTTGATTTACTCCATTGGCAAATATATTTCTCTTAAACTTAAAATGTGGAACCATTTGTTTACACTGGATAATTTATACCTCCGTAACCAGAATCAGACTCAGTATGAAGGATCTTTATTCATAGGGCTAGGGGCTATATATACTTTTCACTGGCACATCAATCTTACAGTAAGGGCCCCTTCACACGGCATAAACGCGCACGTTTTTTTTTCCATTTTTTTACGCACGCAAAATTGTGAACGTCGCGTAAACGTGGCGTTTTACTAGACACGGCGTATACGCGGCGCTTTCTATGCGTCTTTTGACCACGTAAACGCCACGTTTACGCTCGCGTTTATTTACACGCGTAAAATCAGGCCACCTCATTAAAAAAAAGACCAGCCCACTGGGCAGGCCAAAAAAAGACAGCCCATTATTTAATCATGAAACATCTGAGTATGCTGTCTGGCAAACTTGGCTTCCAAGGTCACTTTGCAAGTCTAAAATGGCCACAAATGCTAATGCAGGAAACTGGCAGATAACAGGTGAAAGGCCTGACACAGCACTATTAGTTTCTGTGCTGGTTAACCAGGTTAAGCGACGCAGACTTCAACAGCAGGTACGTTCACAAATACATTTTTTAAAGTATATTCATAATGTTGCAAATGCTGTGGCTAATGTAATTTGTTTGTTTCATTGCAGCTGGAGGAGACGGACGACTCTGAGGAGCTGCAAGCTGAGTCCCCAAGGCAAAAGCGCCGACAATACTGGGTGCACCCCATAAACTATGTACGGCCATGGCGGGGCTTCTTTGCAGAACTATACCATGAGTTGAGGCAGTAAGTTTATTTTATTATTGGGAATTTCGTTCATTCATGTGCATGTCTGTATTGTTACAATTGTTTCATGTAGCCTAACAGTAACTTTGTGGGCCAGTGTCATAGTTTTTAGTGTCTGCTGGTTCCATTTTGGATATTTCATGGTGTGGGGGTTGCAAGTGCTCAACATTCCAGTGTGTGCATGATTGTAATGTTTTTTTAATATTTTTTGTTTTTAAAGTGATCCGGCTAAATTTGCCGAGTTTGTTCGGATGCCTCCAGAGGCATTTGATGTGTTAGTTGAACACATGGGGCCGCATCTTCTGCACCAAGACACCAACATGAGGAAGGCCCTCAGTCCAACGGAAAGGCTGGTCATCACGTTGCGGTATTTATTTTTTGTTTTCAACTTCTTAGTAGTGTTTACAATTACAGATGTAGATGTCTAAAATGGTTGCTTCTCAAATGTGGATACCACATTACATTTTCAAGAGGAAGACATCATATAAATGTGTCCCTGTGCTTTCCATTATCGAATAAATGTAAATAGTGTACATAAATCGTTAATACTCTGTTTCTAATTGTTGTTCTCTGTAGTTACCAATAGTTGTCCAACTGTGTCTCTATATACATAAACTATAGTGGCTGTTAAATGGTGTGATCTACTTTGCATAGTGCTGCAAATGTGTCCCTATATAGTTAAGAACATTGTGTTCAATGTGTACCTCAACTTTATCTACTGTTTGCCTAATGTAACTGAAGTTCATATTGTGCAGTGTTGTAATTTTTGCTTTTTTTCTTTTGACAGATTTCTGGCAACAGGGGAGGGTTTTGCATCCCTGCACCTCCAATTCCGGGTGGGCCAATCCACAATATCCGGAATTGTGAGGAGCACATGCCATCTGATATGGCAGCACTTGCAACCCATAGCGATGCCCAGTCCGACACAGGAGATTTGGTTGCAGGCAGCAGCAGGCTTTCAGTCTGTGGCCAATTTCCCAAACTGCATAGGTGCCGTCGACGGTAAGCATGTACGTGTGCAGAAGCCACCGCACTCAGGATCACTGTACTTCAACTACAAGAAGTACTTTTCAGTGGTCCTGATGGCGGTCGCTGATGCCACGTACCGTTTTATTGCTATCGAAGTCGGTGCCTATGGTAGTACTGGGGACTCCCGTGCGCTACTGTCATCGGTTTTGGGTCGCACAGTACTGCTAGATCAGGTGACTCTACCTCCAGCAAGACCGCTTCCGGGTACCACGCATCCAGTCCCGTTCGTCATGGTAGGGGATGAGGCATTTCCCCTCTTGGAAAACCTGCTGCGCCCTTTCCCACGGTCGAGACTAGATGCCCGGAAGAGGGTCTTCAACATGAGGCTGAGCCGGGCACGACGCTTCATGGAGTGCGCCTTCGGCCTCATGAGTAATAAGTGGAGGGTCTTCACCTGTGCGCTGCAGTTGTCTCCCGATACTGTGGACCTGGTGATCAAAGCTGCCTGTATGCTTCACAACTTTGTTTTGAACTATGACAGGCCAAACATTGGAGTGGAGCCACAGGCAGCTTTGGGTCACCCACTCATACCATCTAGGTCCTCAGGTCGGGCAGACAACGCAGCTGTACAGGTGAGAGATGCCTTTGCGGATTATTTCATGAGGTCCGAAGGTGCCGTGCCCAGGCATTTTTCTCGCCTCAGTGATGACCAGCCTGACCCGGACTGAAGACCTTCCTCATCGCGGTGTCCCTTTTTTTTTTTGGCCTTGATTTTTTTTTTTAAGTTAAAACAAATATATATATTGTATTGTATATGTATATGATTATGGCGGACATACACAGCGCCTATGCTGTCCACATACCTCCTGAGGATTTGTAACCTTAGTCTCTCTTGAAAATGCCAAGCACACATGCTTATCAAAACATCTGCCCAGATGTTGGCCACAAAGGAATCAGTTTAAACAAGTGGCAGCCAAATAAAGTCATGGCTAATGGAATGTTAGACTTTAGTGTTTGTGTCTTTTTCTTTATTCCTTTTCATAATGTCATTGACACAAGAAAGGTCTGTTATAAAAGGCCATTTGCAAATGTCTCATTCTTCTTGTGTCCGTGTATTTTTCACATGTGCAAATGAAGGTCACAGAGTGGCAAAGAACGCACCCAATCCACATTTCAATAAATGACAGGTGTCACGGACCCAGCTACTGTCTGCTCCTAATGTCCATGCCTGATTTTGAACAGACAGTAGGAGAGGACACTACCTGTTGGACACTGAGGGTAGTGTGAATGCAGCCTTAAAAAACCTCCTCAAACTTTGCTACACACAAATGAGGACATCTGGCTTCCAAGAGAACAATACATCTTGAGTGTAGCCCATGGTGTTTGTACAAAATACCAATAAAAACTCAAAATGAGGAGCTTTCATGTCTTTGCAAACAGACATTTCCATATACTGCAGCACAGATAACAGTTGGCACAATTGTGTGCAGTGTTGGCATTCCGAAACTATATAGAAGTGCCTGTGTGCAAAGTTATTAACCCCTTAAGGACCTGGCCATTTTTTTGTTTTGCAGTTTTGTTTTTCCCTCCTCACATTTCAAGAGCCATAAATTTTTCTGTTTTCAGTTCACAGAGTCACATGATGGCTTATTGTTTGCCGGACAAATTGGAGTTTGTAATGACACCATTCAATATGCTGTGCAATGTACTGGGAAGCTGGCCAAAAAGTCAGAATGAGGAGCAATAGGAGAAAAAATGCATTTGCGCCATTTTCTTATGGGTTTACTTTTTACAGCGTTCACTGTTTTGTACAAATGACACGTTACCTGTGTTCTACGTGTCAGTACGAACGCGGTGATAACCAATTTATGTAGTTGTCGAAATATTTGGATACTTAGAAAATAATGCTAAACTTTGCCAAATTTAAAAAAATTATTTGTACAATCTTCTTTTTTCTTGTTATACATTTATGATCAGACCCCTTAGGGACCTTGAAACCTAGGGGGTCTGATCGCTCATACTATTCACTGCAATACTACAGTATTGCAGTGAATAGTAAAATCGCAGCACTTCTATTACACGATGCCTCGCCCATCGTCTAATAGATCTAGTGCAGAGACAAGCCTGGAAGCCTTCAATAGGCTTCCGGCTGTCATAGCAACCGATCACCGCCCTCATGTGACGTTCATGTGACGTGCAGCGATGGGCGAAACATGGCGGCGCCCGTGCCGGCCGCGCCGTTTACACACTGAGGTCATGTTTGAGCGCAGTGTGTAAAGGGTTAACACCAGCGATTGGCTCGGGCACCGACCGCTGCTGTTAGTGGCAGGTCCTGGCTGTATGATACAGCTGGCATCTGCCCTGTATTGAGCAAGCTCAGCGTGTGAGCTCGCTCCATACATCCCCATGCGACCCATGACGTACAGTTACGTCAAGGGGCGCTAAGGGGTTAAGGGCTCCTTGACAGGTAGTTTAGGGTCCCCTTGTTTGGCAACGTATACATGAGCGCTTCAAAACGCATCCCAGTCACCATGTAACCCAGACGCGGCAGCTCAGGAGAATCCTGAAAGTCTACCGCAACAGCAAGGACATAGGCCTTAAAAAGAAGGCGCCTGTGAGGTGGCAGCTCGCGGCAGATAGCTGCAACTTGTATGCCAAAATGGGCAAAAGTGTCCTGGCTGTTTACCCTCTGGATAAAAGACAGGGATTGACTCTCCAAGTCAAGCTGCCTGTCTGTTATCTGGGGGGTCCTCTCAGTCTGCTCCTGGGTGGAAGGTGCTGGGGTACGAGGGGTGTGACGTCGCCTAAGCCTCCGGGTGACTGGTGGTCGCTCCTGGGCGTCCTCACTCGTGGGTGGTGGGACCCTTGATGAGGCGTCTGAGGAAGCCGGGGAAGGCACCCGGGAGGTCGTAGGCACGTGCACAACTGGTGGTCCCCTCTCCGCTTCACGAGAGGAGCAGGCCGGTGGGCTGGGTGGGACGCTCTCCCTCTGCTGCGGCTCCTCTTCAGGTGTGGGTGCTGCTGGTTCCACGGACACTGTGGCACGGGTATTGCCAGAAGCACTGTGAATTAAAGGAAAACCAAGAAATCAATATTTATTTCAAGATTAAAAGGCAAAACACACACAAATATTCGTATTAAATAAACTTACTCCCGGGAAACACTGCCAGTCAACAGGAACTGCAGCTCATCCTGCAGGGGTATTTTGGGTCGCTGGGAGGGAGAGGCCCCACTGCGCTCTTGTGGCCTGCTGTGTCTGATGAAGCGGTCCCGCACGCTTTTCCACCGTGTGCGCACATCGTTTTCTAACAATATGAAAGACAAAACAAGAGAGAGGGGAAACGTTATAGGCCTATTGCCAATGACATAATTGGTGTTGCTTTCAAAGAGAATGAAAAGTGTCCAACATGTGTTTACATGCTTATCTTGAAGTAAGGCAAGTTTCATAGCACTTTGTCAGTTGTGTGCAAAATATCTTGTGGTCAGTGTGTCTTGTCTTCATTGGTTGCCAATGTCAGCCAGCATAAATGTGCCAAATTAGGAATTTCGGTTCCACCACAACTAGTTAGTTACATGTGTGCCAGAGATGTTGGCATACATGGAGTGTCCCTGTCTGATAAGGCAGCTACTGTACTACAATCGCATCTCGGTTCATGATAACACCCATGTGATGGAAGGTTGTCAGATTTCAGGGTGGTAACCATTGGCAACCGATCAAGACAACTGACTGTCAGCATGTAAAAACTGGCCCTGAAAATCAACTTCAATCACAAGAATAAGGGCAAACTAAGATGAGCACAAATGTCACATTCTGAACTATGTGTAAAGCTAGTTCGCATTATGTGCATGTCACTAGCCATTTAAGGTGAAATATTGTGTGTGCAAATTCGAACATGCTAAATATATACATATTTGCTACTCACCAATTGTCTGTTTTCGACTTCGTGAAAAGGTGGACCAGTCCGGGAACATCTGGGAGCAGATGTGGATCCACCCTGCATCTCGTGCATTGCGGTCTGAGTAAAGGGCGTGTGCCTTGTCCCACAAGTTGGGTTTTGTGTGAACCTGGAAGCAAAATAAAACTAAATTGTGTGCCCAATTCATGTCCAAACTGCAAAAATTACAAGCATATTGTGTGTGGTGGTGTTTTGACAAGACTACAGCCTACTATGTTTGAAACACTAGCAGCTACATGCGGCAAGGTTTAACTGTCCAACCGGCCAAACATGGGCTGCCTTATGTTTCAAAGACAATGAATGTAAAGCCTTCAAACAGTTAATTAGGTAAAAACATTGCATTGGGGCTAAAAACATGGAAATTTATGGCTACACAAAAAATGTCATGTTTAACAATGGAATGAAGCAGCATGCATGTGTAGCATGAACTTACTAATTCTACAAGGCGCTTCACATCAAGATCCATGCGGTGGTACTGGGTTTTTGTAGTTTTTTTGGGGGTCGACATCTCCAATGTGAATTGTTGGTGTCTAAAAAGCAAACAAAAGTATGAAAAGTCAATAAATGGTATCCTATATTTGACATGAAAATGAAAATATTAACCCACAGCACGTGTGTGCATGGGATTAAGATTTTTTGGTTTTGCCAAAAAAAAAAAAGAAAAAAAAAAAGGATAGTAGCATGTTAACCCCTTCCCCACATGTGCGGTAATAGTATGCCACATGTTGTTTGAAAAGTGAACCCAGTATAGACACAGCGGGCATGCCTACAATTGGTCCCTGGACCTATTTAATTACTTAACCCCTGTAGGGCGATGTGGAAAGGCGCATAAGGCGCCATGTTTACCTTGCCACATGGGCATGGAAATTATGCCAATGCTGGCTGCTGGATCCACCAACCTCCTGGCCCCACGACACGTTGCCATGACAGGTGTAAGCCTTGGAAAGCCTCAAAGCTTCTCTGCAGTCATTTACTTTAGCACCCTGGTGTATGCAGCCTGGCGTTTTTTTGGCCAAACAAATACATTACCTTTGTCATGCATTGCATTAGTGCTCACCCTCCTTTTTTTTGGAGACCCCTAGTGGTTGTGGTGAAAGCACAATTCATCTTCTAAACATCTAAAATAACACCAATAGGGTAAAAAAAAAAAAAAAAAAAGTTTGGCCAGCAAGCATAATCAAACACAGAATACAGGGGACATGTAATTTATTTGCCACAATGTATGGCCTAAAACCAAAGGCCATATGAAGGTTGCAGACATCTTGTTTGGTTATCAAAATCACACCATTCCGATTACTCAGTCCAGCTTCCAAGTTCATTCCACAGAGAAATTAATGGTGGCATCATGAAGAAACATTTGTGCGGCAAAGATGACCACCTCATATGCGTCTGTGAGCCGCAAAATAAATAAGTTATGGCCTTTAGGAGTAGGGGAATGAAAAATGAAGTAGCAAAATGGCTCACTAACATTGTGCTAAAGGGGTTAAACACAACAAGGAGCAAACAAAATATATTAAAGTGCACTAAAACTCAACTTTTATTAATGTATTTTAAAAGTTCAGAACGGCATAATAAACTACCGTCCATATAAAGGGGATATTGAAACAACAGTAGAGTAGGGTAATATTCTAATGGCTGTATTAGATACTGTGTCAACCTACAGATGCAGCTCAGTCTTTTAGTCAATTCTCTTCAATACAATTCCCACCCTCCATGCATGAGACAGCAGGACTAGTACCAGAACCTAGGGGGCACTAAAATCTCCTCTATTGTCAATAAGAGATTAAGAACAATAAGCCCACCCTAATTCCAATGTTTGCTAGTACTTATGTTTGCTAGTATTTATCTAGCTAGGGAAGACCACAAGCATACATCTGGTAATTAGCAAGTTACACACAGCCAAAGTATCTATAGGGTTAAATTTCCCCCAATGCTTTAACCTACTCCACACACAAACACACGACTCAAATGGTATACATATAACTAGTAATGCAGCCTAACGGTCCGTTTCCCCGACCAAAGTCAGTTCATCAGAGGCTTTTTTATGCACATTGATAGTGCTAATGATATTTGTATAGCATTGAATTATAGCGTGTAGCCGCTTGTCGGCTGTGATGTATAGCCGCATTGGCGGCTGGTAATGCTTGTTACTTATACCAAACAAGCCCCACCCCTCTTGGTGATGTCAGAGTGGGCGTGCCCAATCAGATGACTCGCACCATACTATGTCACCTCTCCTATTGGTGCCCTGAGCTCCGGCTCAATGCCGCCACTCAAAATCACACCCAACAGGGTATAACAAAAACCCACCCCATATGGGGGCGTAAACTAACAACGCACAAGCGTCATAGTAACCCCAGATATAATATCGCGGACCACCTCAAACAAGGTACAAATCCACACAGATAACCAAAAGCACCCAGTCCGTTACCAGAGTAGAACCAATGGTGGAAGAAAACAAATAAAATACACCAAAATAAGGTATATAGGTAGAATAAAACTAATATAGAAAGGGGACCATTATGTTTGCATACACATCTATCTGAACCAGATGAATACATACATAGGTAGGTATATAAAAGATAGAAATAAATACCAATTCCAAGCATGCCTAATCCATATAGGTAAGTACGCACATAATGAAAAACAAATGGATGACTATTAATGTTAAAGGAGAGTACAAACACACTTGCACCAATCACTGACCAGGGACTCAGAATGCATACTATTCAAAGGAAGCTACTGTATGAAATCACTTCATTAAGCCCCCTAGGCTGCACCGTATCCAAGAGGAAGGTCCAACGGGCTTCTCTCTGTAGGACCTTTCGATCAAAGTCCCCCCCTCTCACAGATCTTGTGACCACTTCAATTCCTTGAAATTTGAGGTTAGAGACATCCCCCTCATGATATTCCCAGAGGTGTCTTGAAATTGGTGTAGGCTCTTTACGTAAGGTATCATTGATATGTTCCCTTATCCTCCTGCGGAACTCCCTTGTGGTTTTCCCCACATACTGGAGTCCGCAGGAGCAAGTAGCCAAATATACAACCCCAGTAGTCTTACAGTTAATGAATTGGCGAATGCAGAAATCCCTGCCAGTATTGGTGCACTTAAATTTACCTCCCCTCAAGATATGTTCACAGGCTCTACATGAACCACAAGGAAATGTACCCCTCGTTGTCCGGGCAATCTGGTCCAGCCATGTAGACTCCGTTCTCATGGGACTCAAGTGGCTATGGACCAATTTATCTCGTAAATTGGGACCCCTCCTAAATGTTATATTAGGACGCGGCCCAACCAACTCTCCAAGAAGCGGATCGGTACTCAAAATGCCCCAGGCGTCACTCAGAATCTTTTTAACACTCTCTGCCGCCTGGTCATACGTTGCTATAATCCGCGTTTGTGTACATTTCTCCGTTACATAGTTTGATACCCGGGGATTCAGTAATGATGTACGGTCCACCGTGAAAGCATGATGGTAAGCTTTCTTCAAGACCCCATCAGGGTATCCACGTCTCCTAAACCTACCCTGTAGGTCCCTCGCCATCACCCTGAAATCGGAGATGTCCGAACAGTTTCTGCGTAGCCTAAGGTATTGACCTTTCAGGATACCAGCACGAAGCGGTGCCGGGTGACAACTATCCCACAGGAGCAATGAGTTCGTAGAAGTTGGTTTCCTGTGAACGGTCGTGCGTAATACTTAATATTTTGGGGGATTTATTGGAGGAAGGACAGAGACCTTTGGGGGAGGGACCATTCACCCAGAGACGTCCACCATCCAAAAAAAGTCCTCCAATGAGTGACGAGGGGGCTGCTGACATTTTCCTAAGGGTGGTCACTGAACAGATCAATAAATTAAGGGCAGGAGGCCATATGAATACCCTTGGGATGAATTTAACACAGTCCGAAAAAAGAGCTCTACGAAATTTGGAGGAGTGCCCAGATATAATTATCAAGCCTTCTGACAAAGGCGGTAACCTTGTAATCCTGGATATGTCACAATACGTTGACATGTGTCGGTCCATATTGTCTGATTCTATTGGATATGAAAAGATCAGATTTGAGAGAGTGGCAGGTTTTCGGGATGAATTAAAACTTATCCTGGATAGGTGCCTTGCTAATCGCCTTATTAATAAATCTGAGTATGACTTCATGTTACCAAATTTTCCAATACAGGCAACATTCTACGCGTTGCCTAAAATTCACAAGGGGCTGAGTCCCCTAAAGGGACGCCCCATAGTGGCTGGTATCGGCTCAGTGACACAGGGAGCAAGCCTCTACGTGGATGATATCTTACGTCCCTTTGTGGTCAGCCTTCCATCATACGTTAGGGACACCATGGATGTCCTCCGTCGTCTGGAGGGCATCCAGGTGTCCCCTGACGTCAGGCTGGCCAGTTTGGACGTGGAGTCCTTATATGGCTCTATTCCCCATACCAAGGGATATGTAGCGGAAGAGAGCTTTTTGGCCACTAGGGGTAATTATATGTTGGAACACAACTCCTTTGTGATGGACTTGCTCCGATTTGTGTTGGAGCGAAATTGTTTCGCATTTGATGGGGACCTCTTCCACCAGCTCAGGGGAGTTGCGATGGGGAGCCCTTGTGCCCCCAGCTTTGCAAATCTCTACCTGGGCTGGTGGGAGAGGGAGGTCATATTCTCTGAGACCATGGTGAGATGGACCAACTATATTCTCCTCTGGGTCCGTTTCATCGATGATATTTTGATTCTTTGGGATGGACCAGAGGAGGAATTTCTCTCCATGGTCCGGGCGTTGAATAAAAATGATCTAGGCCTATTCTTTACGTCCGAGATTAGTGCTGATAAAATCATTTTCTTGGACTTGACCATTAGTAAGGGACCGTCTGGTCAATTACGCACGACCGTTCACAGGAAACCAACTTCTACGAACTCATTGCTCCTGTGGGATAGTTGTCACCCGGCACCGCTTCGTGCTGGTATCCTGAAAGGTCAATACCTTAGGCTACGCAGAAACTGTTCGGAAATCTCCGATTTCAGGGTGATGGCGAGGGACCTACAGGGTAGGTTTAGGAGACGTGGATACCCTGATGGGGTCTTGAAGAAAGCTTACCATCATGCTTTCACGGTGGACCGTACATCATTACTGAATCCCCGGGTATCAAACTATGTAACGGAGAAATGTACACAAACGCGGATTATAGCAACGTATGACCAGGCGGCAGAGAGTGTTAAAAAGATTCTGAGTGACGCCTGGGGCATTTTGAGTACCGATCCGCTTCTTGGAGAGTTGGTTGGGCCGCGTCCTAATATAACATTTAGGAGGGGTCCCAATTTACGAGATAAATTGGTCCATAGCCACTTGAGTCCCATGAGAACGGAGTCTACGTGGCTGGACCAGATTGCCCGGACAACGAGGGGTACATTTCCTTGTGGTTCATGTAGAGCCTGTGAACATATCTTGAGGGGAGGTAAATTTAAGTGCACCAATACTGGCAGGGATTTCTGCATTCGCCAATTCATTAACTGTAAGACCACTGGGGTTGTATATTTGGCTACTTGCTTCTGCGGACTCCAGTATGTGGGGAAAACCACAAGGGAGTTCCGCAGGAGGATAAGGGAACATATCAATGATACCTTACGTAAAGAGCCTACACCAATTTCAAGACACCTCTGGGAATATCATGAGGGGGATGTCTCTAACCTCAAATTTCAAGGAATTGAAGTGGTCACAAGATCTGTGAGAGGGGGGGACTTTGATCGAAAGGTCCTACAGAGAGAAGCCCGTTGGACCTTCCTCTTGGATACGGTGCAGCCTAGGGGGCTTAATGAAGTGATTTCATACAGTAGCTTCCTTTGAATAGTATGCATTCTGAGTCCCTGGTCAGTGATTGGTGCAAGTGTGTTTGTACTCTCCTTTAACATTAATAGTCATCCATTTGTTTTTCATTATGTGCGTACTTACCTATATGGATTAGGCATGCTTGGAATTGGTATTTATTTCTATCTTTTATATACCTACCTATGTATGTATTCATCTGGTTCAGATAGATGTGTATGCAAACATAATGGTCCCCTTTCTATATTAGTTTTATTCTACCTATATACCTTATTTTGGTGTATTTTATTTGTTTTCTTCCACCATTGGTTCTACTCTGGTAACGGACTGGGTGCTTTTGGTTATCTGTGTGGATTTGTACCTTGTTTGAGGTGGTCCGCGATATTATATCTGGGGTTACTATGACGCTTGTGCGTTGTTAGTTTACGCCCCCATATGGGGTGGGTTTTTGTTATACCCTGTTGGGTGTGATTTTGAGTGGCGGCATTGAGCCGGAGCTCAGGGCACCAATAGGAGAGGTGACATAGTATGGTGCGAGTCATCTGATTGGGCACGCCCACTCTGACATCACCAAGAGGGGTGGGGCTTGTTTGGTATAAGTAACAAGCATTACCAGCCGCCAATGCGGCTATACATCACAGCCGACAAGCGGCTACACGCTATAATTCAATGCTATACAAATATCATTAGCACTATCAATGTGCATAAAAAAGCCTCTGATGAACTGACTTTGGTCGGGGAAACGGACCGTTAGGCTGCATTACTAGTTATATGTATACCATTTGAGTCGTGTGTTTGTGTGTGGAGTAGGTTAAAGCATTGGGGGAAATTTAACCCTATAGATACTTTGGCTGTGTGTAACTTGCTAATTACCAGATGTATGCTTGTGGTCTTCCCTAGCTAGATAAATACTAGCAAACATAAGTACTAGCAAACATTGGAATTAGGGTGGGCTTATTGTTCTTAATCTCTTATTGACAATAGAGGAGATTTTAGTGCCCCCTAGGTTCTGGTACTAGTCCTGCTGTCTCATGCATGGAGGGTGGGAATTGTATTGAAGGGAATTGACTAAAAGACTGAGCTGCATCTGTAGGTTGACACAGTATCTAATACAGCCATTAGAATATTACCCTACTCTACTGTTGTTTCAATATCCCCTTTATATGGACGGTAGTTTATTATGCCGTTCTGAACTTTTAAAATACATTAATAAAAGTTGAGTTTTAGTGCACTTTAATATATTTTGTTTGCTCCTTGAACTATTGGGGGTGCACCAACCAAAAAAAATTTTTTTCTTTAGTTTGTTTGGTTAAACACAACAACCCCAAAAAATTTAACCAAAAAGTACTTACAGCAAAGATGTGTGTGAGATGGCCTATTGGGGAGCCGCTGGCAGTGCTGCACACTGTTTGTGGGCGCTGTTGGGGTTGGAGGGCCCAAAATGGCGAAGAATAAATTGCGTTCTATTGGAGGGAGAAAAAAGAAAAAAAAACATCAGGTCATGTCATAAAACAAAGGGGGATTGGAGTAGGGAGTGAAAAAAAGAAAAAAAAACACATGGGCAAGAAGGGGTTAAGACATAAACAATATCGCACACTTGATAAACTACTTACAGCAAAGATGTGTGTGAGATGGCCTATCTGTGGGGCGCTGATGTCTAAAATTTCAAAAGTGGCCGATAATGTAATTCTGTAGTTTTTTCATGAAATAAAAAGAAAGAGGTAAGAAAACATGTTTTCAAGTATGCAAAACAATCATTTTTAACATCTTTCCATGAAAAATTAGCCACTACTTACATGACAAGACACTGGTAGCTTCTTTCTGCTTCAGGATGTGATGCAGTTTGACATGCAGAAGATC
The DNA here is from genome assembly GCF_031893055.1 of Leptodactylus fuscus. Lineage (NCBI taxonomy): Eukaryota > Metazoa > Chordata > Amphibia > Anura > Leptodactylidae > Leptodactylus > Leptodactylus fuscus. Next base: position 252,893,881 of record NC_134265.1, read on the forward strand.
CTGTGTGTCCTTAAAATGGATGCTGGTTTTGGTTGACACCCACGGCCTTTTTGGGCTGTGGCCATGAATATGGGTTTGGTTTACGCATTCTAAATACGCGGCGTATACGCCAAGATACACGACGTACACGCGCCACGTATACGCCACGTTTTCTAAACACGCAGCCATTGAAATGTATGGGAAAAGACGCGCGTCTTACGCAACTCCGCAAAAATCCCATTCAACCCTATGGGAAGACATTTTACACGTGTATTTTTACACGTGTAAAACAGACAAAAAACGCGCGTTTACGCCGTGTGAAGGGGCCCTAACATTGATGTGCTCTTTGTGAGCTACCATGTCTGCTCCTGGTGACTGGCTGCCTCTATTGGGTTAAAGGTGGTTCTTATTTCCTAATCTAGGGTCTGTCTCCTGCTGTGTTGTGGGGGAAATTCATCTGCACTCTTTTAGGTTCGCACTTTCTGCTGGGTCTTCAGACTCATTCTTGCTGAGTTCTACAGCCTCTCACCATATAATGGCTCCACTGAGGAACAAACCCTCTTCACTTGCTGCCACAGGTGAGAAAGCAGACTTGTTATCACTGGTAACTGGGGGATGAATGCACACATGCATGTACCACACACTCTAGCCCGGATGCTTACTGCATCTACCTACATGCCCCCTCTTAACCTCATCAGCGACTTCAAAGAGAGTGTCGGCATTTCACAAAGCTCAATCTTATAAACTGAGGAATAGTTCCCATTAGTGTTGACCATATTGTACCATTGCATTTAATTGTCTTAAAGAGTTGAATAGTCATTGCAGGCCATCAGTTGCTTTACAACTTGGGATCCACTGTAGCATTGATTTGCTAAGGCAACAGGCACCCAAAGATGGAAACTGGTTTTGCCATGCCTTGCCTGGTTTTTGAGGTTGATTCTGAATCCACCCCAACACTCACACCAACCTGGGAATCTTTCTTGCAGAGGTTAAGGACCGATGCTTCCCTTTCCAAAAATCTTGTTCAGTTTTGTTTTAGATAATTTTATGTTTCTTAGGCTTGTCAAACTGGAAGTCATATAGATAAATATGGGATTTGATTAAATGTTTTTTCCTCTCACAACCTGTTTTGAATTTCTCCATACATCCCTCCACCAAACACATATTGGTCCTTTCCGCCATTGTCATGCCACTCAAGAATGTGTATGTCCTAAAGCCTGACAGATGGGAAAGATCGTTTGCAGGTGAAACAAATATTTCTATGCTGTGTATTGTAATGATGTTTACAAGACTCCAGCATGTCAAACAGTTGCATGCATTCTGCTACTTGGCAAGGAAATTTGGACACCCTTGACTTCACTTCACTAATGCAGGTCAAAACATCTTCAAGGTACAAATGGCTATGTACATCTCCATCCTTGAAAAACTTGTGTTGTCTCCTAAATCCGACACTATAGGAAGCAAATATGACAGGCTCTTCTGATTTCTTCAGCACCAGTAAATCGGCTGCCTGATATCCAGTAACTCATGCCCTGAAAGTAAAGTGATTTATTCTAAAAGAATCATGTGTAACGCTAGGTTCACACCTGCGTTCATGTCTCCGTTCTATGGTTTCCGTCTTCTGCATGGCAGAAGACGGAAACCATAGACCGGGTCCGGCCGTGAGCGGCGGTGAGCGTTTTAGGCTCTCCGCCGCGAAACCGGATTTTTTAATCCAGACACAGAGTAGTGCATGTCCGACTCTGTGTCCAGATTATAAAACCCGGTTTCGCGGCGGAGAGCGCAAAACGCTCACTGCCGGACAGCTTTCTCACCCATTCAAATGAATGGGTGAGAAAGTCTCCTGCAGGCTTCCATCTCCTGCATCTGTTTTATGCAGGAAACGGAAACCTGCAATAAGGACAGATGAACGCTGATGTGAACGAGCCCTAAGGCTGAAGACAAGGGGTTATGACATTCTGGACCCACCCCAACACTCATACCTATCACATGATTGTGACAACTTTCAAAGCAGTATCCTTAGGGTATGTTCACATGGCGGAAAATGCATTCTGCAAGGCTAGCCGCAATGGAATACCAATGCAGTGCACCAAGAGCCCGTTGCAGCATTCCACTCCGGATTAGGCCTAAATGAATGGGCCTAATTGGGAGGGATCCTTATGTTGTGGACGCCACAGCTGAGTCAGGAAGACGGGGCATGGCGCTTTTTTTTCTGCTACTAGCTAACAGAAAAAAAAAAAGCAAGTGGCTCTCATTCCAGTCAATGGGAGCCGTTTTTGGCAGTGGATTTTGAGGTGGATTTCACATCAAATCCGCTGCCAAAAAAACTCAGTGTGAACAAGCCCTTAGAGTTGTATTCTGTTGAAGCAATGTCTGACTTTCATTTGTTCCTTTTCATAGAATTTTTATTTCTTATTACTATTGTCAGATCCAAGTTATTTCTGTGACCATTGTGGGTTTTTCTTTCATTAGACGAGGGGTACCAACAATTTTGTCTACGTGTGTATCGGGTATTGCCGTATTCAGGAAAAATTGTGTAGCAAAATCTGGGGTGCAATTTCATCTTTAACCCCTTGTGAAGATTTAAAAAAAAATTGAGGTTATAGTGACGTTCTAATGTAAAAATAAATAAATAAATAAAAAAGGATTTTTTTATTTTCATGTCCCAATGATAAAAAATTCTGTGCAACATCTGTAGGTTAAAGTGCTCACTATCCCCTTGATAAATTCCATTAGGGGTCTAGTTTCCAATATTGGGTCATTTAGTTTTTCCCCCTCCAATTCTGGCACATCAGAGGTTCTGTAAATGCAACATGGTGCCTGAAAAAGATTCAAGCAAAATCTGCCCTCCAAAATCCCAATAGCGCTTTTTCCCTTTGGCGTGCGGCCATGTGCCCATACATCAGTTTACATTCCATGTTGAGAAAATTTGCATAACTTGTGAACGTGACAAATGTCAGATTAGAAAAATGAGGGCTGGTCCTTAGAGGGGTTGTCCCATCACAAGGATCCTATCTATACTGCTTGTTAATGTGAATGTAAGACTTTTCCTAAATACACTGCTTCAGCAAAACTGCTTTGTTTGTCCACTATCTTACTTTATTCATTTTTTTTTTACACATCCCTTGACTTATCTGGTCATAAGTCAAGTGATGTATCTGCTGCTCTCAGGGGGGAGGGAGGAGGGGCTAAGTGCACAGGAGCGAGCCTGGAGGGGGGTAGTTTACACTTTGGGGGGAGGGAAGGGGCCACCAATACAGACCCGGCATCCGCTGTAATGGAGAGGCGGATGCCGGGGAGTGTAGACGATGGCACAGGTGAAGCCAGCAGCGGCTGAAGCGATGCTGCTATTTCTAGCTTCACCTGTGCCGGCGTCTACACTCCCCGGCATCCGCCTCTCTATTACAGCAGATGCCAGGTCTGTATTACATTGTGAAGGCTGTACGTCTGATGCCTAGTGCATCGGCAGCGCACACGCAGGGCCAGCAGCATAGAAGCGACGACTTCTCGCCGCTCACTTTGCATATGTAACCCCGCCCACCAATGACGCAACAAAGCCGGAAGACAGAAGAATTTACTGCAGCGAAGACTGGCGAGTATGCGACGTGGGACAACCCCTTTAATGTACTTGTAGACTGTGTCCTTAAGGGGTTAATTCTAAGTCTATGCAGGAGAGTTCTAACTCTGTATAAGAAAAATGGAGTTCCAGTAATTCTAATAGAAAGAAATGTATTTTGGATAATCACTTTATACTATTTCCTGCAGGTATAGCTATACTTCGCTGTATTCCACGATCATGGGACAAATTACTACATTTCACGATTTTCTATAGGTCACTGATTTTTGGTAATGTACTTAGAAGATTATTGAAAATAGACAAATGAATATCTATTCCTTTTTGCTACCTTGGAGTGACGCTCATGTGACTTCATCTGCAGGAAACAGGTGCACTATAAATGTACATCTATGAAACTCATAGAAGTTGAAAAACAGCAACACTGCCTTACAAACTGATCCAGCGCCGAAAGAAGAAATACTCCATGACTTCCATTATAAAAATCTCTTGCTGAGACCCAACACGAGTAAGAAGCAATTTTCTATTTTTACTTCTTTCAGAAATTGATTTTTAAATGTGCTGCTTTGTATTTTAGTGGTAAAATTCAGAACAGTATTACATAATCAATTGAACTGAAACATCTGCAGAAGCCGGCTTGCTCTGGAACCCCGCCGAAGCTGTGTTATCTGCAGCTGTGACACCACCATTTGCCAAAAAGGTTTGTTTGTATCAGCTTGGTTAACTTTATTATGTTTCAAAGGAAATATTAAAAAAAAATATGCAATATAGTAAACACTTTAACTTTATCCAGACAAAGTAAACCAAGCCCTATCAATGTAATGCAAGGCAACAGTGAGCATTCCATATGTAGACCGCTGTTTGTGTTGGCCTAAAAGACATAAAATGGAGCAGAGAAAGGGGGTGGGGGCTTGGGACTAGAGATGAGCGAACAGTGTTCTATCGAACTCATGTTCGATCGGATATTAGGCTGTTCGCCATGTTCGAATCGAATCGAACACCGCGTGGTAAAGTGCGCCATTAATCGATTCCCCTCCCACCTTCCCTGGCGCCTTTTTTGCTCCAATAACAGCGCAGGGTAGGTGGGACAGGAACTACGACACCGGTGACGTTGAAAAAAGTAAGAAAAACCCATTGGCTGCCGAAAACATGTGACTTCTGATTTAAAAGAACAGCGCCGCCCAGCTTCGCGTCATTCTGAGCTTGTAATTCACCGGGGACGGAGGTTTCCGTCCAGTTAGCTAGGGCTTAGATTCTGGGTAGGCAGGGAAGGCTAGGATAGGAAGGAGACAACCAACAGCTCTTGTAAGAGCTAAATTCCAGGGAGAAGCTTGTCAGTGTAACGTGGCACTGACGGGCTCAATCGCCGCAACCCAGCTTTCCCCGGATCCTAAATGGAATACACTGACAGTGTATTCCCGTATACCCTATATATACACCCGATCCCCGTTCCAACGGTGTTCCCCCCCACCTTCACCCCAGAAATACACTGGAAGTCCCCTAGCAATAGAATTGGGGCTATATACACCCACTATTTTTGCTACTGCCATATAGTGCCATTGTCTGACTGGGAATTCAAAGAATATATTGGGGTTACAAATACCTTCAAGTCCTGCCACTGCCATATAGTGCCAGTTTCTGACTGGGAATTCAAAGAATATATTGGGCTTACAAATACCTTCAAGTCCTGCCACTGCCATATAGTGCCAGTTCCTGACTGGGAATTCAAAGAATATATTGGGGTTACAAATACCTTCAAGTCCTGCCACTGCCATATAGTGCCAGTTTCTGACTGGGAATTCAAAGAATATATTGGGGTTACAAATACCCTCATTTCTTGCCACTGACATATAGTGCCAGTTTCTGACTGAGAATTCAAAGAATATATTGGGGTTACAAATACCTTCAAGTCCCGTCACTGACATATAGTGCCAGTTTCTGATTGGGAATTCAAAGAATATATTGGGGTTACAAATACCCTCATTTCTTGCTACTGACATATAGTGCCAGTTTCTGACTGGGAATTCAAAGAATATATTGTGGTTACAAATACCCTCATTTCTTGCTACTGCCATATAGTGCCAGTTTCTGACTGGTAATTCAAAGAATATATTGGTGTTACAAATACCTTCAAGTCCTGCCACTGCCATATAGTGCCATTGTCTGACTGGGAATTCAAAGAATATATTGGGGTTAGAAATACCTTCAAGTCCTGCCACTGCCATATAGTGCCATTGTCTGACTGGGAATTCAAAGAATATATTGGGGTTACAAATACCTTCAAGTCCTGCTACTGCCATATAGTGCCATTGTCTGACTGGGAATTCAAAGAATATATTGGGGTTACAAATACACTCAAGTCCTGCCACTGCCATATAGTGCCATTGTCTGACTGGGAATTCAAAGAATATATTGGGGTTACAAATACACTCAAGTCTTGCTACTGCCATATAGTGCCAGTTTCTGACTGGTAATTAAAAGAATATATTGGTGTTACAAATACCTTCAAGTCCTGCCACTGCCATATAGTGCCATTGTCTGACTGGGAATTCAAAGAATATATTGGGGTTACAAATACCTTCAAGTCCTGCCACTGCCATATAGTGCCATTGTCTGACTGGGAATTCAAAGAATATATTGGGGTTACAAATACCTTCAAGTCCTGCTACTGCCATATAGTGCCATTGTCTGACTGGGAATTCAAAGAATATATTGGGGTTACAAATACACTCAAGTCCTGCCACTGCCATATAGTGCCATTGTCTGACTGGGAATTCAAAGAATATATTGGGGTTACAAATACCTTCAAGTCCTGCCACTGCCATATAGTGCCAGTTTCTGACTGGGAATTCAAAGAATATATTGGGCTTACAAATACACTCAAGTCCTGCCACTGCCATATAGTGCCATTGTCTGACTGGGAATTCAAAGAATATATTGGGGTTACAAATACCTTCAAGTCCTGCCACTGCCATATAGTGCCATTGTCTGACTGGGAATTCAAAGAATATATTGGGGTTACAAATACCTTCAAGTCCTGCCACTGCCATATAGTGCCAGTTTCTGACTGGGAATTCAAAGAATATATTGGGGTTACAAATACCCTCATTTCTTGCCACTGACATATAGTGCCAGTTTCTGACTGAGAATTCAAAGAATATATTGGGGTTACAAATACCTTCAAGTCCCGTCACTGACATATAGTGCCAGTTTCTGATTGGGAATTCAAAGAATATATTGGGGTTACAAATACCCTCATTTCTTGCTACTGACATATAGTGCCAGTTTCTGACTGGGAATTCAAAGAATATATTGTGGTTACAAATACCCTCATTTCTTGCTACTGCCATATAGTGCCAGTTTCTGACTGGTAATTCAAAGAATATATTGGTGTTACAAATACCTTCAAGTCCTGCCACTGCCATATAGTGCCATTGTCTGACTGGGAATTCAAAGAATATATTGGGGTTACAAATACCTTCAAGTCCTGCCACTGCCATATAGTGCCATTGTCTGACTGGGAATTCAAAGAATATATTGGGGTTACAAATACCTTCAAGTCCTGCCACTGCCATATAGTGCCATTGTCTGACTGGGAATTCAAAGAATATATTGGGGTTACAAATACCTTCAAGTCCTGCTACTGCCATATAGTGCCATTGTCTGACTGGGAATTCAAAGAATATATTGGGGTTACAAATACACTCAAGTCCTGCCACTGCCATATAGTGCCATTGTCCGACTGGGAATTCAAAGAATATATTGGGGTTACAAATACACTCAAGTCTTGCTACTGACATATAGTGCCAGTTTCTGACTAGGAATTAAAAGAATATATTGGTGTTACAAATACCTTCAAGTCCTGCCACTGCCATATAGTGCCATTGTCTGACTGGGAATTCAAAGAATATATTGGGGTTACAAATACCTTCAAGTCCTGCCACTGCCATATAGTGCCATTGTCTGACTGGGAATTCAAAGAATATATTGGGGTTACAAATACCTTCAAGTCCTGCTACTGCCATATAGTGCCATTGTCTGACTGGGAATTCAAAGAATATATTGGGGTTACAAATACACTCAAGTCCTGCCACTGCCATATAGTGCCATTGTCTGACTGGGAATTCAAAGAATATATTGGGGTTACAAATACCTTCAAGTCCTGCCACTGCCATATAGTGCCAGTTTCTGACTGGGAATTCAAAGAATATATTGGGGTTACAAATACCTTCAAGTCCTGCCACTGCCATATAGTGCCAGTTTCTGACTGGGAATTCAAAGAATATATTGGGGTTACAAATACCTTCAAATCCTGCCACTGCCATATAGTGTCATTGTCTGACTGGGAATTCAAAGAATATCTTGGGGTTACAAATACCTTCAAGTCCTGCCACTGCCATATAGTGCCATTGTCTGACTGGGAATTCAAAGAATATATTGGGGTTACAAATACCTTCAAGTCCTGCCACTGCCATATAGTGCCATTGTCTGACTGGGAATTCAAAGAATATATTGGGGTTACAAAAACCTTCAAGTCCTGCCACTGCCATATAGTGCCATTGTCTGACTGGGAATTCAAAGAATATATTGGGGTTACAAATACCTTCAAGTCCTGCCACTGACATATAGTGCCAGTTTCTGACTGGAAATTCAAAGAATATATTGGTGTTACAAATACCTTCAAGTCCTGCCACTGACATATAGTGCCAGTTTCTGACTGGGAATTCAAAGAATATATTGTGGTTACAAATACCCTCATTTCTTGCTACTGACATATAGTGCCAGTTTCTGACTGGGAATTCAAAGAATATATTGTGGTTACAAATACCCTCATTTCTTGCTACTGACATATAGTGCCAGTTTCTGACTGGGAATTCAAAGAATATATTGGTGTTACAAATACCTTCAAGTCCTGCCACTGCCATATAGTGCCATTGTCTGACTGGGAATTCAAAGAATATATTGGGGTTACAAATACCTTCAAGTCCTGCCACTGCCATATAGTGCCATTGTCTGACTGGGAATTCAAAGAATATATTGGGGTTACAAATACCTTCAAGTCCTGCCACTGCCATATAGTGCCATTGTCTGACTGGGAATTCAAAGAATATATTGGGGTTACAAATACACTCAAGTCCTGCCACTGCCATATAGTGCCATTGTCTGACTGGGAATTCAAAGAATATATTGGGGTTACAAATACCTTCAAGTCCTGCCACTGCCATATAGTGCCAGTTTCTGACTGGGAATTCAAAGAATATATTGGGCTTACAAATACCTTCAAGTCCTGCCACTGACATATAGTGCCAGTTTCTGACTGGGAATTCAAAGAATATATTGGGGTTACAAATACCTTCAAGTCCTGCCACTGCCATATAGTGCCAGTTTCTGACTGGAAATTCAAAGAATATATTGGGGTTACAAATACCTTCAAGTCCTGCCACTGACATATAGTGCCAGTTTCTGACTGGGAATTCAAAGAATATATTGTGGTTACAAATACCCTCATTTCTTGCTACTGACATATAGTGCCAGTTTCTGACTGGGAATTCAAAGAATATATTGGTGTTACAAATGCCTTCAAGTCCTGCCACTGACATATAGTACCAGTTTCTGACTGGGAATTCAAAGAATATATTGGGGTTACAAATACCTTCAAGTCCTGCCACTGCCATATAGTGCCATTGTCTGACTGGGAATTCAAAGAATATATTGGGGTTACAAATACCTTCAAGTCCTGCCACTGCCATATAGTGCCAGTTTCTGACTGGGAATTCAAAGAATATATTGGGGTTACAAATACCCTCATTTCTTGCCACTGACATATAGTGCCAGTTTCTGACTGAGAATTCAAAGAATATATTGGGGTTGCAAATACCTTCAAGTCCCGTCACTGACATATAGTGCCAGTTTCTGATTGGGAATTCAAAGAATATATTGGGGTTACAAATACCCTCATTTCTTGCTACTGACATATAGTGCCAGTTTCTGACTGGGAATTCAAAGAATATATTGTGGTTGCAAATACCCTCATTTCTTGCTACTGCCATATAGTGCCAGTTTCTGACTGGTAATTCAAAGAATATATTGGTGTTACAAATACCGTCAAGTCCTGCCACTGCCATATAGTGCCATTGTCTGACTGGGAATTCAAAGAATATATTGGGGTTACAAATACCTTCAAGTCCTGGACTGCCATATAGTGCCATTGTCTGACTGGGAATTCAAAGAATATATTGGGGTTACAAATACCTTCAAGTCCTGCCACTGCCATATAGTGCCATTGTCTGACTGGGAATTCAAAGAATATATTGGGGTTACAAATACCTTCAAGTCCTGCCACTGCCATATAGTGCCATTGTCTGACTGGGAATTCAAAGAATATATTGGGGTTACAAATACACTCAAGTCCTGCCACTGCCATATAGTGCCATTGTCTGACTGGGAATTTAAAGAATATATTGGGGTTACAAATACACTCAAGTCTTGCCACTGCCATATAGTGCCAGTTTCTGACTGGGAATTCAAAGAATATATTGGTGTTACAAATACCTTCAAGTCCTGCCACTGCCATATAGTGCCATTGTCTGACTGGGAATTCAAAGAATATATTGGGGTTACAAATACCTTCAAGTCCTGCCACTGCCATATAGTGCCATTGTCTGACTGGGAATTCAAAGAATATATTGGGGTTACAAATACCTTCAAGTCCTGCTACTGCCATATAGTGCCATTGTCTGACTGGGAATTCAAAGAATATATTGGGGTTACAAATACCTTCAAGTCCTGCCACTGCCATATAGTGCCAGTTTCTGACTGGAAATTCAAAGAATATATTGGTGTTACAAATACCTTCAAGTCCTGCCACTGACATATAGTGCCAGTTTCTGACTGGGAATTCAAAGAATATATTGTGGTTACAAATACCCTCATTTCTTGCTACTGACATATAGTGCCAGTTTCTGACTGGGAATTCAAAGAATATATTGTGGTTACAAATACCCTCATTTCTTGCTACTGACATATAGTGCCAGTTTCTGACTGGGAATTCAAAGAATATATTGGTGTTACAAATACCTTCAAGTCCTGCCACTGCCATATAGTGCCATTGTCTGACTGGGAATTCAAAGAATATATTGGGGTTACAAATACCTTCAAGTCCTGCCACTGCCATATAGTGCCATTGTCTGACTGGGAATTCAAAGAATATATTGGGGTTACAAATACCTTCAAGTCCTGCCACTGCCATATAGTGCCATTGTCTGACTGGGAATTCAAAGAATATATTGGGGTTACAAATACACTCAAGTCCTGCCACTGCCATATAGTGCCATTGTCTGACTGGGAATTCAAAGAATATATTGGGGTTACAAATATCTTCAAGTCCTGCCACTGCCATATAGTGCCAGTTTCTGACTGGGAATTCAAAGAATATATTGGGCTTACAAATACCTTCAAGTCCTGCCACTGCCATATAGTGCCAGTTTCTGACTGGGAATTCAAAGAATATATTGGGGTTACAAATACCTTCAAATCCTGCCACTGCCATATAGTGCCATTGTCTGACTGGGAATTCAAAGAATATATTGGGGTTACAAATACCTTCAAGTCCTGCCACTGCCATATAGTGCCATTGTCTGACTGGGAATTCAAAGAATATATTGGGGTTACAAATACCTTCAAGTCCTGCCACTGCCATATAGTGCCAGTTTCTGACTGGGAATTCAAAGAATATATTGGGGTTACAAATACTTTCAAGTCCTGCCACTGCCATATAGTGCCAGTTTCTGACTGGGAATTCAAAGAATATATTGGGGTTACAAATACCCTCATTTCTTGCTACTGACATATAGTGCCAGTTTCTGACTGGGAATTCAAAGAATATATTGGTGTTACAAATACCTTCAAGTCCTGCCACTGACATATAGTACCAGTTTCTGACTGGGAATTCAAAGAATATATTGGGGTTACAAATACCTTCAAGTCCTGCCACTGCCATATAGTGCCATTGTCTGACTGGGAATTCAAAGAATATATTGGGGTTACAAATACCTTCAAGTCCTGCCACTGCCATATAGTGCCAGTTTCTGACTGGGAATTCAAAGAATATATTGGGGTTACAAATACTTTCAAGTCCTGCCACTGCCATATAGTGCCAGTTTCTGACTGGAAATTCAAAGAATATATTGGGGTTACAAATACCTTCAAGTCCTGCCACTGACATATAGTGCCAGTTTCTGACTGGGAATTCAAAGAATATATTGTGGTTACAAATACCCTCATTTCTTGCTACTGACATATAGTGCCAGTTTCTGACTGGGAATTCAAAGAATATATTGGTGTTACAAATACCTTCAAGTCCTGCCACTGACATATAGTACCAGTTTCTGACTGGGAATTCAAAGAATATATTGGGGTTACAAATACCTTCAAGTCCTGCCACTGCCATATAGTGCCATTGTCTGACTGGGAATTCAAAGAATATATTGGGGTTACAAATACCTTCAAGTCCTGCCACTGCCATATAGTGCCAGTTTCTGACTGGGAATTCAAAGAATATATTGGGGTTACAAATACCCTCATTTCTTGCCACTGACATATAGTGCCAGTTTCTGACTGAGAATTCAAAGAATATATTGGGGTTGCAAATACCTTCAAGTCCCGTCACTGACATATAGTGCCAGTTTCTGATTGGGAATTCAAAGAATATATTGGGGTTACAAATACCATCATTTCTTGCTACTGACATATAGTGCCAGTTTCTGACTGGGAATTCAAAGAATATATTGTGGTTGCAAATACCCTCATTTCTTGCTACTGCCATATAGTGCCAGTTTCTGACTGGTAATTCAAAGAATATATTGGTGTTACAAATACCTTCAAGTCCTGCCACTGCCATATAGTGCCATTGTCTGACTGGGAATTCAAAGAATATATTGGGGTTACAAATACCTTCAAGTCCTGCCACTGCCATATAGTGCCATTGTCTGACTAGGAATTCAAAGAATATATTGGGGTTACAAATACCTTCAAGTCCTGCCACTGCCATATAGTGCCATTGTCTGACTGGGAATTCAAAGAATATATTGGGGTTACAAATACCTTCAAGTCCTGCCACTGCCATATAGTGCCATTGTCTGACTGGGAATTCAAAGAATATATTGGGGTTACAAATACACTCAAGTCCTGCCACTGCCATATAGTGCCATTGTCTGACTGGGAATTCAAAGAATATATTGGGGTTACAAATACAATCAAGTCTTGCTACTGCCATATAGTGCCAGTTTCTGACTGGGAATTCAAAGAATATATTGGTGTTACAAATACCTTCAAGTCCTGCCACGGCCATATAGTGCCATTGTCTGACTGGGAATTCAAAGAATATATTGGGCTTACAAATACCTTCAAGTCCTGCCACTGCCATATAGTGCCAGTTTCTGACTGGGAATTCAAAGAATATATTGGGGTTACAAATACCTTCAAATCCTGCCACTGCCATATAGTGCCATTGTCTGACTGGGAATTCAAAGAATATATTGGGGTTACAAATACCTTCAAGTCCTGCCACTGCCATATAGTGCCAGTTTCTGACTGGGAATTCAAAGAATATATTGGGGTTACAAATACCTTCAAGTCCTGCCACTGCCATATAGTGCCAGTTTCTGACTGGAAATTCAAAGAATATATTGGGGTTACAAATACCTTCAAGTCCTGCCACTGACATATAGTGCCAGTTTCTGACTGGGAATTCAAAGAATATATTGTGGTTACAAATACCCTCATTTTTTGCTACTGACATATAGTGCCAGTTTCTGACTGGGAATTCAAAGAATATATTGGTGTTACAAATACCTTCAAGTCCTGCCACTGACATATAGTACCAGTTTCTGACTGGGAATTCAAAGAATATATTGGGGTTACAAATACCTTCAAGTCCTGCCACTGCCATATAGTGCCATTGTCTGACTGGGAATTCAAAGAATATATTGGGGTTACAAATACCTTCAAGTCCTGCCACTGCCATATAGTGCCAGTTTCTGACTGGGAATTCAAAGAATATATTGGGGTTACAAATACCCTCATTTCTTGCCACTGACATATAGTGCCAGTTTCTGACTGAGAATTCAAAGAATATATTGGGGTTGCAAATACCTTCAAGTCCCGTCACTGACATATAGTGCCAGTTTCTGATTGGGAATTCAAAGAATATATTGGGGTTACAAATACCCTCATTTCTTGCTACTGACATATAGTGCCAGTTTCTGACTGGGAATTCAAAGAATATATTGTGGTTGCAAATACCCTCATTTCTTGCTACTGCCATATAGTGCCAGTTTCTGACTGGTAATTCAAAGAATATATTGGTGTTACAAATACCTTCAAGTCCTGCCACTGCCATATAGTGCCATTGTCTGACTGGGAATTCAAAGAATATATTGGGGTTACAAATACCTTCAAGTCCTGCCACTGCCATATAGTGCCATTGTCTGACTGGGAATTCAAAGAATATATTGGGGTTACAAATACCTTCAAGTCCTGCCACTGCCATATAGTGCCATTGTCTGACTGGGAATTCAAAGAATATATTGGGGTTACAAATACACTCAAGTCTTGCTACTGCCATATAGTGCCAGTTTCTGACTGGGAATTCAAAGAATATATTGGTGTTACAAATACCTTCAAGTCCTGCCACTGCCATATAGTGCCATTGTCTGACTGGGAATTCAAAGAATATATTGGGGTTACAAATACCTTCAAGTCCTGCCACTGCCATATAGTGCCATTGTCTGACTGGGAATTCAAAGAATATATTGGGGTTACAAATACCTTCAAGTCCTGCCTCTGCCATATAGTGCCAGTTTCTGACTGGGAATTCAAAGAATATATTGGGGTTACAAATACCTTCAAGTCCTGCCACTGCCATATAGTGCCAGTTTCTGACTGGGAATTCAAAGAATATATTGGGGTTACAAATACCTTCAAATCCTGCCACTGCCATATAGTGTCATTGTCTGACTGGGAATTCAAAGAATATCTTGGGGTTACAAATACCTTCAAGTCCTGCCACTGCCATATAGTGCCATTGTCTGACTGGGAATTCAAAGAATATCTTGGGGTTACAAATACCTTCAAGTCCTGCCACTGCCATATAGTGCCATTGTCTGACTGGGAATTCAAAGAATATATTGGGGTTACAAAAACCTTCAAGTCCTGCCACTGCCATATAGTGCCATTGTCTGACTGGGAATTCAAAGAATATATTGGGGTTACAAATACCTTCAAGTCCTGCCACTGACATATAGTGCCAGTTTCTGACTGGGAATTCAAAGAATATATTGGGGTTACAAATACCTTCAAGTCCTGCCACTGCCATATAGTGCCAGTTTCTGACTGGAAATTCAAAGAATATATTGGTGTTACAAATACCTTCAAGTCCTGCCACTGACATATAGTGCCAGTTTCTGACTGGGAATTCAAAGAATATATTGGGGTTACAAATACCTTCAAGTCCTGCCACTGACATATAGTGCCAGTTTCTGACTGGGAATTCAAAGAATATATTGTGGTTACAAATACCCTCATTTCTTGCTACTGACATATAGTGCCAGTTTCTGACTGGGAATTCAAAGAATATATTGTGGTTACAAATACCCTCATTTCTTGCTACTGACATATAGTGCCAGTTTCTGACTGGGAATTCAAAGAATATATTGGTGTTACAAATACCTTCAAGTCCTGCCACTGCCATATAGTGCCATTGTCTGACTGGGAATTCAAAGAATATATTGGGGTTACAAATACCTTTAAGTCCTGCCACTGCCATATAGTGCCATTGTCTGACTGGGAATTCAAAGAATATATTGGGGTTACAAATACCTTCAAGTCCTGCCACTGCCATATAGTGCCATTGTCTGACTGGGAATTCAAAGAATATATTGGGGTTACAAATACACTCAAGTCTTGCTACTGCCATATAGTGCCAGTTTCTGACTGGGAATTCAAAGAATATATTGGTGTTACAAATACCTTCAAGTCCTGCCACTGCCATATAGTGCCATTGTCTGACTGGGAATTCAAAGAATATATTGGGGTTACAAATACCTTCAAGTCCTGCCACTGCCATATAGTGCCATTGTCTGACTGGGAATTCAAAGAATATATTGGGGTTACAAATACCTTCAAGTCCTGCTACTGCCATATAGTGCCATTGTCTGACTGGGAATTCAAAGAATATATTGGGGTTACAAATACACTCAAGTCCTGCCACTGCCATATAGTGCCATTGTCTGACTGGGAATTCAAAGAATATATTGGGGTTACAAATACCTTCAAGTCCTGCCTCTGCCATATAGTGCCAGTTTCTGACTTGGAATTCAAAGAATATATTGGGGTTACAAATACCTTCAAGTCCTGCCACTGCCATATAGTGCCAGTTTCTGACTGGGAATTCAAAGAATATATTGGGGTTACAAATACCTTCAAATCCTGCCACTGCCATATAGTGTCATTGTCTGACTGGGAATTCAAAGAATATCTTGGGGTTACAAATACCTTCAAGTCCTGCCACTGCCATATAGTGCCATTGTCTGACTGGGAATTCAAAGAATATCTTGGGGTTACAAATACCTTCAAGTCCTGCCACTGCCATATAGTGCCATTGTCTGACTGGGAATTCAAAGAATATATTGGGGTTACAAATACACTCAAGTCCTGCCACTGCCATATAGTGCCATTGTCTGACTGGGAATTCAAAGAATATATTGGGGTTACAAATACCTTCAAGTCCTGCCACTGCCATATAGTGCCAGTTTCTGACTGGGAATTCAAAGAATATATTGGGCTTACAAATACCTTCAAGTCCTGCCACTGCCATATAGTGCCAGTTTCTGACTGGGAATTCAAAGAATATATTGGGGTTACAAATACCTTCAAATCCTGCCACTGCCATATAGTGCCATTGTCTGACTGGGAATTCAAAGAATATATTGGGGTTACAAATACCTTCAAGTCCTGCCACTGCCATATAGTGCCATTGTCTGACTGGGAATTCAAAGAATATATTGGGGTTACAAATACCTTCAAGTCCTGCCACTGCCATATAGTGCCAGTTTCTGACTGGGAATTCAAAGAATATATTGGGGTTACAAATACCTTCAAGTCCTGCCACTGCCATATAGTGCCAGTTTCTGACTGGAAATTCAAAGAATATATTGGGGTTACAAATACCTTCAAGTCCTGCCACTGACATATAGTGCCAGTTTCTGACTGGGAATTCAAAGAATATATTGGGGTTACAAATACCTTCAAGTCCTGCCACTGACATATAGTGCCAGTTTCTGACTGGGAATTCAAAGAATATATTGTGGTTACAAATACCCTCATTTCTTGCTACTGACATATAGTGTCAGTTTCTGACTGGGAATTCAAAGAATATATTGGTGTTACAAATACCTTCAAGTCCTGCCACTGACATATAGTACCAGTTTCTGACTGGGAATTCAAAGAATATATTGGGGTTACAAATACCTTCAAGTCCTGCCACTGCCATATAGTGCCATTGTCTGACTGGGAATTCAAAGAATATATTGGGGTTACAAATACCTTCAAGTCCTGCCACTGACATATAGTGCCAGTTTCTGACTGGAATTCAAAGAATATATTGGGGTTACAAATACCTTCAAGTCCTGCCACTGCCATATAGTGCCATTGTCTGACTGGGAATTCAAAGAATATATTGGGGTTACAAATACCTTCAAGTCCTGCCACTGCCATATAGTGCCATTGTCTGACTGGGAATTCAAAGAATATATTGGGGTTTCAAATACACTCAAGTCCTGCCACTGCCATATAGTGCCATTGTCTGACTGGGAATTCAAAGAATATATTGGGGTTACAAATACCTTCAAGTCCTGCCACTGACATATAGTGCCAGTTTCTGACTGGGAATTCAAAGAATATATTGGGCTTACAAATACCTTCAAGTCCTGCCACTGCCATATAGTGCCAGTTTCTGACTGGGAATTCAAAGAATATATTGGGGTCACAAATACCTTCAAATCCTGCCACTGCCATATAGTGCCATTGTCTGACTGGGAATTCAAAGAATATATTGGGGTTACAAATACCTTCAAGTCCTGCTACTGCCATATAGTGCCATTGTCTGACTGGGAATTCAAAGAATATATTGGGGTTACAAATACCTTCAAGTCCTGCCACTGCCATATAGTGCCATTGTCTGACTGGGAATTCAAAGAATATATTGGGGTTACAAATACCTTCAAGTCCTGCCACTGCCATATAGTGCCAGTTTCTGACTGGGAATTCAAAGAATATATTGGGGTTACAAATACCCTCATTTCTTGCCACTGACATATAGTGCCAGTTTCTGACTGAGAATTCAAAGAATATATTGGGGTTGCAAATACCCTCATTTCTTGCTACTGCCATATAGTGCCAGTTTCTGACTGGTAATTCAAAGAATATATTGGTGTTACAAATACCTTCAAGTCCTGCCACTGCCATATAGTGCCATTGTCTGACTGGGAATTCAAAGAATATATTGGGGTTACAAATACCTTCAAGTCCTGCCACTGCCATATAGTGCCATTGTCTGACTGGGAATTCAAAGAATATATTGGGGTTACAAATACCTTCAAGTCCTGCCACTGCCATATAGTGCCATTGTCTGACTGGGAATTCAAAGAATATATTGGGGTTACAAATACCTTCAAGTCCTGCCACTGCCATATAGTGCCATTGTCTGACTGGGAATTCAAAGAATATATTGGGGTTACAAATACACTCAAGTCCTGCCACTGCCATATAGTGCCATTGTCTGACTGGGAATTCAAAGAATATATTGGGGTTACAAATACACTCAAGTCTTGCTACTGCCATATAGTGCCAGTTTCTGACTGGGAATTCAAAGAATATATTGGTGTTACAAATACCTTCAAGTCCTGCCACTGCCATATAGTGCCATTGTCTGACTGGGAATTCAAAGAATATATTGGGGTTACAAATACCTTCAAGTCCTGCCACTGCCATATAGTGCCATTGTCTGACTGGGAATTCAAAGAATATATTGGGGTTACAAATACACTCAAGTCCTGCCACTGCCATATAGTGCCATTGTCTGACTGGGAATTCAAAGAATATATTGGGGTTACAAATACCTTCAAGTCCTGCCTCTGCCATATAGTGCCAGTTTCTGACTGGGAATTCAAAGAATATATTGGGGTTACAAATACCTTCAAGTCCTGCCACTGCCATATAGTGCCAGTTTCTGACTGGGAATTCAAAGAATATATTGGGGTTACAAATACCTTCAAATCCTGCCACTGCCATATAGTGTCATTGTCTGACTGGGAATTCAAAGAATATCTTGGGGTTACAAATACCTTCAAGTCCTGCCACTGCCATATAGTGCCATTGTCTGACTGGGAATTCAAAGAATATATTGGGGTTACAAATACCTTCAAGTCCTGCCACTGCCATATAGTGCCATTGTCTGACTGGGAATTCAAAGAATATATTGGGGTTACAAAAACCTTCAAGTCCTGCCACTGCCATATAGTGCCATTGTCTGACTGGGAATTCAAAGAATATATTGGGGTTACAAATACCTTCAAGTCCTGCCACTGACATATAGTGCCAGTTTCTGACTGGGAATTCAAAGAATATATTGGGGTTACAAATACCTTCAAGTCCTGCCACTGCCATATAGTGCCAGTTTCTGACTGGAAATTCAAAGAATATATTGGTGTTACAAATACCTTCAAGTCCTGCCACTGACATATAGTGCCAGTTTCTGACTG
Source organism: Leptodactylus fuscus (assembly GCF_031893055.1). NCBI lineage: Eukaryota > Metazoa > Chordata > Amphibia > Anura > Leptodactylidae > Leptodactylus > Leptodactylus fuscus. Next base: position 252,913,252 of record NC_134265.1, read on the forward strand.
GGAATTCAAAGAATATATTGGGGTTACAAATACCCTCATTTCTTGCTACTGACATATAGTGCCAGTTTCTGACTGGGAATTCAAAGAATATATTGTGGTTACAAATACCCTCATTTCTTGCTACTGACATATAGTGCCAGTTTCTGACTGGGAATTCAAAGAATATATTGGTGTTACAAATACCTTCAAGTCCTGCTACTGCCATATAGTGCCATTGTCTGACTGGGAATTCAAAGAATATATTGGGGTTACAAATACCTTCAAATCCTGCCACTGCCATATAGTGCCAGTTTCTGACTGGGAATTCAAAGAATATATTGGGCTTACAAATACCTTCAAGTCCTGCCACTGCCATATAGTGCCAGTTTCTGACTGGGAATTCAAAGAATATATTGGGGTTACAAATACCTTCAAATCCTGCCACTGCCATATAGTGCCATTGTCTGACTGGGAATTCAAAGAATATATTGGGGTTACAAATACCTTCAAGTCCTGCCACTGCCATATAGTGCCATTGTCTGACTGGGAATTCAAAGAATATATTGGGGTTACAAATACCTTCAAGTCCTGCCACTGCCATATAGTGCCAGTTTCTGACTGGGAATTCAAAGAATATATTGGGGTTACAAATACCTTCAAGTCCTGCCACTTCCATATAGTGCCAGTTTCTGACTGGAAATTCAAAGAATATATTGGGGTTACAAATACCTTCAAGTCCTGCCACTGACATATAGTGCCAGTTTCTGACTGGGAATTCAAAGAATATATTGGGGTTACAAATACCTTCAAGTCCTGCCACTGACATATAGTGCCAGTTTCTGACTGGGAATTCAAAGAATATATTGTGGTTACAAATACCCTCATTTCTTGCTACTGACATATAGTGCCAGTTTCTGACTGGGAATTCAAAGAATATATTGGTGTTACAAATACCTTCAAGTCCTGCCACTGACATATAGTACCAGTTTCTGACTGGGAATTCAAAGAATATATTGGGGTTACAAATACCTTCAAGTCCTGCCACTGCCATATAGTGCCATTGTCTGACTGGGAATTCAAAGAATATATTGGGGTTACAAATACCTTCAAGTCCTGCCACTGACATATAGTGCCAGTTTCTGACTGGGAATTCAAAGAATATATTGGGGTTACAAATACCTTCAAGTCCTGCCACTGCCATATAGTGCCATTGTCTGACTGGGAATTCAAAGAATATATTGGGGTTACAAATACCTTCAAGTCCTGCCACTGCCATATAGTGCCATTGTCTGACTGGGAATTCAAAGAATATATTGGGGTTACAAATACACTCAAGTCCTGCCACTGCCATATAGTGCCATTGTCTGACTGGGAATTCAAAGAATATATTGGGGTTACAAATACCTTCAAGTCCTGCCACTGCCATATAGTGCCAGTTTCTGACTGGGAATTCAAAGAATATATTGGGCTTACAAATACCTTCAAGTCCTGCCACTGCCATATAGTGCCAGTTTCTGACTGGGAATTCAAAGAATATATTGGGGTTACAAATACCTTCAAATCCTGCCACTGCCATATAGTGCCATTGTCTGACTGGGAATTCAAAGAATATATTGGGGTTACAAATACCTTCAAGTCCTGCCACTGCCATATAGTGCCATTGTCTGACTGGGAATTCAAAGAATATATTGGGGTTACAAATACCTTCAAGTCCTGCCACTGCCATATAGTGCCATTTTCTGACTGGGAATTCAAAGAATATATTGGGGTTACAAATACCTTCAAGTCCTGCCACTGACATATAGTGCCAGTTTCTGACTGGGAATTCAAAGAATATATTGTGGTTACAAATACCCTCATTTCTTGCTACTGACATATAGTGCCAGTTTCTGACTGGGAATTCAAAGAATATATTGGTGTTACAAATACCTTCAAGTCCTGCCACTGACATATAGTACCAGTTTCTGACTGGGAATTCAAAGAATATATTGGGGTTACAAATACACTCAAGTCCTGCCACTGCCATATAGTGCCAGTTTCTGAGTGGAAATTCCCCAAATAATTTGGGGATTCATTCACCCTACATCTCAGGCTCTTGCCATATTCACCCAGGTTGTCAGTGCAGCACCAGCTCGTTCCCAGACAGCTCGGCCCGAAAAACACATTACCTATATAGAGGATTTTGACAATGAACACAACATGTTCTAAATCTAATCTGTCTGCAATTTCTCCTGAAATAAAATGAAGGCAGCTATGAACTTTCAAATAGCACTGCACAAAGGAAGATCTTATCAGCTTGTCTCATGACATGCTACTAAGAAGTGTCATTTGTGTATCTTAATGTAAATATAGTTGTATAAGCTTGTTGGGTTTTAGGCACTGACAAGTTATTTATTACCACCCGCTCCCTTATAATGATGACGCCAAAGTCACTGTGGGTGTTCAGAGCTCACAGCTTTGGTTGACATTTGTCTTGCTCTCTGTCGGTACCAGCTGTCTTTTTGGATACTGTAAAGTTATGTTGACTTTATTAACAGCTTTGGAAGCTTTAGCCAGGTTGTGACGGTGTGTAACCCTAACAATACTAAGTGGGATACACATTAATAGTCAGTCTATGTACGCTAAACGCATCACTGAAGTAATTTTTTTTCCCTCTCCCCTAATATAAGAAAGGAACAGACATTAGACCTAGACCGTGGTTCGAGGCTTGTAAAAATCCAGTATTATTTGTTCTCCATGATGTGAAATATGCGTTAGACTCTTGAAAAGCAACCCAAGATGAAGTCAGCCATGTGTGCCAGTGTGTTACTTGGCATGCCTTTGCTGGCCCCAACTGTAAGGGTCACTCTCCATTTCCTCCATTTTCCACTCCCCTTCACACCATTTGTGGTGAAGCAATGGGATGCACTGAAGTGCACCCTCTAGCCTCGTGTGGGACAGGGACATCAGATGCCACTCCAACCCCCTCGTCTTCCTCCACCAGCCAACGGTGCGAAGATGAGAGGAGTGTGCTCTGAATGTTTTCTGCCTAGCAGAGGCTAGTTCTCACTTACGAAAATGGCCCCACTTTGACCTGTATATCAGGCACAATGGTGTAGGTTTCAAAGAAACATGGCACCAACAAGTTGAAAACGTGGGTCATGTGTGGACCGTGTTTGAGTCTGGCAAGCTCCAGATCTGCTACCAGGTTCCAGCCATTATCACAGGCGCAATAATGCCAGGCCCCAGGTGTAGCAGGGAAAAAAAAATGCCATCTCATCCAGGATGGCATCCCTGACCTCGGAGGCACTGTGCTGTCTGTCCCCCAAGCTGATCAGCTTCAGCACGGCCTGCTGACATCTCCCCATGCCAGTGTTACAGCGTTTGCCGCTAGTAGCTGGGGTGGAGGTTGCAGCGTCGTAGGGTTTCAGTCTACTCCTGCCATGAATTTTGGCCTGGGAGAGGAGATAGGCCACCCCAGTTTGCACCCGGGGACCAGACTCCACCACATTCACCCTGCCTGTCATTAAAGATAAGCACCGCAGCATCCCTGACCACAGGCGCTTGTCCATGTGTCGGTGGTCAAGTGGACCTTGCAGCAAAGCGTAGAGCTCTGGACCCGACTGATGTTATGGGACACATGCAGGCGCAAGGCAGGGACAGCACACCAAGAGAAGTAGTAACGGCTAGGCCCAGCATAGGGAGGTGCCCCAGCTGCCATCTGCTGATGGAAGGCCTGGGTATCCAGAAGCATAAACAAACACCAACATCTCCAGGGCCAGCAGTTTATCGATGAGGCTGTTAAAGGCTTGGGTATGGGGGTGGGTTGTGTTGTACTTCTGCCTGCAATGAAAAGCTTGGGAGATGTGGAGTGGCTGGGAAGAGGCGCATGATGGTGCAGGCCAAAAGGGCGCATGAGGGTGAACTCCCCAATGTGTCAGAGATAGGTGTGTAGGTGTCCTTGCATCATATACTTGCACCATACTTGGCTTTGGAATTTAATTTTGTGCCAAAAAAGTGGTTAAGACAGCGATCCCTCAGCTACTCCCGTTACACTGTCTATTGACAACTCCAGCACTGAAGTTACGATCTGTGGAAGTGGACCACCACTTCTAAGATCCCAAAGGAAGTAGGCAAGAGATGTGCAGTGCAGAAAAAAAGATGAGAAAATAAGTGTAGGCTGTAGAGCACAGAGGGATCGGAGAGGACAGAGCTGGTGCCGGCCAGGTATTCCCACAACATGCGCCTATACTTGTCCCTCCTGGTGACACTAGGCCCCTGAGTGGCAGTAAATTGTCCAGGGGGGCCATTAACATGTTCCAGACCTAGAAATAAGTCTTCCAACAGGGTAGAGTTTTGCATGCCTTTGCTTCTACCCACTGTTTTTGCTGCTTAGCTTCCCTCCACATCTACACTGCTTTCGCCCCTAAACATCACCCCAGTTTATGCATCTGCTTCTACCCTGTTTTTTTGTTGAATTAGCTTCCCTCCACATCTACACTGCTTTCGCCCCTAAACATCACCCCAGTTTATGCCTTTGCTTCTACCCTGTTTTTTTGTTGAATTAGCTTCCCTCCACATCTACACTGCTTTAGCCCCTAAACATCACCCCAGTTTATGCCTTTGCTTCTACCCAGGTTTTTTGTTGATTTAGCTTCCCTCTACATCTACACTGCTTTAGCCCCTAGACATCACCCCTGTCCATGTGGGGTCAGTGGCCTCGTCATCCACCAACTCCTCTTCCAATTGCGCACTGCCCCCTTACTGCAAACCGCACATGACCACAGCTTGCCCTGATGGCAACTGTGTCTCATGATCCCCACTGAGGTCCAGACAAGTCGGTGGCGGGTCCAAAACCCCAAAATTGGAAGGAAATGGTAGATGCTGCAGTATTTCTAACACCTGTTCCTGGTGCTCGGGCCTGGTCTGTGTTGTACCCTGCACCCTGCTTAACGCAGCTGCCATATCCGGAGTTGTGATGAGCGCATGCTAATGTTTTGTGTCCAGTGCAATGGATGGGATGGGATTTCACATAAGTCTGCCACCCATGGCCACTCATGGTTGAGCAACTGAGGGAGTTGACTTTGACGAACCCGAGGGTTTTGGAGTTGGAACTACATCAAAGGTCTGTGCTGCTCACACACTCTGCTCAACAAATGATATGTTTAGTGCCAGCAGTGTGGAGACGTCGCACAACAGCCGTTGTTCGAGTAGGTACAGGCGTTGTAGGAGTGCATAGAGGCTAGCAGTGGCAACTATAGACTTTAAAAACTATCCGCACAAGCGCCACACTTTCACCAGTAGCTCAGGAACATTGGGGTACCTTTTTAAAAAGATTAGCAGCAATGAGTTAAAAACGTGGCCCAGGCATGGAATATGTTGCAGGCTGCCAAGCTACAGAGCCGATCCCAGGTTACGGCCATTATCACACATGACAACATGCCTGGGTCCAGGTGCAGTGGCAAAAACCACATTGCCGTGTCATCGAGGATGGCATGACTCACTTTGTAGGCAGTGTGCTGTCTGGCCCCCAAGCTGATGAGCTTCAGCCCAGCCTGCTGACGTCTCCCCACACCAGTGTTGCAGTGTTTCCAGCTCGTAGCTGGGGTCAATCTAACAGCGGAGGAGGAGGGTGGTGTTTCAGCCCTCCTCCCAGGAATGTTGTGTGGGGAGACAAATCAGGAAAATTCTTGAAACAGGGGAGAGTTTTGCATCTTTGCCCTTGCTGCCTATGAACATCCCTTTGCCTCTAGCCACCATTTTCCCTGCTTTACTTGCCTCCACATCCACACTGCTTTTGCCCCTAGACATCACCCCAGTCCATGCCTCTGCTTTTACCCCCAGTTTTTTATGCTTAGCTTCCCTCCACATCAACAATGCTTGCGCCCCTAAACATCACCCCAGTTTCTGCCTGTGCCTTTCCCCAGCTTTTTTTGTTGATTTAGCTTCCCTCCACATGCACACTGCTTTTGCCCCTAGACATCACCCCAGTCCATGCCTCTGCTTTTACCCCCAGTTTTTTATGCTTAGCTTGCCTCCACATCCACACTGCTTTTGCCCCTACACATTACCCCTATCCATGCCTGTGCCTCTAGCCATAACTCTGCCACCCATGGAAACTCATGGTGCAGAAAGTGAGGGAGCTGACTTTGAGCAACCTTTGGGTTTTGTAGATGGTATTCCATGAAAGGTCTGTGCAGCTCACACACCCTGCTCAAGATATGGTATTGTAGGGTTTCAGCGTGTGTGAATGACTGACAACAGCCTGTGTTTGGACAGATGTAGGCCTTGCTGGAGTGTTTTTAGGCTAGCAGCGACTACTGTAGACTTGTGAAAGTGGGTGTCCAAGCGCCGCACTTTCACCCTTAGCTCAGCTAATTTGGGGTATGATTTGAAAAATCGTTGCACCACGACATTGAACACGTGGGCCAGGCATGGAACGTGTTGGAGGCTGGCAAGCTCCAGAGCCCTCCAAAAAGACAAAAAAAGCCTGGCCCCAGGGGCAGCGGGGATAAAAAAAAATTGCCATCACATCCAGGATGGCATCCCTGACCTCAGAGGCAGCGTGCTGTCCGTCCCCCAAGCTGATGAGCTTCAGCACAGCCTGCTGACGTCTCCCCACACCAGTGTTACAGCGTTTCCAGCTCGTAGCTGGGGTCAATCTAACAGCGGAGGAGGGTGGTGTTTCAGCCCTCCTCCCAGGAATGTTGTGTGGGGAGACAAGTCAGGCCACCACATTTTGCGACCCGGTCCACGCCTCAACTACCGTATTTTTCGGACTATAAGACGCACTTTTTTTCCCAAAAATTTTTGGGGAAAAGAAGGGTGCGTCTTATAGTCTGAAGGTGGCGCCTGGCATCCGCTGTAATAGAGAGGCGGAAGCCGGCAAGTGATAGACGCCATTACAGGTGCCGGGGCCTGAGACATCGCTGCGCTCCTCTGCCCTGCATGAAGCCAGCAGCGGCAGGGGCTCCTCCGTCCCCCCGCTGCTGGCTTCATGAAGGGCAGAGGATCGTAGCGATATCTCAGGCCCCGGCGTCTATCCCTCCCCGGCATCCGCCTCTCCAGTACAGCGGATGCCGGGTCAGTATCCGTGGCCCCTTCTCCCCCGGGGCCGGTCCCCACCGGCCCCGTACCTGTAAAGATGCAGGCCGGCTCCTGCGCGGCGATATCGCAGGAGCCGACCTGTCCGGGTGACAGCCGGGAGCCTAATGAGGCTCCCGGGTCTGTCACTGCTATATATTAGTATTGCGGCTGGTCTCTATGACCAGCCGTAATACTAATAGACAGAATGTCCCATAGACGGCAATACAGTTGTATTGCCGTCTATGGGACTTGCGATCAAGTGACCGCAGGTTCAAGCCCCCGGGGGGGAATAAAATAGTTAAAAAAAAAAAAGCTTTAAAAATATGAAATAAATAAAAGTTCTAAATCACCTCCTGTTTTTTTTTCAATACAAGGTGATCTAAGCAATAGATATCCCCCAAAATGGTATAACTAAAAAGTACAGCTGGCCCCGCAAAAAAAAACGCTCTATGCATCCCCGTACAGCTGCAGGGTCACCTGTCAATGTGGCCTTGCAGCTGTTGCAAAACTACAACTCCCATATATTAAATATTTTACCAGTTTTTGCTTCAAAATTTTTTTTCCCTATTTTCCTCCTCTAAAACCTATCCCTAGCGTCTTATAGTCCAGTGCGTCTTATAGTCCGAAAAATACGGTACATTCAACCACTGTGCCAAAATTGAAAGGTAGCATCCCTGTCCGCATGCACTTGTCCATTCGTAGCTGGTCACGTGGAACTTTTGGGCTAAGCGCTGAATTTAGGGACCACCTCATGTTTGGGGGAAAGTGCTGGTGTGGACGGCACAGTGAGGTGGCGCAGTAGACACTCTGTTCAAAAAGGGCAGTGTGTCCCCCAGCCGGGACTCCAACATCTCCTGGACCAGATTTTTTGAGATGAGGCCGTTGAAGCCTTGGGCATGTGGGTGGGTTGCGCTGTACTTTAGCATGAAATGAAAGGCCTGGGAGATGGGGAGTTGCTGGGAAGAGGCGCATGATGGCGCGGGCAAAAGGAGAAGTGGCAGGAAAAAGTGTGGATGAGGATGAACTCCCCAAAGTGTCAGAGGCAGATGTGGAGGTGTCCTGGCTGCTGGTCTGGACTGCAGCGCCAGCCCTGTCAACAGTGGGAGAGGCAGTGGCCGCAAGGCCAAACGACGATTATCCTGCGCTTGCTCTCACCCACTGAGCCCAGGGCTTGCCTTCCAAATGATGGCACCCGCAAGAGGTGGTGAGATTCCTCTCTGCAGATCTCCAACCCATCTTGGACTTGTAAATTGCACTAAATTTGTCATGTAACTGACATGCATATGATGAGTCTATCCATTGTCTGTTCATTTTGGTGAAAGTCAGCCTGTCAGTTGACAGACAGCTGTGCTTGTCAGTGATGATGCCACCGGCTGCTTGTACCCCCAGTTTTTGCTGCTTATCTTGCCTCCACATCCACACTGCTTTTGCTCCTACATATCACCCTTATCCATGCCTGTGCCTCTAGCCATAAGTCTGCCACCCATGGAAACTCATGGTGCAGAAAGTGAGGGAGCTGACTCTGAGGAACCCTTGGGTTTTGTAGCTGGTACTCCATCAAAGGTCTCTGCTGCTCACACACCCTGCTCAACATACGGTATCTAGGGTTAGAGCGTGTGGTGACCTCGCACAACAGTAGGTGCTTCAGGCAGATGTAGGCCTTGCTGGAGTGTATTGCGGCTAGCTCCAGGTACTGTAGACTTGGGAAAGTGGGTGTCCAAGTGCCGCACTTTCACCCTTAGCTCAGCTAATTTGGGGTATGTTTTTAAAAATCATTGCACCACTACATTGAACACGTGGGCCAGGCATGGAACGTGTTGGAGGCTGGCAAGCTCCAGAGCCCTCCAACAAGACAAAAAAGCCTGGCCCCAGGGGCAGCGGGGATAAACAAATTGCCATCTCATCCAGGAGACAAGTGTGGGGAGACAAGTCAGTCCACCACATTTTGCGACCCGGTCCATGCCTCAAGTACATTCAACCACTGTGCCAAGATTGAAAGGTAGCGTCCCTGTCCGCATGCACTTGTCCATTCGTAGCTGGTCACGTGGAACTTTTGGGCAAAGCACTGAACTTAGGGACCGCCTCATGTTTGGGGAAAAGTGCTGGTGTGGACGGCACAGTGAGGTGGCGCAGTAGCCAGCAGGCCCAAAAAGGGCAGAGTGTCCACAAGCCGGGACCCCAACATCTCCTGGGCCAGAATTTTTGAGATGAGGCCGTTGAAGCCTTGGGCATGTGGGTGGGTTGTGCTGTACTTTAGCCTGGAATGAAAGGCCTGGGAGATGGGGAGTCGCATTGCAAAGTGTGTAAACCACACTCAGTTTGTCCTCGACCTATACATTTAGAAACAGTGGCGGAACCAGGGTTTGCGGGGCCCTGGGCAATTGACTTTGACGGGGCCCTACGTGCAGCGCACCGCAGCAAATTAGGCACCGCCCACTTTTATGTTGACTCTGCCCATTCTCATTAATTTTTTATTTGATTCCACACAATATAATCCTCCTACAGTCACCCGTAAATTATATGTACCCCCTCCATCTCTCCCCATTTTCACATACACCCTTCATCTACCCCTAGTTTCATGTCCCCCCCTGTATCTCTATCCCCAGTTTCATGCCATTCTCCCCCCTTTATCTGCCCACAGTTTCATGTCCCCCCCGTCTCTGCCCCAGTGTCATGCCGTTCTCCCCCCTTCATCTGCCCCAATGTCATGCCATTCTCCCCCCTTCATCTGCCCCAGTGTCATGCCATCCCCCCCTTCATCTGCCCCAGTATCATGCCATTCTCCCCCCTTCATCTGCCTCAGTGTCATGCCGTTCTCCCCCCTTCATTTGCCCCAGTGTCATGCCATTCTCTCCCCCTTCATTTGCCCCAGTGTCATGCCGTTCTCGCCCCTTCATCTGCCCCAGTGTCATGCTGTTCTCCCCCCTCCATCCACCCGTGTCATGCTATTCTTCCCCCTTCATCTGCCTCAGTGTCATGCCGTTCTCCCCCCCTTCATCTGCCCCAGTGTCATGCTGTTCTCCCCCTCCATCTGCCCCAGTGTCATGCCGTTCTCCCCCCTTCATCTGCCCCAGTGTCATGCTGTTCTCCCCCCTCCATCTGCCCCAGTGTCATGCCGTTCTCCCCCCTTCATCTGCCCCAGTGTCATGCCGTTCTCCCCCCCTCCATCTGCCCCAGTGTCATGCCGTTCTCCCCCCCTCCATCTGCCCCAGTGTCATGCCGTTCTCCCCCCCTCCATCTGCCCCAGTGTCATGCCGTTCTCCCCCCCCTCCATCTGCCCCAGTGTCATGCCGTTCTCCCCCCCTCCATCTGCCCCAGTGTCATGCTGTTCCCCCCTCCCCTTCATTTGCCCCCCAGTTTCTTTGGGCCCCCTCCATCTTTGTCCCCAGTTTCATGTCGTTCTCTCCCCACCCCCTTCATCTTCCCCAGTGTCATGCCGTTCCCCCCTCCCCTTCATTTGCCCCCCAGTTTCATGGGCCCCCTTCATTATGTTCCACCTTAATATTTAATACAAAACAAACACTTACACTCACCTTCTATCACTCACCTTCCATCGTTCCCCTGACGCTCCTCTCTCCAGTCACATATGCGATGCAGGAGCTGTGACCTCAGCTCCTGCTTAGCTGCGGCCTGGCTTGCGTGTGTAAGCGTGATGTGATGACATCATCGTGCCTACACACGCAAGCCGGGCCAGAGCTTTAAAACAGGAGCTGAGCTGACAGCTCCTGCTTTAATCGCGTATGTATTCAGCTCATCGGCGGACGGATGCCGATGAGCTGAAATTGTGACAGGCAAGTGCCGGGGGGCCCCCAGAGGCTCTGTGGGCCCCGGCACTTGCCCGACTATGCCGAGGCTGACCGGGACCATGTTGTTAGGGCCGGGCCGCGGGGCCCCGGGCGGTTGCCCGGCTCGCCCGGCCCTGGATCCGCCCCTGTTTAGAAATTATCTCCCCCAGCGAGGAACGTGGCCTCGATGGGGGAATTTTTCTAAGGAAGCTAGAAAAGAGGGCATCTTGGGCCTTGCTGGCTCAGGTCTAGCTTCTGTCATGCAGGTGTCTTCTGCCTCTGGACATCCCTTTGCCTCTAGCCACCTTTTTCCCTGCTTAGCTTGCCTCCACATCCACACTGCTTTTGCCCCTAGACATCACCCCAGTCCATGACTTAGCTTGTACCCCCAGTTTTTTCTGCTTAGCTTGTCTCCACATCCACACTGCTTTTGCCCCTAGATATCACCCCAGTCCATGCCTCTGCTTGTACCCCCAGTTTTTTCTGCTTAGCTTGCCTCCACATCCACACTGCTTTTGCCCCTATACATCATCCCTATCCATGCCTCTGCCCCTAGCCATAAGTCTGCCACCCCTGGAAACTCATGGTGCAGAAACTTTGGGAGCTGACTTTGAGGAACCCTTGGGTTTTGTAGATGGAACTCCATCAAAAGTCTGTGCTGCTCACACACTCTGGTCAAGATATGGTATGTAGCGTTTCAGCGTGTGTGGACATCAGGCAGATCTAGGCCTTGCTGGAGTGTTTTGAGGCTAACAGCGACTCCTGTACACTTGCAAAAGTGGGCGCACAAGCGCCGCATTTTCAACAGTAGCTTCGGTACATTTGGGTATGTTTTAAAAAAACGTTGCACCACTAAGTTAGACGTGGGCCAAACATGGAGCCGCTACCAGGTTCCAGCCATTATCACAGGCGTAAAAATGCCAGGCCCCAGGTGTAGCAGGGAAAAAAAAATGCCATCTCAGCCAGGATGGCATCCCTGACCTCGGAGGCACTGTGCTGTCTGTCCCCCAAGCTGATGAGCTTCAGCACCGCCTGCTGACGTCTCCCCACGCCAGTGTTTTAGCGTTTGCCGCTAGTAGCTGGGGTGGAGGTTGCAGCGTTGTAGGGTTTCAGTCTACTCCTGCCATGAATTTTGGCCTGGGAGAGGAGATAGGGTACCTCAGTTTGCACCCCGGGACCAGACTCCACCACATTCACCCTGCCTGTCCTTAAAGATAAGCAGCATTCCTGACCACAAGCGCTTGTCCAAGTGTCGGTGGTCAAGTGGACCTTGCAGCAAAGCGCGGAACCAAGGGCCCACCTGATGTTGAGTGACACGTGCTGGTGCAAGGCGGGGATGCCCCACCGGGAGAAGTTGTGACAGCTAGGGACGGCATAGCGAGGTGCCACAGTTGCCATCAGGTCCGGGAAGGCCGGAGTTTCAACAAGCCGAAACGCCAAGATCTCCTGGGCTAGCAGTTTAGCGATGTTGGCGTTCAAGGCTTGCGTGGGTGGGTGGTTAGCGGTGTATTTCTGCCGGCGCTCCAATGTCTGAGAGATGGTGGGTTGTTGTAAAGAAGCGCCTGATAGTGCCTTTGATGGTGCAGGAGAAGGAGATAAGACAGAAACAGGGGAGGATGAGGGAGAAGTCAACAAAGTGGCGGAGGCAGATGAATGATGTCCTGGCTCGTCCTCTGGAGTGCATCGCCAGCACTGTGAGCAGAGGCAGTGGCATGAACGGCGGGCGACGTTTGTCCTGCCGTTGCTGCCTGCCACTGATTCCAGTGCTTGGATTCCAAATGACGGTGCATTGAAGTGGTGGACAGGTTGCTCTTCTCAGGGCCCCTACTCGATTTCGAGAGGCAAATTGTGTAGACAACACTATATCTGTCCTCGGCGCATTCCTTGAAAAAACTCTACACCTTCGAGAAACGTGCCTTCGATGGGGGAGTTTTTCTGGGCTGGGTACAAAAGGGAACATCTTCGGACATTCCAGGTCTGGCCTGGCTTCGGCGAAGCTGCTGACCTCTGCCTCTAGCTACCCTTTTTGGTGCTGCACCTGCCTCAACATCCACACTACTTTCCCAGCTTGACATCTGCCTTGTCCAGGTGGGAAATAAAAGTTTAAATGTATTGGATTTTTAAATTACAAACACTTACGCCTGATGGTCTAAATGAGGCACTTGAGGATATTTCTTATTAATCCATATCCTCATGTACCTATTATGGGTTACTGTATATTTTATCATATATTTCATTACTATATATTTTATATATTTTATTTTGTATAAATTAATCCCCCCCTTTTTTAGGTACAAAAGCATAGATATAGGTATGGGTGTAGGCGGAAACCAGCATCGATTGGTCTATTAGGACTTAATTATTGACCAATATAAATACACAGACCATTTGATATGGGTCTAGAGAGATAGATTCCTCTTCTTTCAGTCTTTTGGACCGTAATGATATATATAAAAAGTGTATATGGGCCAACAACATTTATTCAATGAAGAATTCTTTGAGAAGTTTCATATAGTTTTTAATATATAAGTAGTTAATAGAGCAGTTGACAACATTAGGGGATCAATTAGGATCATTACGACAATTGAAAACACAGATACTCACCTTGGACGCATCTCGGAGCAGCGCGGCTGGAGCCTGCATTATTCCGGAGGTGCGATTCAATTAGTTCCAAGCCTCGATATACAGTCCTATGAAAAAGTTTGGGCACCCCTATTAATCTTAATCATTTTTTGTTCTAAATATTTTGGTGTTTGCAACAGCCATTTCAGTTTGATATATCTAATAACTGATGGACACAGTAATATTTCAGGATTGAAATGAGGTTTATTGTACTAACAGAAAATGTGCAGTATGCATTAAACCAAAATTTGACCGGTGCAAAAATATGGGCACCTCAACAGAAAAGTGACATTAATATTTAGTACATCCTCCTTTTGCAAAGATAACAGCCTCTAGTCGCTTCCTGTAGCTTTTAATCAGTTCCTGGATCCTGGATGAAGGTATTTTGGACCATTTCTTTCTACAAAACAATTCAAGTTCAGTTAAGTTTGATGGTCGCCGAACATGGACAGCCCGCTCTCAAATGATCTGAAAACAAAGATTGTTCAACATAGTTGTTCAGGGGAAGGATACAAAACGTTGTCTCAGAGATTTAACCTGTCAGTTTCCACTGTGAGGAACATAGTAAGGAAATGGAAGACCACAGGGACAGTTCTTGTTAAGCCCAGAAGTGGCAGGCCAAGAAAAATATCAGAAAGGCAGAGAAGAAGAATGGTGAGAACAGTCAAGGACAATCCACAGACCACCTCCAAAGAGCTGCAGCATCATCTTGCTGCAGATGGTGTCACTGTGCATCGGTCAACTATACAGCGCACTTTGCACAAATAGAAGCTGTATGGGAGAGTGATGAGAAAGAAGCCGTTTCTGCACGTACGCCACAAATAGAGTTGCCTGAGGTATGAAAAAGCACATTTGGACAAGGCAGCTTCATTTTGGAAACAAAAATTGAGTTGTTTGGTTATAAAAAAAGGCGTTATGCATGGCGTCCAAAAAGAAACAGCATTCCAAGAAAAACACATGCTACCCACTGTAAAATTTGGTGGAGGTTCCATCATGCTTTGGGGCTGTGTGGCCAATGCCGGCATCGGGAATCTTGTTAAAGTTGAGAGTCGCATGGATTCCACTCAGTATCAGCAGATTCTTGAGAATAATGTTCAAGAATCAGTGACGAAGTTGAAGTTACGCCGGGGATGGATATTTCAGCAAGACAATGATCCAAAACACCGCTCCAAATCCTCAGGCATTCATGCAGAGGAACAATTACAATGTTCTGGAATGGCCATCCCAGTCCCCAGACCTGAATATCATTGAACATCTGTGGGATGATTTGAAGCGGGCTGTCCATGCTCGGCGACCATCTAACTTAACTGAACTTGAATTGTTTGTCCAAAATACCTTTATCCAGGATCCAGGAACTGATTAAAAGCTACAGGAAGCGACTAGAGGCTGTTATCTTTGCAAAAGGAGGATCTACTAAATATTAATGTCACTTTTCTGTTGAGGTGCCCATACTTTTGCACTGGTCAAATTTTGGTTTAATGCATATTGCACATTTTCTGTTAGTACAATAAACCTCATTTCAATCCTGAAATATTACTGTGTCCATCAGTTATTAGATATATCAAACTGAAATGGCTGTTGCAAATACCAAAATATTTAGAACTAAAAATGATTAAGATTAATAGGGGTGCCCAAACTTTTTCATAGGACTGTAAAAAAATGTTGGCGCATGCGCGAGCCTCCTTGCGCTTCAACAATATCTCAAGCCTCGTTATGGAATAAGAACGATACGCTAACATATTCCAGTTTGTAAAACATCGATTGAATAAGTATAATATACAAATAAAACTATGGGATTCATTTTACAAAAATAAATTAGGAAAACGTTGTCCCCTACAAACTGTTTAGGCTAGATGCGCATGTGCATGGTGATTCGCGGTCTTTTTAGGTATACATATAGACCATGCGGACGCTAGCAAACTTAGACACATTTCTGAGCATTGCAGACGTGGTCACCTTCGAACTACAGGTATACTTTATTCCTTTTACATGCATATATATATGTACATGTCTGATTTGAATGGCTTCAATATGTATACATTTTTATTTTTCATTTATTTATTTTAACCAGGAATCTGTATTGAATTTTTTACCATACAGTGTGTGCTCTTTGAAATTTTATAATTATCACTTTGAGTGACCTGTTTCTTTGTATATGTTCGTGTTTTTTTGGATTTTATATCTATCATTTTGAGTGATTTGCTTTTTTGTATGTTTTATTTCAAGGTTCAACTTTGCTCTGATTTTTATCACTTGAGAAAGGGGAGTCACCCCGAAACGCTACAAACTTAGCGTCGTGTGTTATAGTGTGTTTTGAATAAAGGACATTTTATGCTATCTCAGGTTAAGCGCAGTTTTTATTGATCTTCCATAAATTGGATGATCATATAGGTTGCTTTTTATTTTCCAGTATACGGTTCCCTATTGGTGAACTAGTCCAAACTGCAGCTCCTAAAAAACCTGTTTTTTCGAATCAATCCTAAGATCCAACCAAACAGATCAGCTCGGTGCCCCCCCTTTTATCCCTTGTCCAGGTGGGGTCGGTGTCCTCGTCGTCCACCACCTCCTCTTCCAACTCCTGTCTCGCCTCCTCCTCCTGCACAATGCGCATGTCAACTGGCTGCCCTGGCAGCAACTGCGTCTCATCGGCGTCGATGAGGGTGGGTTGCTGGTCATCCGCCACCAAATCGACCGGAGATGGAGGAGACTCTAGTGTTTGAGCATCTGGACACAGATACTCGTCTGTTAGGTCCGTGGAATCGCGAAATGGAGGGGCAGGTTGCGGTACAGTCAAAGGAAGGGAGAACAGCTCTGGGGAGTAGGGACAGTTGGGGTTATTGTTCTGGGAAGATTGGGAATTTTGGGTGGAAGGAGGACAAGACTGTTGGGTAAGAGGAGGAGAGGAGGTAGAGGCTGACTGGCTGGTGGACAATGTGCTTTAAGCATTATCCGACAGCCATTGCAAGACCTGTTCCTGGTTCTCGGGCCTACTAAGGTTTGTACCATTCAGCCTAGTTAATGTTGAACTTTTGTGCAAAGCGCAGAACTTAGGGCCCGCCTGATGTTAAGGGACACACGCTGGTACAAGGCTCAACTCACCCTAAGGGCCAAAAACACTGCTGGTACAAGGCTCTACTCATGCCAAGGGCCTCAATCTCTACTGGTAGCTCAGCTTAAGGTCCTGTAACTTTGTTTGGAAGGGCTCATGTTAAGGGCTAGAAAAGTCAATTTTGGAAGGTCTTACCACATCACACACACACACACACACACACACACACACACACACACACAATGACAGTTGTGGGTGAGGACTAAAGGATTTCCCATTGCCTATTCCATCTGTGGTTGTCATGGTTTAAAGGGGTGGTTGTTACTGTTTGTTGAGCTTAAATTGGGGTTTGTGTCCATCCATTTAGGGAGTAAAGAAGGTTTTCAGGTATTTTCCCACTTTGATAGAGGTTTTTTTGAATGTGTAAAGTGTGTAGTTGTTAGGCTGTGATGTTGGGGTAATAGAGGGTCTTTGGTGTGTTAGCTGCCCCCAGACATGCTTCGCCTGCTGTCCCAGTTGTATTCCAGAGGTGTTGGCATCATTTCCTGGGGTGTCATAGTGGACTTGGTGACCCTCCAGAGACGGATTTGGGTTTCCCCCTTAACGAGTAACGAGTATATGTTCCTCATAGACTATAATGGGGTTCAAAACCCGTTCGAACACTCTTACAGTGAGCGGCTGTTCAAATCGAATTTTGAACCTCGAACATTTTAGTGTTCGCTCATCTCTACTTGGGACCTCTGTTTTAATGAGGGGTGGAACAATCAGACATATCATCAACTTTGTGGATAGATGATAAATATCTGTGTGGGTCCTGGCGCAATCTTTTGTCTGGGGCCCCCTACCTCATCCCTACAGCGAATTCTTAATAGTGATGATTATGGGTGCTAAGGAGTCCAATCAACCTTAGTATGGTTAGGGTAATCTGTGGGTCTCCTTGGTTTATGGTCAGATAGAAGCTGCATTCTCAATACTGATGCCAGTGCTTATGGGTCCCCTAAGGCTCCTGAGCCCTGGTGTGACTGCAGCCTCTGCACCCCCTCAAGTTACACCCCTAGATCAATTATAAGCAACACTTAACTGAACCTCCACCATATCCTAAGTTTAGCTATGTTCCTAAAATAATCCCGTGCACAGATCCTCTCATTGGCTTGTAAGGATATATATAGAGCATGAAGCAAATAAGGAGTCCTGTACTGCTTATTTAAAGCCAAACACATGTCCATATTTTTATAAAACATATTAACAAGGTTAACAAATATTGGGGTGGCAGGTTCCACAGACACGTCCACAGACACATCCACAGACACGTCCACTGACACATTTTGAACCTTATAGGTGCTTTCTTAGAGCTTGGAATATATAGCAGATAAAATATTTTCTAGCCCCTCAAAATGTTGGATATACAACAGCCCAGCTTCATCTATATTTTCTGGATTGACTGCATTTCACATTTATGACAATAGACGTAGCTGTTACCAAATGTTTATCTATAGTCTCTCTATACATTGTTTTCTGTTGTTGCATTTACTGTACATTGGCTGTATTATATATGTTACTTACCATGTGAGGTGACCTTCACTTACTACACTCATGTTCCTATTATATCACAAATGTCTATCTAAATTTGAATCTGCCCCATCCAGCACTCAAACTGTGCAACACAAACCCCACATAATACATAGCGCCTCCCTATCAGTGGGGTGAACTCGTAGAGCAAACGTTATGTTGCTTCCAAAAAACAGGTATATTGTATGTATAGTATTTGAAAGCAGACAACTAGTATACAGCCAATAGAATGTACAGTACATCTGCTTTTACAATAGTAAAATTCTTAGGTACACAAACACTGATCATAGCATAGTGCTCACAGTCGTCATGCTATACTCATGCCCTAGCCCAACAGGACCTGTGCCAGCACATGGACATGTTTGCATTACATAATGTATACTTTTTCCAGACAGAGAGGAGAGGAGAGGAGAAGAAATTGATAGTACATTTATACATATTGCACCTCATCCTCCCACACTTAAAGCAGTTGTAACAAGTTTCGATAGGGGGATAACTGCATGATCAGTGCGGGGTTAACCATTACGACTCTCTCCAATCCTGAAAATGTGGGACCAATTGTGGGATACTAAATGGGCACAAAACAGAACATGCACCCATTATTTATAGGATTTCTAGATATAGCCAAACTCTATACTTAAGCAAATTTGAGCAGAGGTAAGGGTGATGACATCTAGTGTGCAACTTGAAGAAAATTGTCCTTGTCATATAATTGTCACACAAGTTTATGTTTTATTACAAGTGACAGCTCTGAATTCTGTTACTATACAACTGTGAGCACCTGTTCAATCCATAATAATAATAATAATAATAAATTTTATTTATATAGTGCCAACATATTCCGCAGCGCTGTACAATTTGTAGGGTTCAAATACAGACAGAAATATATATTACAAAGAAAGTCATTTCACACAATGGGACTGAGGGCCCTGCTCACAAGAGCTTACAATCTATGAGGTAGAGGGGGTGACACAAGAGGTAGCAGGGGCAGCATTGCATATACAGAGGTCAGACACTTTTGTAATAGAGGTTACTGTCATTACACAAACTTAAAACTTTATGAGCCATCACTAGTGGTGTCCTTTAACATGTGGCTGGAGCTTGGACAAATAAAGTTAACCTGAGATGGTATCATATCATGTGGGGTAATGTGGGAGCGGGGACAGAGGAGGGTTAAATTTTGGGGATTCTAATTATAGTATGGAAGGGTTTACATTAGAAATTGTGATAGGCCTGTCTGAAAAGATGTGTCCTTAGTTTGCATTTGAAACTGTAGAAATTGGGAGTTAATCTGATTGTACGGGGTAGAGCATTCCAGAGAAGTGGTGCATCTCGGAAGAAGTCTTGTATACGAGCTTGGGAGGTTCTGATAATAGAGGATGTAAGTGTTAGGTCATTGAGTGAACAGAGAACACAGGTTCAATCCATAAGTGAAAGAAGAAATTTCGAAAACAATGTCACAGATAAATTAATACTATCTAAGTCTAAGACAGCACAAACTTAGACTAGGCAGTCTTAAACTGCGACAAATTTTCTATTGTTTCGAATGCCTAATGTCTAAATCTGGAGTCATTTTTAGCTGTCTAGTATAACTTTACACTTAGTAATTGGCTTTGTTTCCAATAAAAAATATTTACAACAATTTTTGCATTTCCCAAAGCTTGGGCACATTTTTGGCAAATATTAAACCATGGACTTTATCAACAAGCCCTGCAAATTTGTCAAAGCAAGGCACAGAAATTCTCACTGTCTAAAATACATACAAAGTGAGGTGTACAGTATTTATACCAGAATTCTGCCTTTTAATATATATATATATATACATATATAATATATATAAATATAAATAATTTATCTGCCATAAGAAGTTATTGATAAATAAAGTATATACAGCACAACTTTTATTGTTGAAACCAGAAAACTCCTTCAATAGGAATCTCCATAAGTGTAGTGTTTTCCTTAAAAGAACACAGTGACAATTTGTACTTGCTGAGACTTGACAATAGGTGGATGGAAGTGAAACTGTATAATTTTTTTAAGTGACAAGAAAAAATCCTATGCTACATCTTGGATGTGAACTTTCTTGGCCTGAGCATAGGAAGAAGGTAGTAAATGTTCTTGCAGTTTTATTGAAGCCTTTTCTCTATTTTAAAAAGTTAAAAAAATAAAATAAATCTGACAGCTTTATAGCAACGTTACCTCTGAAGCATTACACGGCAGCAGAAAGAACAAAAAGGAGACTTTAATACTTTATCACATAAGATATTGCCGAATACGTAGGAAAAGTTAAAACAATGTTGTGTACAGAGTGGAGTTTCTTATGAAGCGGTACTCACCTTTATTTTATGTGATAATTCTTTTGGGGAAAAACAGGAAAGATCTACATTAAATCCAACTATACATATCATTGGTTTTCTAGATTTCGGCTTGCTGTCATTCATTCTGTTACTTCTAGAGGATAAAACTCTGACCATGGTCATGTGATTTACGGTCCATGGTCATGTGATTTACGGTCCATGGTCATGTGATTTACGGTTCCATGGTCATGTGATTTACGGTTCCATGGTCATGTGATTTACGGTCCATATTCATGTGATTTACGGTTCCTTGGTCATGTGATTTACGGTTCCATGGTCATGTGATTTCCGGTCCATGGTCATGTGATGAGCACACAGGTGCCGCTTGTTATAGTCACTGCACAGTAATCAGACATCTGCTTGGTAATCAGCTGTGCACCTGTGTGCTCATCACATGACCATGGACAGTAAATCACATGACCATGGACCGTAAATCACATGACCATGGTCAGACTTATCTCATAGAAGTAACAGAGAATGAATGACAGCAAGCAGAGATCTAGAAAACCGTGAGGAATTGATACAGAAAGTATATAGGAAAATTGTATATCTTTTTATTGAACATTTGTTTATCAATATTGGTCTGAAAGTGGCCTACCCCTTTAAAGAAGTTGCGAACAGAGTGAATATGGTAGAGGGTCAGATTTCCCCTACAGAAAGGATTATGAAAAAGACAGTGCATAATATTCAACCGGGTTATAAACAAGACATATTACTTGAGAAACAGGCTTCATATAAACAACATTAGTTTGGCTGAAATGCCCAAAAAATTGAAGGGTAGAAGACTGGCAAACTTTTCATTTTTGTCCATTTTTGTTCTCAAATGTACTGACCTGACCATTACTAGCTGGGCCACCTCCTTGCCCATCCTCATAAAGCTACTGCATGTTAAGGATGCATACATTATCCTCTGTAACGCCAGCCCAAGATGATGATTCAAAGCAGGAAGATGTCCATGTACCCGGATTTGGGGTTGGCCATCAGTACCACTCTACATGCTCTAGTGACACATGAGATGCTACATTGCTAGTCCATAGCGCCATCACCTGTACATGAATTAGAGTAATAACTGACTCGGACAGTCACTATATGTACCTTCTGTGCATTGTCCATGGTGCTACATGCAAAATTGTCTTATCATAAAGGTGCCATGATTCATATGTTTGAGGGTAAACTGAAAATGGTGAGTCATTTCTACACATTGGAAAGGACAAAACAAGATGGTTCTGATAATTACTACATTGACTGAACTTAACTGGAATCCCAAAACAGCATATTTCTTTGGTACCCCATACACAGTAAGACTTTTGTGGCCAAGCTGCCTACTTTGTAAATGTTCTGCATATTCTCGCTCTTTAGCATCTCTATGTGGATTGTCTTCTTCATTATACACCAATACACCTGGGACAGAACATTGTCCAAGGTTTGTCTTTCATCACAGTACCATTGATTTCATGTACCAATTGTATGTACAGCCAAACAACATATAAAGTATCTAAGCTGTCAGAAATATATTTTCCAATAATTATTTTTTCAAGGTCAGAGTTATACCACAGCATAATAATAAAAAGTCTGATTAAAAAAAGGAAATAAACTGTGCAGGTACAATCTGTCAACATGTCGTGTTATTGGTATATTTATTGGGGAAACACAAGTGAATGGGATTTTTTGAGGCTGAGGAATTTTCTGTAAAGCTGCAACAGAAATAAAGCACCAACCAGATATAATTATGTGCTACCCCAAAGCAGAACTAATCCTTAAAGGGGTTTTCTGGGCAAATTTTTTAAAAAATTTTTTAAAAGGTATTTTAGCGTTATTAATGGGTTAATAATTGCACCAAAATACCTTTGGCAGTGTTGTGAGTGATTTCTGGCTTTCTCTGTAAGCTCCTGGCATACTTTGCATTTGTTTACATGCTTCCTTAGCCTACAACTCCCATGATCCCGCTCTCTCATGACTCCTTCTCTCACAAACCCTCCCTGTTTGCCTAGCTAGCCCGTGGACTACTAGCCCTATCTATCTACCTACACACACACACACACACATGTCATACTTACCTGTCTTCTGTGTCCTAGAGATGATTTTGTTTGGTCCTGGTAGCATCTTCTTCTGTGGACTTCTTGCACATTCCTGGTATGCGCTATTTGGTTCAGCCAGCGACTCTACCATAAAGCTCTATTGCGGAGACACCAGCAGAAGTGGAGGAATTGCCGCTTCGTGCCAGAAGACTGAAGATGGGCAAGTATTAGAGGGATGGGGGGCAAAAAGGCAGAAATTGGGAAACAGAACCAATCATCAGAAAATGTGCCTGAGTCAGTCACTTGACCGCCCCTGGTATATAGGAAAATATAATTTTTTTTAATGAAGTGAATTAGAAGTTAGGCATGGGGAGAGGTTTTAGTGAGGTGAGGATACATAAAAAACACTGTTACTTACCTCTCCTGGGCACTGGCAAGCTTCGCGCCTACTTGGTGACCTCACAGATGTCACTTGGGATGGGCTTGCGTCCTTATGGTCACAATGCAAGCCCGGCTCAAGTGCCGTCTGTTACATCATTGACGATGGCTGACATCAGCAGGGAGTGCACTGGAGCCCAGTAGAGGTAATAGTGTTTTTTATGTTTCCTCACCTCTCCTAGCCCTCCGATCATTATAATTGAAGGGGAAGCACAGGCGGCCATGAGCAGGTGCCAGGATCGGTAAGTCATGTCAAATGTTTGCCTTGGGGCCCCGCCATTCCTAGTTACACTACTGAACCTCTCCACTTTGGTTGAAAGCTAGGTCTAAAAGTGTCTAGAAGTCTCTTAAAGCCTGCTGAGACCTCTCTAGGTCTCCAGTAAAGTTGGAGAAAACTGGCACTGATGAGAACTCGGAAGAGTATGAGTTTGTTGGTGGCATTATTGCAGGTCCAAGAGAGTTCTGTGTGATGAGAGCAATTCAGCTATAGAGTGGGATTCCTGTGTAACCAAGGTCTTCCTGCATGGTTTGGTTATGCCCAGTGCATGGCCAGCTATAGAACTGATGGGTGTCTTATGGTACCTTTTTTTAGTAGGTCTGGGGAGGGAACCCAGCAATGCATGTCTCTCCAGGCTGAGCGCGACATTCTAATGTCTAGCCTTACTAAAATGATTAACCTCTTACTTCTGGAATCTTTTCCTCCTCTTAAACCTACTGTGAATACCCAACTACTGAAAAACAAAACCCTCTCTTGATCTGTCCTGTGCTTTTAACTACTGATCTGTCTCTAACCTCCTTTCCTTCTTTAAACTCTTGGAATGCTTAGTCTCCTAACCTCATCTGCCATTTCTCTGTTAACTATCTACTTGACATCTTACAATCTGTATTACACCATGGGTAGGCAACCTTTGGAACTCCAGCTGTTGTAAAACTACAACTCCCAGCATGCATACTTGCTCTGCTGTTCTTGGAACTCCCATGGAAGTGAATGGAGTATGTTGGGAGTTTTAGTTTCACAGCAGCTGGAGTGCCGAAAGTTGCTGACTCCTGTATTACACACTATAGAAATAGCCCCTACAGAAGTCTGCAATGATCTCCTGACAGATAAATATAAAAGCACCTATTTTCTTCTCATGGTTCTGGATCTCTCAGCCACTTCTTCCAACTTGTTTTCAGAATGCTGCACTCTATTGACTTCAAGGATATTTCTCCCTCTTTGATATTTTTCCCATCTTTCTCTTTATTTATTGTAACATTCTCTGGTGCTTCTTCTCACTGTTTGCTATCTCAACAGATCAGTGCTAGTTACAGGGGGAGGGCCCACAGGAAGGTATGGAGGATCTCCGACGGCTGCACTACACCACTTGCCACCATCTTTATTATTATAATATCGCCTGAGTCTCCTGCTCCGGCCCCTGATCAATGCATTTGCATTAGAAAATATGAGAAATAATAGTTGCACATCAGGGAATTCACCAGATCCCCGGTGGGCCAGACCTGGGCCTGACAATGCCAATCACACGCGTACCCAGGTGGCTTCTCTCTGCTCCCAGTCCTCCTCAATCAGCCAGTGTTCCACTGCCTCCATCAGTACCACAAATGTTAGGATGAATAATAGCAGCAGAAGCCAGGCTTAGTACAATATCTGGAAGTTGATGAACTAAAAATTTTCCAGCTTGCAATGCCATCCAGAGCCACAACAAGTTTACCATGAGAACTTTATCTTGGCCCCAAGTGTTATAGCCGAGAGGGTGTTGGTGGTGTTGTAACACCTAAAAGGATAAAACTGTTCACAGGTTGTGTGAAAAAAAAATTATGTTTAGCAGAATGAATCAGGCATGGGTCTATGAGAAATTTCAAACTCCTTCAGCTGATATCATCATCTCCCTTTATCATCATCTTCCATTTACTGTACTGTCACCATTCAGGCAGATGCGTCCTGTGGCTTGGTCCATCAAATTCATACCTCCCAACCATCCCGGATTCTGCAGGACAGTGCTAGATTGTGGGTCCTGTCCCATGGATCCGGTTGGCATGTCCCAAATTCAACGCAGATGAGTTGAATACAGTGGTGAAGCAGGAACCATCCAGATATCTCTTGCGTCACCACGTTTCCCCTACCAATGCTCCCAGGACTGGGAGCTGTAGGCTAAATGTGATGACGTCACTCACATCATGCCTGCAGGTCCCTGAACTGTCCAAGAGAAGAGACAAAGCAGCAGAGGAGTGAGGAGAGGTGAATGTCAGTGATATTAAACTTTGGGGGGGGGAACACATTACACTGGGGAGAGATAAAAGTGGCAATTAAACTAGGGGGCAATTAAACTGGTGGCAGATTAAGGGGGAATTACATTGGTGGCAGTTGAAGGGGAGCATTAAGCTGGTAGCAGATGGAAAAGGAACATTAAATTGGTGGCAGAGGGAGGGGAACATAAAACTGGTTGCAGTTGATGAGGGCAATTAAACTGGGGGCAGATGAAGGAGGGACATTAAATTGGTGGCATATGAATGGGGACATTAAGCTGGGGACAGATGGAGGAGTGGACATTAAACTGGGGGGCAGATGGAGGGTGACATTAAACTGGGGCAACTGGAGGAGGACATTAAGCTGTGGGGGTAGCTGGAGTCGGACATGTCTGCCACCACTGTGACAGACATGTCCTGTAGCTTAGGTCATCATATTATACCCTGGCAAAGATGTTAACACAGATATCTAGTGCTTGCTACCACTTCCACCCGTGAGGCAGACATACCCTGTGGTCTGGTCCATCATATTAGTTCCTGATACACTGCCACACAAGTTGCCACAGCTACCCCACTCTAGCAGATATGTTCTGCAGCCTAGCACAACGTCACATTCCACTATAACCCACGTTGGTGCCACTACCACAGTGTTGATATAAAAAAAACATAATTTTGATTTCACATATGCCAGAGTGGCCAGAGTGGTGGTGAGGGGGCTTACTGCGCAATTGCCTAGGGCCCTCTGATCTACAAAGTGATTCTCTGGGATCCAGAGCCTAATGACCCTGGATCCCAGAGTCAGGCCCAGCCACATTAATAAAGGAAAGGATCCCAGCGTCATGTGCTGCAAGGGGTCCTTTCAATAGAAGCCTACTCAGAGGAGGTTTGTAAAAATTAATATTTTTACTCACCTTCCCTGTCGTCATCTTCTGAGCATTTCTAACCTGTTCCCACCTGTGATTGGGCTTCAGGAGTTAAGTGGGGCACACTGGTGGAACACGAGTCAGCTGCATACCTGAAGAAGCCGTCGGGGCAAACAGAGCAGCATGAGGATGCCCAGGAGAGATAAGACTAGGTGAGTATACCTATTTGTTATTTTCCCTCACCTCCCTTAGGTCTCCATTTATTATACTCGAGGATATGAAGAGACTATAATAATAGCACTGAAACAGACGGCAAGCCTCACAAAAAATCATCAAAATGAATTTCGAGGGGTTTACCTGAAGCAGAGAGTATATTATACTGTGTGGGACCACTGTGGAGCATTATACTGGGAAAGGAGACCTCTGGCAAACATATTATATTGTGTGGAACAACTGTGGAGCATTATAATAGGGGGTCCCTCTGGGGAGCATATTATATTGTGTGAGGCCACTGTTGAGCATTGTAATGGGGTGGGGAAGTTTGGGGAGCCCATTGTACTGTGAGAGTCATTGTTCTGCACTGTGTGGGGTCACATATTATATTGTGTGGGGCTTCTCGGGAGCATATTATACTGGAATGGATACTGTATGGGAGCAACTGTGGAGAATTATACTGTGGTGGGATGTGAGCATTTTATAGTGTGGAAGGAACTGTGGAGCAATATACACCATTTGGAGCATTATACTGTGGGGGTTCAAAATTCCTGCTTGCAGCCCTATGTGCTATAGTGAGCTCTCTCACTATAATCTTGCAAATACGTGTAGTGCTCCACGGATTTGTCATCCCCCATAGAGTTCTGTGCGTGAACCAGCCATCGAGCTACTGGGGCATGCACAGTACTATAGGGGATGATAATGCAGGGAACATATTCAGTAATTCCGTATAGTCATCACATATGCAAAATTGAAGGAGCCGTGGTATAGGCAATTAGCAGGAAGCTGTTGGGTGAGTCCCCAGAACAATTTCCTCTGGTGGGCCCTAGGCCCTTCAGTCCAACACTGTATAAGGGGGAATTTATATAAGGGGTCTATTATATAAGGGAGAACTATTATATATGATGGGGTTCTTATTTAGAAGGGACAAACTATTATATATAAGGGGGCTATTATAAAGAGAAAATATATATGGGGGTTATTATTAGGGTGAACTATTATTAACAAGGGAGGAACTATTTATCAGAGGCCTATAAAAAGGGGAAAACCATTATATATAAGGCATCTATTAGGGGAGACATACATGTCTCGTTCACGCTGACATTACTTTGGCTCTGTTTGCCTTAGAGAGCTAGAAATTGGATATATAGGTTCCTAGGAGTTCTAAGAGTGGTCTACAACATGGTTTAAGCCAATTTAATACAGTGGTTTATACCAAACTTGTTCCTCCCAAAACGAAATGGGGATCCAAGTCGTCGAACATGAAAAGAATCTTGAGAGGTTTGCGCATCTCTAGTTGGTGATAAATGCAGGCTAAAACTAAAATAATGTATTCCAGATAAAATACTGGAAATCTAAGATGATGTATTGTAAGATCCAAGAAGCTTGTCTCAGTTTCTAGTCTCCCTGTTGTTCTTCACAATTTGGTAAGAGCTATATATTAAATGATATAACGTCAGCCTTGGATGCCTGACATTTAATATTGAACATGACATAATATTTTCACAACTGCAAATGAAAGAACGCTCGTTAAACTGATGTAGGACTAATTATTCTGTGGTCAACAGTGTTTATATATGAAGATCAGTGGGATGTAATTTAAATAAATTAGTTTGGTGAAATTTTAATAAAAGATATTAATTTTGATGTGACATACTAAGACTAATTGCAATGGATTAATTGTACTTGACTTTCCAAATTAAATAAGCAATTAGTCCAATGTAAGAGTTTATCAATTTAGTCATAATTTTCCTAACTTAATTAGTTGTAAACTTTTAGTTCTAGGAAATGTATATTTAGAAAATAAAATAATGCAGCATAAAAAAGCTAAGGAATAATGATTTAGCCACACACACAACTTTGAAGTGAAAACGAGTATTCTGTTATTTATACCTCCATAACAAGGTATACGCCATGTAAAGATATACAGGAGAAAGGGAAACTGTAGATTAGGATCAGAATAATGCAACGTTACGGTTATTGATCCTTCGTCTGGCTACATCCTTAACAGTATGCAAAGGTAGACTCATGGCTCAAGAAGCAGAAGAGAAAACGGGGCTAGCCATGTTTTACAGGACATTGTTGTGTTTAAAAGGGTCACTATCACCAATATAATTGAAAAAAATGTTTGAACTTCTTTATAAGATAGTCTACTGCCACAATCCGTAGTTTATTTGGCACCAAGGTTGTTTGTAAAGCCTTTTGGCAACATTTGGCTGTTCCATTTAACAGAATTCTACTATGTAAAGATGAGATCATTTTTGCTTGATTTTACCTTTAAGGATATGTTCACACAGAGGAATTTGGAGCTGAATTGAGGCAGATTCTGTTTCAAAATCAGCTCCAAATTCAACCTGAATCTTCCTGCCTCTCATTCTCTTTATTGGGAGGCATAGAGAGAAGTGTCATGTTTGTTCTTTGAGCGGATTCTTCCTGAAATTCCCATTGAAACATTTTTTAAAGCAGATTTTCAGAGAAAAATCTGTTTTCAAAAGCTGCTTCAAGATTTTTTGCTGCCTAAATCCCTTCACTTGAATAAACGCTAAGTCCTACAATAACTTGTCATAGGGTGGTTAAGCTCATTTTGTCATCAGAGATTTTTGGTTACAACCATAGCTAGAAAGTGTATAGCTCTGATTCTCTGTTTGTCAAATTCCAAGCTATCAATACATACTAAAGTACACAAGAAAATTTTGTATCAAGCCCAACGATGCGATCCAATGTAAATTAAACTTAGCTTTTATTCATGGAAAAATACATAGTCCATAAAATGCATCACAAGATACCAGGTGTGAAAAAAAATGGGATACAATTCAAAAAAACATACCAAGACGACAGAAATAGACTGGCATGGTGCAATGAACCCCTGACGCATTTCAAGGCGATTGCCCCTTAGTCACTGTTGGGATCTTGTATATTACCATTTGATTGCTCGCTGTGGACATATTGTATTTTTACATCAATACACACTACATTGTTATTAGCCATTATTTCTGTTGGAGGATTTTCAGGTGAACTGTCACTTGCCCTCTGACTACTACAGATAATAATATGTATTTCAGTTTTACAGCAAGTTATGAAGCAAGAACATTATCTTTAGGAGACTTTTTTGCCCATATCCAGCAGTTTGTCTAAAAACTACAGTATTTCATAATTTTTTTCCTATGAAAAATATCTTTCATTCAGCTGTAAAAATATATATAAGCTCCAGAATACACAATGTTTTAATGATATTTTTTACATGTACAGAGAAACATCCCTAAAAGACCACCCTTTGAGAAGACCCTCTCCCAGAAAAACCAAAATATTTTGCGAATGAGTTTTAATTACATTACAGGCTTTGTGTAATGACTCTCTTCAGTTTTTCTGCTGGGATTCCCTTTGTAAATGTCTTTCTTATACATTGCCTCTTCTCTCTTGTCCTTGTGGTTTACCAGAGAACAGGAGATGCCAAGAGGAGAAGTGGGACTGGTTTGCTTTTAGGCAAGTACACTGTCGGGAGACTCCTAGCAGTAAAGTTATCTGTGATGCTAGAAGTCCCTGCCGCTCTGCTACATACTGTCCCATTCTGTAATTATTATGGGACTCCTAGGATCACAGATAACTATAATGCTAGGAGTCCCTGACACAGAATAACATACAGGCTGGTAATTCTGGCACACTACAAAGTCTCACATTCACTACTCGGTAGTGTGAACCCAGCCTTCAAAAGCACTTTATCAATAATAAATTCATTATAAACCTAATTAGAGATGAGCGAACAGTAAACTGTTCGAGGTTCGATATTCGTTTCGAGTAGCCCCTCAATTTTCGACTACTCGAATCGAATATCGAACCCTATTATAGTCTATGGGGGGAAAATGCTCGTTTCAGGGGTTGGCAACGTTTGATCAAATTATACTTACTAAGTCCATGAGTGAGGGTCGGGCTGGATCCTCCAAGAAGTCTTCTCCTTGCAGCGTCCCCGCCGTGTCTTCTGGCTCTTCATTCACTCTGCCAAGCATCGGGCCTGGGCAGAGCCGACTGCGCATGCCTGCACTACAAGCGGACATGCGCAGTCGGCTCTGCCCAGGCCCGATGCCTGGCAGAGTGAATGAAGAGCCGGAAGACGCCGCGGGGAAGCTGCACGGAGAAGACTTCTAAAGGTAGGAGAAGAACCAGCGTTGATTTGCCGACTGTATAGCATTCAGCCAATCAATGCTGGTTCTGCACGAACTTTTACATTCGAACAGCGAGTGGTACTTGATCGAGTACGAGTATTTTGAATACTGTAGTATTCGATCGAATACCTACTCGATCGAGTACTACTCGCTCATCTCTAAACCTAATCACAGTACCTTGTAAAGGTGATTCCTCAGATTCCAAATATGACTCTGTTATTCAGCTTTGCAATTCCATTTTCATGTAAATGCTGTTTTATTCATTCAAATGAGGGGAAAAGTGATGGCCCCCCTCTTTTATCTTTACATGAAAATGGTGCACCCAAGCTGAATAACAAAGTCATATTTGGAAACTGTAGAATCAGTTCTACAAGATACTGGAATTAGATTAATAACCAATGTACTGCCGACAAACTCTGACTAAGGCAAATGCTCCATATAGCAAACCGCACCTAAAAAAAAAAAATGTAGCAGAGGAATCAGTTGCAGCTTTCTGTGCAACTTGGAGCAGCTTTAAGAACTAAGATATAAAGCGAGTGAGTGAGCTTGCGAGTGTGTTTTGATTGTAATTGTGGTTTTGGTTTAAGTGTGACTTAAGAGTAAGTGACAAATACACGTGAATAGTGTGTGCAATGCTGAGTCCATGTCTGAATAACTTTCATTGTACATTGCATAACAAGTGATAGCAGTACTACAGCTTATACATTGAAACTGCTGTATATATATTTCTCTTAGGGTTAATTATACTGTGTTGAGGGGTGTATAGAGGGATACTGTTACTTTTATAATCACACACATTTTTCATTTTGGTTTAGGGGAAAGTCTCCAATTAAGAGGGAATAAATTACTGCTGTTTGCTGTGTGCAGTTCCTTTGCGACAAGAGGAATCAGTTACAGCTTTCTATGCAACTTGAAGCAGCTTTAAAAGCAAAGTTATAAGGTGAGTGTGTGAGCTTCTGAGTGTGTTCTGCTGCTAAGTGTGGTTTAAGAAAAAGTGACTTTAGAAAAGACACCACACAAAGAGAATGTATTCACTTTTTATTTGAATTGTGCACATTTACTTCTATTTTGTCTTGCTGTAATATTCCCCATCAGGTAAGATGAGCTCCATACTTACCAATGCTGTTCAGCTGCATCTTGCAGCATGTATGCTCTGCTTGAGCAGCTGCTTGAGAGGACATACTGCTTTGCAAAATGTAAGAACACTGCACATTTGGAAGCCCCGATCATGGATCTAAATGAGTAAATTGCAATACTGAGATCCAGTGGCGGATCCAGGGTTTGCGGGGCCCTGGGCAATTGACTTTGGCGGGGCCCTACTTACTGGGGGGGGGTCTCGCACTTCTAACTTGTACTTCCCAACTGTTGAAGACTAGAAAGAGGGAACAAAACGTGCGGCGTGCACAGCACACCGCAGCAAATTAGGCCCCGCCCACTTTTATGTTGACTCCACCCATTCTCATTCAATTTTCATGTGATTCCACACAGTATAATCCTCCTACAGTCACCCGTAAATTATATGTCCCCCCTCCATCTCTCCCCATTTTCATATACACCCTTCATCTACCCCTAGTTTCATGTCCCCCCCTCTATCTCTGTCCCCAGTTTCATGCCATTCTCCCCCCTTCATCTGCTCCAATGTCATGCCATTCTCCCCCCTTCATCTGCCTCAGTGTCATGCCACCCCCCCTTCATTTGCCCCAGTGTCATGCCGTTCTCCCCCCTTCATTTGCCCCAGTGTCATGCCGTTCTCCCCCCTTCATCTGCCCCAGTGTCATGCCATTCTCCCCTTTCATCTGCCCCAGTGTCATGCTGTTCACTCCCCCTTCATTTGCCCCAGTGTCATGCTGTTCTCCCCCTTCATCTGCCCCAGTGTCATGCCATTCTCCCCCCTTCATCTTCCCCAGTGTCATGCCATTCTCCCCCCTTCATCTGCCCCAGTGTCATGCTGTTCTCCCCCCTTCATCTGCCCCAGTGTCATGCCGTTCTCCCCCTTCCATCTGTCCCAGTGCCATGCCGTTCTCCCCCTCTATCTGCCCCAGTGTCATGCCGTTCTCCCCCCTCCATCTGTCCCAGTGTCATGCTGTTTCCCCCCCTTCATCTGCCCCAGTGTCATGCCGTTCTCCCCCCATCTGCCCCAGTGTCATGCTGTTCTCCCCCCCTTCATCTGTCCCAGTGCCATGCCATTCTCCCCCCTTCATCTGCCCCAGTGTCATGCCATTCTCCCCCCATCTGCCCCAGTGTCATGCCATTCTCCCCCCTTCATCTGCCCCAGTGTCATGCCGTTCTCCCCCCCATCTGCCCCAGTGTCATGCTGTTCTCCCTCCCATCTGCCCCAGTGCCATGCCGTTCTCCCCCCCTTCATCTGTCCGTGTCATGCCGTTCTCCCCCTTCATCTGTCCCAGTGTCATGCTGTTCTCTCCCTCTTCATCTGTCCCAGTGCCATGCTGTTCTCCCCCCCTTCATCTGTCCCAGTGTCATGCCATTCTCCCCACCTTCATCTGCCCCAGTGTCATGCTGTTCTCTCCCCCTCTATCTGCCCCAGTGCCATGCTGTTCTCTCCCCCTCCTTCATCTGTCCCAGTGTCATGCCGTTCTCCCCACCTTCATCTGCCCCAGTGTCATTGTAAGGATTGGAGTCAAGGTCAGGCAGTGCAAAGTGACACAGCTGGGAAAGCAACACTGTGCAACTAATGACAAAAGGGGTCGTAGGCCCTGCAGCTATAACTATGCTGTAATATCTGAGATGAGGCAGACCAATGCACTTCCTAATTGAAGTGTGCCTACCACGACTCCTTACGCTTCTATCCCGGCGGCTAGGATAAGGGAAGTGGAGGCCCTGAAAGTCCTAGGGACTGGAGTCACGGGGTCACACCTAAACAGAAAGCACAGTGTAACTGCAATGCAAAACAAAAGACTAAACAGCATGGAACCAGGGAGGACCACAAGTCCCAGCAAGACACAGAAGAGAAGGCGAGGTCAGACGAGCAAGAGGTCGAGCCAGGAGATATAATAAAGGTAGCGAATCAAAAGACAAGGGATCGTCAAAAATACAAGCCGGGTAACAACCAAGGAACAGACCGAATACAAACAGACAGGGAAACAGACTGAGCAGGGGAACCAGGAAACCTAAAGTGAATGGCTGGCAAGGATCCATGCCTGGGTGTGGTTTAAATAGCAGCAGAGAACACACCTGATGGCTAATGACATGGAGACTGAGAGCAAGGAAAAGATTAACCCTTAATGACCTAAGCACACCCAATAGAACTCCTAACACGTCTCCCAGGGAGACGCCGCGCAGCAAGGAGACCGCGGCGACTCCATATCCTGACAGTCATGCTGTTCTCTCCCCCTCTATCTGCCCCAGTGCCATGCTGTTCTCTCCCCCTCCTTCATCTGCCTCAGTGTCATGCCGTTCCCCCCCTTCATCTGCCCCAGTGTCATGCCGTTCTCCCCCCCTTCATCTGCCCCAGTGTCATGCCGTTCTCCCCCCTCCATCTGTCCCAGTGCCATGCCGTTCTCCCCCTTCATCTGTCCCAGTGTCATGCTGTTCTCCCCCCTTCATCTGCCCCAGTGTCATGCTGTTCTCTCCCCCTTCATTTGCCCCAGTGTCATGCCGTTCTCCCCCCTTCATCTGTCCCACTGTCATGCCGTTCTCGCCACCTTCATCTGCCCCAGTGTCATGCCGTTCTCCCCCCTTCATCTGTCCCACTGTCATGCCGTTCTCGCCACCTTCATCTGCCCCAGTGTCATGCTGTTCTCTCCCCCTCCTTCATCTGCCCCAGTGTCATGCCGTTCTCCCCCTCCATCTGCCCCAGTGTCATGCCGTTCTCACACACACACTCACTCACCATTCCTCGTTCCCCCGCAGCTCTCTCCCTCATACATATATTGTAGCCGCGATGTGATGATGTCATCACATCGCGGCTACAAATGCCGGAGCTCAGCGTTAAAGCAGGAGCTGAGCTGTGACAGCTCCTGCTTTAAACGCCTATGTATTCAGCTCAGGACGCCGATGAGCTGAATACATAGGCGTTTAAAGCAGGATCTGTCAGCTCCTGCTTTAACGCTGAGCTCAGTTGGAATCGGGACATGCCGACCGGGACCATTTTGTTAGGTCCCAGCCGCGCCGCGGGGCCCCGGGCGGTTGCCCAGCTCTGGATCCGCCCCTGCTGAGATCTATTGATAACTTGGAAAGGACTTTGCTGTTCACCAATCAGGAACTCACTGCGGTATGTGCAGTGGGGGATGGTAGCATGGAGATGCAGGAACATGAGGCAGTTAGCTGGGTGACAGGTAGAAAGCAGTGGGGTAGAGGGAAGAGTACCAAGGAGGCTAGTCCTTAACTGACACACCCCAACAAGTTTGCTAAAAGTTGGCAGATGAGGGGGATGTTAGTACAGGGGTAACACTGCTGCAGCATGACACTTCCTCTGAAAGCCAGGGGAATGTCTGCTCCAGTAAGAAGGAAGATAGGAGTGCAGAGAAGACTAGACAGGTGCTGGTAGTGGGAGATTCAATTATTAGGGCCCCTTCACACGGCGTAAGCGCTCGGCTCATTCCAAGCTGTACACGCGAGGGCTTCTAAACACTTCCCATTCACTTCAATGGGATCGCTCGTAAAGCCGGCTTTACGCACGCTCCCATTGAAGTGAATGGGAAGTGTTTAGAAGCGCTCGCGTGTACGGCTCAGAATGAGCTACGCGCTTACGCCGTGTGAAGGGGCCCTTTGAGGAACAGATAGGGCAATCTGTCACAAAGACCGGGATTGTCGTACGGTGTGTTGCCTTCCTGGTGCTTGAGTTTGACACATTGCAGATCGGGTTGATATATTACTGGGTGGGGCTGGTGTGAATCCAGCTGACATGGTGCTTGTTAGCACAAATGACAAAGTTAGCGGTAGGTGGAAGGTCCTGAAATTTTTTTTCAAGGATCTAGGGAGCAAGCTGAAGACAAGGACCTCCAAGGTAGTATTTTCAGAAATATTACTTTTACTGCAGACTACACAGGAAATTCAAAGGGACATTAGGGAGGTAAAAAAGTGGTGCAAGAGCATGTGTAGGTCTGGGTTCCTGGAGAACTGGACCAAGTTTGCTGTGGACTACAAGTTCTTTGGTAAGTTTGACTTCTGTGGAGGGTAAGATATTTGAGAGCTTTCTAAGAGATGCTATCCTGGAGTATCTCACTGTAAATAATCTTCTAACACCCAATCAGCATGGGTTTATGAGGAATTGGTCCTGTCAGACTAATCTTATCTTCTATGAAGAGTTCAGTTCAAGACTGGACATGGGTAATGCCATAGATGTAATATCTGGACTTTTGATACTATACCACATAAAAGGTTGGTATGCAAAATGAAAGTGTTGGGACTGGGGGAAAACATAAGTAATTAGGTTCACCACTGGCTTAATGATAGGAGACAGAGGGTCATTGTTAATGGTAAATACTCAGACTGGGTCACAGTCACCAGTGGAGTGCCACAGGGGTCAGTATGGGGTCTTCTGTTTATTGCATCCATATTTGCAAACGAAACTAAACTCTGTAATGTAATAAAAAATGAGGAGGATAGTAGAATATTACAAGGGGATCTAAGGAAGCTGGAAGCATGGGCGGAGAATTGGCAAATGAAGTTTAATGTAAATAATGTAGATAAATATAAGGTTATGCATTGTGATCGCTGAAATAAAATGTATGATTACGTACTTGCCAGGCAGCTGCTGCCAAGGCAAATAAAATTATGGGATGCATCAAAAGAGGTCTAGATTCTCATGAGAAGAACATAGTTCTGCCTCTATACAAATCACTGGTCTGGCCACACTTAGACTATTGTGTGCAATTTTGGGCCCCAGTATACAAGAAAGACATAATGGAACTAAAGAGAATGCAGAGAAGGGAAACTAAGATGATTAGGGGAATGGGTGGACTGGAGTACAACGATAGATTAACAAACTTGGGGTTATTCAGTTTAGAGAAAAGACGTCTACGGGGAGATCTAATAACAATGTACAAATACATGAAGGGACAATACAAAGAACTTTCTAAGGATGTTTTTACTCCTAGGCCAGTGACAGTGACAAGAGGACATCCTCTACGTCTGGAGGAGAGAAGGTTTCACTAGCAACATAGAAGGGGATTCTTTACTGAAAGAACAGCGAGGCTATGGAACTCTCTGCCCCAGGAAGTGGTGATGGCGGATTCACTGAACAAGTTCACAGAGGGCCTGGATGCCTTTCTCAAACAGAGCAATATTATGTGTTATGGGTTTTAGACTTTGTTAAGTACACATTGATCCAGGGTTTTTATACTGACTGCCAGATTGGAGTAGGGAAGGAACTTTTTTTCTGAAATGGGGCAATTGGTATAAGCCTCAAGGGGTTTTTGCCTTTCTCTGGATCAACACTGTAGAGTATTGTAGGGGTATAGTTTGGACTTGATGGACTAATGATCTCGTCCAACCTCATCTACTATGTAAGCGTATCACATTTCTTCCGCACTGTTTTTAATTACATTTTTGTTGCATTTTCCTCTGTGATATTTCTTCCCTTATTAAATCTATAAGGAAAACACGTTGCATTTTTCAAAATGCAACTTTTCCCACAGTGATTCCCCCCACCAGTGTATTGTATAGCCATAATCGCATTCACTTTGTTTTGTACTGCAAAATGCAGCATTGAAAAGAACTCTACCTCAAAATGTTGCACTGCAGCTTTTACATTCCTTTTATATAGATACTAGTAGAATCCCTGTGGCTTCGCTCACGGAAAATATGTTAAATTGTTGGTTATGCTAAAGTAAAATTTTCATACTAAAATTGACATTTTCAGTAAATCTTTTTTCCACTTTAAATTTTTACTATTTTGTCATTTTACTAATTTGTCGTAATATTGATGTGAACAACTTTTTTTTTAAAATTTGAACATTTTTATTGATTTTATATATTCAATACATATTATGTAGTATAAACTATTAAAACTATTTATAACTTTTTTTTAATAAAAATTAAAATTTCTGCCCCTTACACAAACATAAAAAACATTTACACCCAATTAACAACACAGTGCGACCCCTCCCCCCTCCAGTGTAATCTACAGTATAAGTAGTTCACAGGCAAAAGAGTAAAATTGGTTTCCAGTTAGACAACTATCTATTGTAGTTGCTTTTTGGTAAACAATGTTTCTGGGTTTTACCTTCAGGTGAATACCTGTATATAAAAAGATTTTTGGGGTTACCCACTCTAGAGCAAGCAACGTACAATTGTCCATGTGAAAAACATGGTCTCTACAAATGAATGGCGGCTACTTTATTGATTGACCTTGTGTTTTGTTTATAGTCATAGCAAATGCAAGTCAGATTGGGAACTGCAGACGCTTAAAATTGAAGGGAATGTCGCTTGGTAGCAAAGGAATACGCAGAATAAAAACATTTGCTCCCTTAGAGTTTCCCATAAGAATTATGGATTTGATAACATTGGGCAGGAGACTCTTTTTAAAGTGAGCTTATGCGGTGGCATTCCAGGAGGCTCCAAAGAATTCAGGAACTCCAATTGATACATTACGGCTTGTTCACTCTCCATGACTGAATCAATGGACATGTATGTGGTTGCTAGACCAGGCAGCCTTCTCTGAATTAGTAGATTTATGGAGCTGACACTATCATTTTTAGGTGCAAGGATTCACAAAGCCACTGATGGTTGTTAAAATATCGGGGAAAACTTGGTAATAAGCTCCATTACTGAAGTTGTGATTTCACAAAAATCTTCCGGAAAGGAAATGAGACCAGTAGTGGAATCAGTAGGGAATCTGTCATTTCCAAGACATAGTAGCTGGGCTGTAAATTTGTCCGCAGTTGTAGTTCCCATCAAATGAACCTGCATATTAGCAGTAAGAGCTTGCTTCTGAACGTGTATCCACAGATAAGATTTTAGAGAGGCATTCAGCTCATCCGCTGGTGTTGCTCCATTAAGAACAGGTAACATCTGGCAGAAGTCACCTGCAAAAATTAAAACAATTCCCCCCATTAAACAATCGGTTCCCTACAGATCTTTCAAGGTGCGATCAAGGGAATTGACTGCTTTCTTGTGCGCCATAGTACATTCATCCCAAACAATTACTTTGCAATTTTATAAACAAACATGGAATCAAGGGCACAACAACATCCAAAAAAAAAGCATTAAGTGCCCCTAATTAGGGTCATAAGTGTACGCACTTATACAACCTAATGAACAAATAGACAAGGAAAATGGTTGAAAAAATGCTAAGAAATTTATTCAAAAATAGATAAATGACATGCAACATACAAAATTAAAAAGGTGACATAGTACCACCATCAGGTAGGTGTGAAGGAACCGGACCAATAGGGAAGTATCAGGTTATAGGTAAATGTAAGTACACAAAAGTATGCTGGGTAAGTAGGAACAACAAGTACCACAATAGTATCATACGTAAATAATAGTCAAATGCTAGCCCAAAAATAGTACACCAGTTATATTAGATTAATTCAGTTCGTCCATTGGACTAGTATAAACAGTGGGCTAAGTACTTGGAAAGCAAGATGTAATTAAACAAGTGTTTACCATAACTCCTGATAGGAAAGAATAGTCACAAAAGCCATAGATGTATATATGGGTATCTCTTGAAAGAAGTCACAAGAGAAATCATGATATAAATCATTTAGACAAAGGACAGATAGAATAAATATAACATACCCATGGGAGAAATATAACCTGCTGGACCGGACCCACACCTGTCCCAAACAATTACTTTGCAATTTTGCAATACCTTAGCTTTCCCACAGCCGTTAGGCTGGGTTCAGACGGGATTTTTTTTGGACCGGATTTTTGACGCAGAGACCGCCACAGGGTAAGTTCACATGGCCGCCTCAGGTTCTGGACCATAAAATGGGTAGCCGCGACTGAATGCTAGTCGTGCACTCCACTCTGAATTAGGCCCAATGAATGGGCCTAGTCGGGAGGAGGGAGTGTCTTCAGGCCGAATCGTGAGGTGAATCGGCATGAAGAATGAGCAGCTCACTTCTTTTTTCGGGAGCCAGAACAAACGGCTCCTGGAAAAAAGACCTAACCAGCTCCCATTGATTTCAATGGGAG
Source organism: Leptodactylus fuscus (assembly GCF_031893055.1). Lineage (NCBI taxonomy): Eukaryota > Metazoa > Chordata > Amphibia > Anura > Leptodactylidae > Leptodactylus > Leptodactylus fuscus. The sequence continues at coordinate 252,952,716 of NC_134265.1, forward strand.
CCATCTTTTTGGTCAGGATGTTGAGGCCATTTCCATATCCTCAAAAAACTCTGGGTGAACTTACCCTTAGAGTTCGGTCCAAGAAACAGGTAGCCTCGACTGGATGTTGGTGCAGTGCATACAGTGCACTGGCATCCAGTTGTGACATTCTGCTCCGGATTAGGCCCAAATGATTTGGCCTAGTTGGGAGGGAGTATTGCGCTGCGGACATCCGCGATTCAGCTGCGGAATTCGTGTCAAGAAAGGGCATGTCGCTTCTTTTTTTCCGTGAGCAGGAACAAACTGCTTGCGAAAAAAGGAACCCATTGAATTCAATGGGAGGTGGCTTTTTGAGCTAGATTTTGACACAGATTCCGTGTCATAATCCAGACCAAAAAACCTTGTCTGAAAGCAGCCTATTACAGATATTACAGACAGCGCTAGATTAAAGGGCAATCCTAAAGCTGAATGAGCCGTGCGCCCTCCATCTAAAAGAGTGGCCACAATCCCACATGATGCATCAGCCAAGGCAATGTCATTTTTTAAGCCAATTTCTGTAAGCAGCAAATTTAATTAATGTTTTACCAGAACCTCCTGGTGCATCTAGGAAACATAGTCCCCCATTTCCACTGGAAATCTGAGCTATAATTGCCAAAATTCACAGCTTTGTGCGCAAAGAAATCTATGGAACCGCCAAATCCATGGCCCACAGGCCCGTGAAAAATAGATGTAGTGTACGAACAGCCACTAAGGATACCAGACATGTTTTGTCAATGCGTGTCGTGTGTGTGCGCACATGTACGTGTGTGGTCTGTGTATATGTATGCGTGTGTGTGCACGCGTTATCCATGTGTATTTATGCGTGTGTGCATTCACGTGTATGGTCTGTGTATATGTATGTGTGTATGTGCGCATGTGATCCATGTGTTTGCTCGTGTGCAGTGCAAGTGTCCAACCGTGCGGTAGTTGTATGCATGTGCTCTGTTCGTCCGTATGCGTAGTCTGCATTTATCTGAGTGTGTTTGCGTACATGTGTGGTGTAGTGTCCCAGTACACTCCTTCTTGCCATTATAATAGTTGTATGTTATGTAATGTCATGTCTCTCACAATGTACTAATACTGAGTATCACTATCTATCTGTATTTCCTGTGTGCTTACATTGTGTTTATTGCCATGTACTTATTCTGCTGCCACCTATGTTTCACTCTATGTAGGTGCATGTGATATAGGAACCCAATCACTTCATACACAGCACGAGCAGAACTTTCTAGCAAGCTGTGGGTGGAGACTTTAGCCCCGCCTTCCTCTTAGAAGGGGAAAGGAAAGCAGAGCAGCCATGTTGTGGAGAGTGTAGTGTGTGAGGTAACAGCACCTGCTGCTACTCCAACTCCAGAGAGGATTTTCAGATTCCTCCTGCCAAACCTAGGAGCTACATGATGAATCTCACAGCCCATGTAAGATACAGATTCTCCTAGGACCATTCACCAGTCCATACAGAGGGGATAACAGCCATACTGCTACTGCCTCCAAGAAGGAGAGAACCTGACAGAAAGGAGCAGCTATAGAGGAGCCTTTCTGCATTCCTGGACCTAAAGAAGGCCTCCGCTCAAGTCCAGTGCTCCGTGGTTTCCAGGTCACGTGTATTAGGTCTGCGTCCAGCTATCGGATACCGCAGCCCAGTAACCGTGAGTAACTACATATACCCCAAATCAGTCACCCACCGGGAGCCAACCGGTGAAGATCCCTCTTCTGTATCTATAACCTGGACTGTGTTTCCTCAATTCTCTAAATACCAAATCTGAGGAGAATTGTGTCAGCATCAGCCATTACCTGTCAGCTTACAAGGGAATCCTGCATCACATGCACCCGCTGTATTGTACCTGAGACTGTATCACTGTGAGGTATTGCTGCACTATATGGTAGTCCTCCTCACATGCACCTGCTGTATTGTACATGAGACTATATCACTATGAGGTATGGCGGCACTATATGGTAGTCCTCCGCACATACCCTCGCTGTATTGTACATGAGACTGTATCACTGGGAGGTATTGCTGCACTTCATCAGAGTCCTCAGTAAAGAAACTTTTGGTTAACAAAGGACTGTGTCTTTTGCTATCCTTCTTTTGAAAATTGACTTGCTGTGTGTCCTATGAGAGGTGCCTCACAGTCAGGACCACCACTACAGCTACTGTGACCATTACAACAGCTCAGCTATCAGAGGGACTACTACCCCCATTAGGTCCTACTATAACACCTGCATCCCTTGGGATACCACATGTGGTCCTTGCGTGCGTGTGTGTGTGGTGTGCATGTGGTATTTGTGGGGTAGTGTTTGTGTTGTGTGTGTCTAGAGTGGTCTGGTGTTTGTGTGGTGTGTTGTGGCGTTTGTATGGCGTTGTGCTTGTGGGTTGGTGTATGTGTGCTGTCTGTGTGATGTGTATATGGTGTTTGTGTGGTGGTGCGGTCCTTTTAGCAGTGACTTTTTGGCGCCGTCATTATAATCCGTCCCTGTCAGTCACAACTGTTTTCTCCTCAGCACTTTTGCTTTCACTTTTCCCCATTATATGCATAGGGCCTAACTTTGGGGGCCGTAATCTCATGACAGGGGGATGCTAGAGAGATGTAACGCAGTACTCTGCTCCTGTGCGTGGAGAGGGGCCGTGCCAAATTTCACCCAAATCGGGCAAGAACTGTGGATTTGTATAGAGCAGACTACTACAGAATTTGAGTTTTATATATATAGATATAAAAAATATATCCTGCTGAAGACTGTGCCTAATGAGTTAATTATACGCCAGCTGTCTTATGGCAAGAAGTTCTTCCGTAACCACCAAGAATCATGCCTCTTCCTGTGTTTAATTTGTTCAGCTAGCAACATGTTTGCCTACTTCTGTCTACAATTCCTTTGTGGGAAATCTCTCATAAAACGTGGCTCCAACTGAAAAATATTTAGGCAAGTGCACCATTACACACAACACTGATCACATTTTTTGATAGCACTGTTGCCTTGCAACAATGGTGTTCTAGGTTCAAGTACAGCTAAAGATAAATCTACATGAAGTTTGGTACATGTCTGACAGTAGAAATTATTATTATATGACAAGCCCGGTTGAAGACAGTGAATGATGTGAATAGCGTTAATCTGCAACCAACCATCTCAGCTCCAGCAGAATAGACTTAGGTATCTGTATGCTGTATTATAAATGTATCAGGACACAGACGCAGTTAAAATATACTTGTGGAGAAGAAATGGACACCTATCTTGTCCACCATTCACTGACTTAAAGAGGACCTTTCATCAGATTGGGCACAGGCAGTTCTATATTCTGCTGGAAAGCCAACAGTGCGCTGAATTCAGTGCACTATCGGCTTTCCCGATCTGTGCCCCGGGTAAAGAGCTATCGATGCTGTTACCGGAGCTCTTTACAGTCAGAAGGGAATTCCAGACAGTCAGTCAGGGACGTCCTTCTCCACAGCTGCACCTATTGGGCTGCGCTGTGTAAGCGGGGAGGAACACCCCTTCCCCCTCCTGATAATACTCGTCTATGGACAAGCACTGTAAGCAGAGGGAGGGGGCGTTCCTCCCTCCTCACACTGTACAGCGTGATAGGCGCTGCTGTGGAGAAGGGCGTACCTGACTGACTGTCAGAAACGCCCTTCTGACTGTAAAGAGGTACGGTACCGGGACCGATAGCGCTTTACACCAGGCACAGATCGGGAAAGCCGATAGTGCGCTGAATTCTGCGCACTGTTGGCTTTCCAGCAGTATATAGAACTGCCTGTGCCCAATCTGATGATAGGTCCTCTTTAACACAAGCTGACGTGAATCAGTAACAGCATTATGCCTGCTGGGTCACAGATATCACAGGAGAGAGGAGACCTTCTGACTTATCTCTTCTTTGTTTCACAAGATTGAATACAGGTGAGCAAAGTTTTTAAAATTTTATAAACATATTGTATAAGTGAAGAGGCATGAAGAAAGTTTAATGAGAAGGCATAATGTGTAGAGGTGCACTAACGGAGCATAGTTTCTGTGTGGGTGTCACTAAGTGGGTTTCATACTATGTGGGGAGTGACTAAGAGCTTGTTCACATCTGCGCCCAAGACTCCGTTCTGCAGGTTTCCGTTTCCTGCACAAAACAGGGCAGGAGACGGAATCCTGCCAGGATCTTTCAAACCCTTTCATTTGAATGGGTTTGAAAAGTGTCCGGCCGTGAGCGCCGGTGAGCATTTTATGCTCTCCGCGGCGAAACAGTTTGTTTTTTAAACCGGACACAGAGTTGGACATGCAGTACTCTATGTCCGGTTTAAAAAAACAAACTGTTTCGCCGCAGAGAGCATAAAAAGCTCACCGGCGCTCACGGCTGGACTCGGCAAACCTGACAACGGAGTCCAGACGCTGGTGTGAACCCAGCATAAGGAGACATCCTACTTGTGTGGGAGGGAGCACTATTGTGAGTGGACTCTATAATGCCAATATAACTATGCTGGTACACGAACAACATGTGCCGCACAAAGAGGCACTATTACTGTGTGGGTGCCAGAAACAGGACTAGGAGGGACTGGACCCAGTTAGAGGAATTGCTTTATGTATAGAAATTTTCCAGTACCTGTTTATGTTCTTTGAAATATCGGAGGGATAAATCTGCACAATAGTATGAAATAAATTGATAACAGTATAAGCAACATACACTCACCGGCCACTTTATTAGGTACACCTGTCCAACTGCTCGTTAACACTTAATTTCTAATCAGCCAATCACATGGCGGCAACTCAGTGCATTTAGGCATGTAGACATGGTCAAGACAATCTCCTGCAGTTCAAACCGAGCATCAGTATGGGGAAGAAAGGTGATTTGAGTGCCTTTGAACGTGGCATGGTTGTTGGTGCCAGAAGGGCTGGTCTGAGTATTTCAGAAACTGCTGATCTACTGGGATTTTCACGCACAACCATCTCTAGGGTTTACAGAGAATGGTCCGAAAAAGAAAAAACATCCAGTGAGCGGCAGTTCTGTGGGCGGAAATGCGTTGTTGATGCCAGAGGTCAGAGGAGAATGGCCAGACTGGTTCGAGCTGATAGAAAGGCAACAGTGACTCAAATAGCCACCCGTTACAACCAAGGTAGCCAGAAGAGCATCTCTGAACGCACAGTACGTCGAACTTTGAGGCAGATGGGCTACAGCAGCAGAAGACCACACCGGGTGCCACTCCTTTCAGCTAAGAACAGGAAACTGAGGCTACAATTTGCACAAGCTCATCGAAATTGGACAATCGAAGATTGCAAAAATGTTGCCTGGTCTGATGAGTCTCGATTCCTGCTGCGACATTCGGATGGTAGGGTCAGAATTTGGCGTCAACAACATGAAAGCATGGATCCATCCTGCCTTGTATCAACGGTTCAGGCTGGTGGTGGTGGTGTCATGGTGTGGGGAATATTTTCTTGGCACTCTTTGGGCCCCTTGGTACCAATTGAGCATCGTTGCAACGCCAAAGCCTACCTGAGTATTGTTGCTGACCATGTCCATCCCTTTATGACCACAATGTACCCAACATCTGATGGCTACTTTCAGCAGGATAATGCGCCATGTCATAAAGCTGGAATCATCTCAGACTGGTTTCTTGAACATGACAATGAGTTCACTGTATTCCAATGGCCTCCACAGTCACCAGATCTCAATCCAATAGAGCATCTTTGGGATGTGGTGGAACGGGAGATTCGCATCATGGATGTGCAGCCGACAAATCTGCGGCAACTGTGTGATGCCATCATGTCAATATGGACCAAAATCTCTGAGGAATGCTTTCAGCACCTTGTTGAATCTATGCCACGAAGAATTGAGGCAGTTCTGAAGGCAAAAGGGGGTCCAACCCGTTACTAGCATGGTGTACCTAATAAAGTGGCCGGTGAGTGTAAATAATAGTAATAATAATGAAAAAGTGAAGCAGCTGGCTCATATAACCATATTTTATTCACAAAAGAACACAAAAGAGAAACTGAAAGAGATTTTTCTATTTCAATAGAAAAAAAATTGCTTAATTAAGAAATTGATTTTAGCAACTCTTCTTAAAAAGTTGATATGGCTTCATGGCTTGTGACACTTGACTCTATGCGTCATGATGCCATTGGACACTGAGGACCAATCACAGGCCTCAGCAGTTCTTGACGTCTGTTAGAAGAACCGAAGACTGTAGCCCAGGAAAGGTAAGTAACAGTGTTTTTCAGGAATATGGTTCAGGAATCCTACTAATATTATAAGAAAGTTTGTGTGTTTGGATGTTTGCATGTTTGTGAGTTTGGATGTTTGTTCCTCAATCACACTAAAACGCCTTGACGGATTTGCGTTAAATTTTCCACAAACATAGTTTTCGCTTGGGATTGAAACATAGGCTACTTTTGGTGCCACTAAACAACATGGCTTCCTAGCAGGAGACTCACAAAAGCAGGACTCCTAGCCCCAGCTATAGACTCACACACACTACCTCGCATTTCCTGCCACAAACTGCATGCACACTCCTTACTGTCGCCTCACGGGTAGCCCTCACTCTACTCACTCACATTTACATATAGATTTCCACTACACACGGAGGCCTGTTGCTCCTGCCTGCAATCAAAATGGACTGGGATTGCAGGCATTAACACTTGACCCCCCTCCCCCTCAAACACCCCTTCCCCGTACCTTCAATGTTGCAGACCAGCTCCTGCCTGCTGACCTCACAGGAGCCGCTGCCAGCCGGGAGCAGACTGAAAGCTCCCACGCCTGTGTTTACAATACTACTATCGTGGCTGGGCTATGGACAGCCGCGATAGTAAGGCACACAATCTCTCATTGACGGCAATACACTTGGACTATCATTTCAATAAAAGCTCATCTAACCAATACACATTCCCCAGAATGCTATACCTACCGTTAATCTGGCCCCGCCATATTGTGTTTGCAAAAAAGAACCCTTAGGGAGCCTTCACACGGCGTAAACGCGCATGTATTTTGCCAAAATACACATGTAAAAATATACGTGTCATAATAAGACTCCCATTCACTTCAATGATATTTTTTTACACTCCTGTAAAATGTCATTGAAGTCAATAGCAATCTTATTTTTACACGTGTATTTTGCACAAATACGCGTTCACTCCGTGTCAAGGCTCCCATACACTCAGTTCACACCACCGTCTGCTCTCCGTTCTTGCGGTTCCATCTTCTGTTGTCACACAGTTCGCCCCTAAGCGCGGCTGACGCTGGGTTCACACTACCGTTCAGCACTCCATATTAGGTTTCCATCTTCTGCATGCAGAAGCCGGAAACCTGTCAGACCGGGTCCGGACATGAACGACGGAGAGCATAAAACGCTCACCGCCGCAGAACCCTTTTTTTTTTTAAAAAAAAATCAGACACAGAATACTGCATGTACGACTCTGTGTCTGGTTTTAAAAAAAAAAAAAAAGGTTTTGCAGCGGAGAGCATAAAAAAGGTACAGTATGTACATGTCTACTTTACCATATACCAGCTGAAAGTAAAAAAAATAAAAAGCCTCCAAAAATAACAACAAATTGTCTGTATTACTACATACACACTTTTACAGTTTCACACGTCTGTGTCCGCCCAATTCTCAAATCACCGCAGACGAAGTCGCGGGTAAAAGCTAGTACTTCCATAAATCACGGTCTATGAACACTGTGTGATGTGTAATCTACAAATGCAAGTTAAAGCTGTATCATGCTACTAGAAGGCACACACCAACACAATCCAGAAACGCTGCTGTCTTCACAAAACCTTATTTAAATGTTAAAAATTAGAATTTGTTTATGGTAACTGTGGATGCTGAGTCTTGTAAGCTTAAAGATGACAGGGACTATCCACCTTGTTATCAGTGCACAGTTAAAATCCTGCATCTCTGTAGGTATAAGGTTAATCCTTTCAGGACCAAGCGTCATTGATGCCTTAATGCTCAGGCCATATATAGAACTTTTGTATGCATTGCTTTACTCAGTAATATCTTTTTAATGGCATTGCATAACAACTATTTGCCTTTTTTTTTCAGGACACATAAGGCTTGAAATAACTAGCCTTATTTGTTAAATAAGTTGAATATTTTTTTTTTCTAGAAGTAGAAGAATGGTATTTTTTAAAAAAAAAAACTGTAAATTTTGCTTCCTTTAATTGTTTTTATATACAGTATATACTATTGCACCTAAATATATTAAAATTTGCTTTTCTAGTTTTTCTGATCACAGGGGCTACACATTTATGTAGTTTTTTTTTTTTTTTTTAAGAGGTTTTAGTATGGCTTATTTTCTGGACCCCTAGTCCATGTGTAAATTACCCAGTAGTTTAGTATAGTAGAGGACTGTAGACTGCTTGTGTTATCTCTAGCTAGGTTCCCTGCTGAGACTGAGCAAACATCCAAGAAGTAGGTGATGGGAAGGGGTGGAAGAAGAGCGAGTTCTTCTAGTACAAATGTGAATGGAAAGTCTCTTTCATTTTAAAGATCACTATAAAGGGTTATGTTTTGTAGTGTAAAGTGATTATAAAAGTCCTAAAAGCTTCTCTTATCACAGCGTAACTCCCAGACAGTAACTTCAGGGCCATCACCAGATTACAACTTCAGCCCATTTGTTGTAATCTGGTGATGGCCCTGCTTGAAACATCAATAGTAGCGCACAACTAAGGGTCCCCTACACACCTACTCTCAAACGGAGCTCTAGATGGATCTCAGAGGTTCAGCAAACATACGCTAGAGAGTGGGTGCCAACCTCTTGCTATGACAGTCGATTTCAAAAAGAGGCTTATACATGAAAATCACCCTCCCTTCGAATAGTCTATTCAGATAATTCTAGTCTCACTTAGTTTCAAGAGAGACTAAGTAATTAGCCTCTCTTCGGAGTATGTATCTAGGTGAAATCTGTCTCTGTCCCATGTAACTAGATGTAAGAGACAGATTACATGTATATACATGAGACAGATTACATCTATATACATGAGACAGATTACATCTACATACTCCGAAGAGAGGCTAATTACTTAGAGTCTCTCTTGAAACTAAGTGAGACTAAGTGAGCCATCACCAGATTACAACAAATGGGCTATATCTAGTATCACTCTACTCTTTAGAGCGGCAAGTATTGCCGCACTGTATTGAGCGCTATTTAAATGGTTAATACTAGAGATGAGCGAACACTAAAGTGTCCGAGGTTCGCAATCCGATTCGAACAGCCGCACACTGTTCGACTGTTTGAACGGATTTCGAACCCCATTATAGTCTATGGGGGGAAATGCTCATTTCAGGGGTAGGCAACATTCGATAAAATCGTACTTACCAAGTCCACGAGTGACGGTCGGACTTGATTCTGCTTGAAGTCTTCTCCCGGCGCAGGATCCCAGCGTCCTCTTCCGGGTGGAATTTACTCTGTCTAGGCATCCGGCCTAGGCAGAGCAGACTGCGCATGCGCGCGCCGGATGCCTAGGCAGAGTGAATTCCACCCGGAAGAAGACGCGGGGACGCAGCGCGGAGAAGACTTCGGAAAGGTAAGAGAAGAACCAGCGTTGATTGGCAGAATGTATAGTATTCTGCCAATTAATGCTGGTTCTGCATCGAACCTTAAACTTCGAACAGCTAGTAGTGTTCGATTGAGTACGAGTATTTTGAATACCGTAGCATTCGATCGAACACCTACTCGATCGAACACTACTCGCTCATCTCTAGTTAATACCCCACGTGTGTAAATATAAATATCAAAGGGGAAATTACCAAGATCTCCAGTGCTATGGTATCTAGAGGCATGTAGGATTAAGCTTTACTTTATTTTCTACACTCCGTACCCTGTTTATACACATCAGATCCTGCAGTGATTTGGCTGCATAAAATGTAATTAGGGATCAGGGTGTTTGGTTTGAGTTAATACTAGTTGGAGCACCAACATTGAATATGCTCCCTGGATATTGAGTATCACTGTATTACAGGGTGTATATAGAGAGGGACTTATCTCCCTGAGTTAGGCAGTGTAGACATATATTTTTCTATCTTTTGTTTATACAATTATATCCGAGATTTTCTATTTTTAATGAATACTAATAAAATAAAGTTTTAATTACGCTAATTTCTTCAGTGGTTGGTTGTACGTAATGTCAATTCCCTAGGTTATACGTGAGAGTTCAAAATCATTGCATTCTTGTTTTCTTTACATTTTACACAGCATCCCAACTTTATTGGAATTGGGCTTGTATCAAGCCAGCCTTATTGAGTCTGCATACACAGATTGGATCTTTTCACTGGTAGGTCAATAAGGCCGGAATCACACTAGTGTCTGAGTCTTTGCTGCAGAATCTGCCTAAAATTGTTAGAGAGAAAAAAAAAAAAGTCTTGCAAAGAAGGTCTTTTTTTTTTTTTTTTTTTATAGCCTAAGGAGGTCTGTGGGTTTCCGTGTGTAACCGCTTTTTAAGCATACAGGGTCCCCATGCGGACAGAAACTTAAATGTTAGTGTGAACCTAGCATAAATATAGCAAGCACTGTTTTTTATTCTATGAATTTCGTCTACATCTATCTGCTCATGACAGATTACACTGTTAAGCTATTAAAGCCATACAGCGTCTTACGTCACATGTTGATGACCCTTGAGAGGATTACTTAGAGTTAGTGACTGCTGTGATTATTTGTATATGGCTAGTTAATGTAATTCATCGTCTGACAGTAATTAGCTAATTAAAGTATTCTTTCAAACTTCTAACTACAACCGTGCTCAGATGAAATACCAACACTAGCCAAATTAATCCTATTATAAACGACACTTATTTTTCTTTAAAACCACCAATAATCCATGTGATGTATTTTATCTAAGGTTTCTCTGTGTTATGTTTATTTCTGTCCTGTCAACAATTCTTCTGCAAATGAATATCTATCATGGACTATGGATTGTGCCACTGTGTTTGACATACCTAGCTATTGTATCCACCGATCATAGCTCTTTCTCTTCGCCTCCCAGAAGAATCCTGTATTTATCTATATAATCAAAAAACGCCACATTAAAAAAAAAAAAAAAAAAAAAACAATAAAAAAAAAATCTTATTGTTTGAGAATTTCAGCTCATTCCTTGGCACCATGCAAGCACTTAAAAATGTGAAAACATTTTGATTTGTTACTTAACTCTAACTTTACAGTTCTTGGCATGTTTGATTTCTGTGTGCCTGAACAACTACAGTTAGAATAGTAGCAGATAACACGCACACTTTGTATGTCTCACTCACAATAAATGTCAGAGTATTTAGGTTACAATATGTTGACTTTGTAATAAAGTCACTAAAGTTGCTTAAAGGGAATCTGTTGCCATGAAAATTCAGTCTAAACTGCAGGCAATATGCTCCTCTCCATGACTGTGCATACAGATAGTTGTCAATTAGTATTAGGATCACCCACTGACCTCAATAACTCAGAAACGAATTGATAGATGACAAGTTAGTCTGAAATTTTATCAATTTGCTCAGCTGCTCTTATTCTATAACATAATGCTTACAAATTACACAGAATCTTCATTGTGACATTTTCCCTTTCAAATCTAAAAAAGTGAGCCATTTTTTGTATTTGTGTTCTATTTCATAATTCCCATAATAAGAGCCATATTTTTTTTTTTTTTTTTTTTTTAGGTCCGCAGAGTCACATGATGGCTTATTGTTTGTGGGAAACATTGTACTTTGTAATGGCACCATTCTATATCCTAAACAATGTACTGGGAAGCTGGACAAAAATACAGAGTAAAGTGGAATAGGGAAAAAAAGTAAACAAAAGCAAAACACAATTGCACCAATTTCATATGGGTTTAATTTTTACGACATTAATTGTATGTTAAAATGTACATGTTACCTGTATTCTGTTGTCAGTACAATCACGGTGATATCAAAATTTGTAGAGTATTTGTAATTTTTTTTATATCTCTTTTTTTAAAAAAGGAACCTTTGCAAAGTAGAAAATCTTCTGACACATGTAACTTTTTCATATTTAGAGTTATACTGTAGATCTGGGTATTGTGTCCTTTTAAGCTGGATAAGACTACTTTTTTATTGATACCATTAAGAGGAGGTCTGATGGTTTGATCACTCCTTATTCAATTCTTCTGGGAAGTAAAGTGTTTATGCAAAATCGCCATTTAGCTATTTTGATTCTTTTTCCTGCTACACTATTCACCATACGGTATATATTTTAATGGTTCAGGCATTTATAAGCACAAGGATACCTAAAGGGTTCAGGTTTACTTTTGTTTCTTTAATTTTTATATATGATCTAGAGAAAGGGTGGAGATTTGAACTTTTGTGTTTTATTTCCGCTTCTTTTACTGTCATATTCAGACCTCCCTACGGACCTTTAACCCTAGGGGGTCTGATCACTCTTACTATTCACTGCAATATTAATTAGAGATGAGCGAGTACTGTTCGGATCAACCAATCCGAACAGCACGCTCCATAGAAATGAATGGATGCACCTGGTACTTCCGCTTTGACGGCGGCCGGCCGCTTAACCCCCCGCGTGCCGGCTACGTCCATTCATTTCTATGCGAGCGTGCTGTTCAGATCGGCTGATCCGAACAGTACTCGCTCATCTCTAATATTAATGTATTGCAGCAAATAGTATAAAACATTCATTTGTATTACATGCTGCTTTTTGCAGCTACATGGAATCTACCGTATATACACAAGTATAAGCCGACCCGAATATAAGCAGAGGCCGCTAATTTTACCACAAAAAACTGGGAAAACTTATTGACTCGAGTATAAGCTGAGGGGGGGGGGGGGAATGCAGCAGCTACTGGAAAATTTAAAAAAATTAAAATGGTCAGAGTTTTTGGGTGCTGGGAAAGGAAAGGGGGTGTTTTGGTCGTCTGTCTGCCCCTTCCCAGCTTGAGGGCTGGATTTTTTTCCCCCACTTGGAGTTCAGCCTGGCTGAATATAGGGAATCTGCAGTGCTCCTATTAACCCCTTCCTGATGGAACAGAAGCACTGCAGATACCCTATATTCAGTAGACCGGGCACTTTCAGACACAGGGATACCTAATGTGTATGTGTTTCAGTCATTTTCTACTTTTATATGTATTCTAGGGAAAGGAGGGATTTTATTTATTTTATTTTTGTTGTTATATTTCTTTAAAGCTTCTTCTTTTTTTGCTTGACTCGAGTATAAGCCGAGGTGGGCTTTTTCAGCTCAAAAACTGTGCTGAAAAACTTGGCTTATATTTGAGTATATACGGTAATCTGCTCCTATGATATCATTTAGTCACAGATAAACTGAAGTGGCTTTAAAGAACATGTTGATACTATACAATTGCTGCTCATGACCAAGCTGTATAATGGTTACTATACACATTCACCATAACAGGTTATTTCTATGCTCAACTAGATTGCTTCCGTCACTTACCTTTAACCTGTACAACCACTCCTTTGTAGCCAGAAATATGACCATCTTTGCTTGGTGTTATGTTACAAGCACCCGGAGCCTGCATGCAATGCAGTTAAAGCCCATAAAACCTTTACAGACATCACTACTATTAAACTCATTATTGAACAGTTATACTTTTATAAAACTTTCATATGGAAAAGTGCTCATCAACCCTCTGACGGATTGGTTTAAGCAAATTCTTCAACTCCAAGGAATGTCGGAAATGATAGCAGATTCCAATGCTCTGTATGAGATATATACCACTGTACTGGAAAATGGATAGTCGTCTTCTTCCACATAAGTCATACCTATGAGTTGGTACTGCATAGTCAAAGACAAATGGATACAGTTTTCTCTAAATTCCCTTATTTTCTGGATTACTTTTACATCAATGATTTTTCTATATCCTGGCCACCCATCCCCCATCATAAAGAAGGGAGTAACCTCACCAGTCCAGGCACTCTCAATGCTAGGTGGAAAGCAAGGAAGAAAGTCCTAGACAACAGCTGTAAACACTAGGGAGAAATAATCTCTTAGTGGGTGACTGAAGGAAATGTGGCTAGGTCATCAGTATGGACAAGCCCTTTAACATAAAGCTACTCATTAGAATTGTAACTGGAATACCCCTTTAAGAGTGGCCTACTTAACTGGTCGATTGTGGTTATGTGTGAGAGTGTCATGTCTATCAAGTCAGAATAAACTAACAGGACATTTGAAAATGGGTTTTCTATACCAGACAGCCCCTAGTAACATAACAAATGATGATTTATGAGAGAAAGACCAGGAAGCAAACAGCTACTTAAGTTCATGCACATTTTATTGAGTAGTAATATAAAATGCTTTTTTGTCATTGTTACACGTGCATGCTTCGATTGCCAACATTTCAGAAGTCAAATTACAAAGGCAAGGCTTTAGGCTGTAGTGAATTACTTGGGCACTTAAACAATTGTTAGAAAATATCAATGGACTTATCTTATTCAATCTGATTTTTAGGTTCCCATAAGAGTTCGTAACTCATAACTCATATTATAAAGGGGGGAATAAGTGAAAAGAATTACACATTTGTGGCACATGACAAAACGTAACAGAATGACCAAACTATTATGACACTAACAGTTATCATGCACTTAAAGAGTTCCACATGTAACCACAAACTTATTTTAAATTTCACAAGTTTTGCTAAACATGCTATCCATATATATGTGTGCACTGACAAGCGTATGTTATAAAACATTAAGAATATTCTTTTCTCCTCTTTAGATTTTTTCAAAGCTTTTTCTTTTTGTTTGATTACAAAATTTCAAAGGCATTAAGCGTTTTAAGAGAATATAAAGTATGCCAGTATACATACATTTCCAGTATAAGTCCAACCACTAAGCGCATTACAGTCCCATACAGGCCTATACAGCCGTTTTGTCTTAAAAAACATGCATAGGCGGATTTTTACAGAATATAGATGCTTTTCACTGCACTTAATATGGTGTCTTGTTCACTATACTTAAAAATGCACCACTCATAAATATTAAAATTCAGCAAGCCACAACCAATACTTTATTTACCAAAAAACCTTAGATAGAACAGCAAAAAATAGAATGGATATCATTATTCCAGTTTTGCTTTTAAAAGAAAAAAAAATAAAGAAAAATAATAATAATAATTATAATAATAATAATAAGAAAAAAAAAAAAAGATACTTACTGCCAAAGGTAAGTAAGCTATGTGTTCTATAGTAAGAAGGGCATTCAAGCACAATAATGTAACCTGAGGTAAGCATAATCTGTACAAAATTAAACTTTCCTTTTTGGCATCTTTTACAATTTTCAACATTCTTACATTTTTTTAAAAATTTTTTGGATTTTTTTTTTATTTTGCCATTTGTCCTCCATTGCCGAGGCAATAAACCAAAATCTGTGTCCCAGCACCGGTGGCATTAAGACTACCCATAAAAATGGTGTGTGAAACCCATACACTGTTGGAGGTGCTTGCAACTGATTGAACAGTGATGCAGAGCAGACACCTCCTACGGAGAGAAGGTGAGGAAAGAGCCAATCTAAGAAGAGTAACAAAACATGATCAATAAATAGTCCTTATTCTTGTTTGCACTTTATGTTAAAAATGTTGTAATGTCTAGTTGTAGTTTAGAGTTGCAAATGTAAACGTACAATATAGTTAGTAAGAAATTAGACAAATATGTACTGTATGTTCAGTAACTAAAAGAAGGCCTTTCTGTAATATAACTACAGGTTCCCAATATCATTGGAAAATATGTTCTATATAGGTAAGCAATATCTGTGTGTATGTTTTCTACAAGCATTTATAGGCATATCCAGATGAGGCTTGTGCCTCCAATAGAATAGATCTTTAGATGACACTGTAAACTGAATTCAACACCAATCCCAAGAGTAAGTAGCATTTACCCAAATCAAGATCACCCATCTGCTGATGAGCGGCAATCCCATCATGCTGTGCAGCTACAAAAAATATATTAATAGACAGGAAGTGGTCACTGGATATTGCTGCTGTTACTGCCATTGCTGTCAGTGCCATTGGTCTCTGTAGAAATTGCCTTGTTGATAGAGTTAAGATTGGCATCTGAAGGCATTGCATCTCGACGTGGTGGCATCCTTTCGTTAATGCGATCCAAGCCTTTGGCCTCCTCAAAGCTAGTGATCTTATGCTGCGGTGAGAATCCTTTGATTGCTGGATAGAAAATGTGAAAAAAAAATGCAAAAAAAGAAAGAAATGTAACAACAGTCAAGAATTAATCTTGTAATAAAGTTCTAGCAAATGAGAAATTTAGTAAATGTGATATGGAGTGGGAAAGAGAAAAAATTTGGATTGAAAACTGAAACAAACATAACGCCACAAACAAAATAAGATGAAATTTTACTATCCAGTTGAGTTCAACTCAGAAGTTTTTCACCTCATGCAATTTAGAAAGACTTCATACTAGATTTGCTGATTTAAAATAATAACAAAATATCCCCTAAACAATGCGGTAAGAAAATGAACTGTATATTTATCGGTTTAAGTGAAAAATAAAAATTTCTAAACTTTTTGATAAAAAAAAAAAAAGTTGCCCATACTACCTTACAGATGACGTACATGTAGCAACAAGATAAAAAGAATACCCATAGCCCGGTGGTATTTATTAGAACCTCATTCATCTTTAGACGCTAAAACAGTGTAACAGTTAATTAACATCACAATAATATCAATGCATGCCATGGAAAATATTCTAGGAAATTTTTGTGTAAAACAAATCTAAAAACAAAAATTCCAAATCCAAGAAAGAAATGGAAATATAAGTGCAATAAACTTGTGGTAGAGTTGAACTATATCTAAAAAAAAGGAATAAAGGTGAGTTAATAATTTTAACAAGCCACAGACTGTTACATACTGGCAAATATTCTTAGTATAAATCTACGTTGTCACCTTAAAGAACCAATTAATATGAGATCTAGAAAAGTGAATTTGAATAATAAAGTCTAAAAAAACACACCAAACTGCTATTGTATTCTAGCACTACTGTCAATGAAATCTGACAATGGTATAAATGGGTAAATGAGGCATTCGTAACAAACAAATACAATCACCTTAGGACATGTGGTAGAAAAGTAGGCTATAATAGCACTCCTTGTAACAAATTACAATGCTGTATTGTCAGCACACACACAATCCAAAAAACGTCCTACACTTAAGTTTACCATTGTTCTAGGTCGCCTGCATCTCTAATTTATTATTGTATATTTATAATCCTTATAAAATATATTTTCGCATTATTTCATCAATTAAACGTGGAACATTTTTTCGGTACGAAGGCTATAATCCATACACTATGTAACCTATCAGAGTCTTGCTTAATATCCAGAATTTTAACATTAGGTGTTGCCTTTCCAAAATATAAGCTCATATGCAGTCAGACTGATTACTATAAGGCAATATTAATCTATATAAAGATTACTATTTGAGATGAACTCCCATGGACAATTTACCAAACAACCTATGTGTATTTACAAAAATAAAATAAAATAATAAAAGAAAGCAAATGAATAACAAAATGGATGAATGATCCCATTGTTTTATACATCTTATGTTATTGTGAAAGCACACATCAATTAGATCAGGTTAGAAAGCATGGAAGGGAAAGAATGGAGGAAAAGCAAAGGCCATATCAAAGCTCCTTAGACTACCTTTCACTTTCTTAAATATTGTATGGCTATATACGTGTAAAGCAAATGAAGACCAACGTAGGTTTAGTTAGTATTTAACTTCAGTAAAAAAAAAAAATTGTTCCGTTGCTGGAAATAATGACTCAAAAATTTAGGTTTAAATATTTTCAAAACATTTAAAAATAGAAAATTTGTAGTTGGTCATGCATTTGAAAATCCCAAATTTGAGATTTCAGAGAGGAGTAGACTGGGCTGTGAATCTATAGATTTATAAGAGCAGACGCCTCACTGGCTGACAATGTGCTCCGCTAGGTTTGCTGATCAGACACGGGGACCAATTGACTATACGGCTGTAATGTACACACAATGGAACGTGACTACTATGGAAAGCAATTCTAGAAATAATCTCAGCTCTATTAAGTTTATCCAAACACTCCCAAAATTTAAATGATGGACTCTTAAGATATTTTACTTTGTATTAGAATTTTATATTATAATACTTTGGAGTAATTATCAGATTTAGATCTGAATCGATTCTATCCTCAACATTATACATACAACCATTGTTTTATTTCAACTTTAAGAAAGCTAGGTTGGATTTTCCATTATAAAAAAGTCTGGTAGTTAAAATTACAAAATCAGGTTCAGTTTTAATTTTAATTTAAGTTGGTCAATACTGAGTTCTACATCCTTATATGATATATTTATCTTACAAAGACATTTCCATGTATAGGGCTGTGTAATAACTCACAAAACTGTATGTGTTACTAATAAAGACAGACATGAAGAAGCATAAATGATGGAAAGGTTTTGACAAGTTATATGTTTTCCCTATAATACTGACTTACTGCCGTTTAGTAAATGAGACCCAGTAAGTGTTAGCAGTTTTGCACCAATATTATACTACTCACAACACAGAATCACGTAAATCACACAAAACAGCCAAACTGGGCAACACAATGCACACTGCAAATTAGATTTTGCTGATAGGAATAGACAATTCCAACATAAATAACAGCTCACAGTGCTGCTATTTAGAAAACAGTTGTATTTTCTCTTGCTAGTTTGTTTCAAAAGTAAAGAGATACCATATTGATAATCTTATTGAAGAAATAGACATTATTGAAAGCCGTCCAATTTGAAGAACACAGACATGAAACTCGTGTTCAAGAGCAAAATACAACTGAGAATATTGTTTTAAAGGGGAACATTTGTGGCTAAGAAGATTCAGAGAAAAAGGTTTTTTTTTTGTTCAAATTCCATTGTTTTTGATTATCAATAATAAAATCAAACGGGATAAAAACAAGATTTAATTATAGTTATTTTACTATTTTTATTTGAATATTGTTGTAGTTATTTTAATATTGCTTCCATTGGGTAGCTTTATGAAAGCACACATTAAATTTGCCTGAATAGATATAGATAAATATAGATGATATAAGATAATTTATAGATAAATCCAGGCTATAGCAAAATTCTAATGCGCATATAAAAGGGGATTATCTGCATATTGTGTAAAGTGAAAAAAACTGTCCTGTTTTATAACAGGTTGTTGAAAAGTCACTTTACAGAGATGTCAATTACATCAGGTTTCTAGGTAGGTGAATTTTAACACCTGCTCCACTTTCTATTGCCTTGATGAAATGTGCAGTTTGTGCGAGCTGTGATAATTGATACAGTAATGGCAATAGCAAACTGTAGCTTTACATTCCCCTTTAAAGCAAGCACATTTGGTTAATACTTAGCCACAATCGTTAGCCCAACACCCACACACTTTTTACAAGCTACAGCAAAATGAATACACCCAGCAGGTCCCTTATCTGCTGCAAATGCAACAGAAAGGGGGCTTGCCATTTACCTTCATCGGCCTCTATAGCCTCAACAGTAGCTAAAGAGAAGAAAGGGTAGCAAAATGGATGAGAAAAATGAGCAGAGGATTTGAACTCTTACGAATAAGTCAGTGAGTAGCAAAGGAGCAGGTGAACTATGTTACGGTAAGTGCTAGACTTGTTTTGCACAGAAGACGACATAGATGCTACACAGAGAATAGGCTGAGCTTGGCAATTGTTTATTATTATTTTGCAGCTTTTTCCACTTGGTAACTGTTAGATGTATAAAAACAAGATACCCAAGATCAAGAAAACAGGTTTCAAATTCAGCACAGAAAAAAAAAAAAAAAAAACATCTTCAAAGCATCTGAAGAAAGACAATTCTCCTTATTAACATCTGGGGCAATGCCGATGTCCGCACCACTGTTAAGTTCATTTATGAAAAGAAACTAAAGAAAGCATCATACCTACATCATGAATCAAGGAAATTTTTTTAAGGAAAAAAAAAAACAAAATACACATTTTATTCGTCAATACAAACCAACAGAACTGCTGTCCATGCTCTCTATCTTGGAAAAAAATATATGCAACAATAAATATTTGCATATGTTATTTTTTTTTTTAGAGTGATGTTCAGAGAGTTCATATACAAAGGCAAGGAAAACAAGCACAATCTTAAAGACATTTATGTACCAATATTACCAAGAAATTAGTGATAAACTCCTCCTTGCTGCAGGCATTTTCCATTTTTGTTTTTGACTCCACACTTTTTCACTCTAAACCCCATAACTTTTTTAATGTTCCGTTCACAGACCCATATGAGGGCTAAAATGTTTGTGTGAAAAATTGTAGTTTTGTAATAGTGTCGTTAAATATTCCATACAATGCACTGAGAAGCTGGAAAAAAAAATTTCCTTCTATTCTATTGCGTCTCAGTACAATGAGCTCCTCCAGGCTCCTTGCCCCGTTACTTACCTGATCACGACCTTGCTGTACAGGCTGTGAGCTATGGTCAGACTTGTGGACGCAGCACTGTGCACTGAGCTAGCACTGAGCTATGCTGTTTTAATAACGCCTATTGGGTTACGGAAAGAAATACATAGCTCACTGTTCTCCACAGTTTCTGGAGCAACTAGTCACTTCTTGGGGAAAGGGGGCCAGGGATGCTCACTTTATAGATAGGTGTGGATCCCAGAGGTGTGAGCCGCATCTGTCAGATGCTTATTACACCCCAGATAATTGTCTACAACAGGAGTCTCCACTCATTTCTCTGTAACAGAACATATAGACTGTTTAGCTCCATTTACTGTGTTTACTAGCAAAACAAATAGTGTAAGAAATTGCTGCAAACTGGCAAATAGTATGGACAAATATATGTATTGTATTTCTTATACTATATATTGTATCATTCATTTCTACGTTTTGTATTCCAACAATTTCGCTATTACACTATCTCTAGACTCAAGAAGCCCGGTTCTGTGTAGTTTGGCAGGTACCTAACATTGGGGATCGGACATGATGCTAACAAGAGAGTTGTATAAAAATTGCAATTTCTATCCCGACTTGATAAATTATGACCTTGCAGGTTGAAAACCAAACAAAACCAGTAAAATGAATACTTACTGTGTTAATCAAAATAAAATGACCAATACATTTCATTAATCTCTCTCTACATTTACTTATTTACATTTATTCAGCAGGGGAAGAAAAAACAAAAACAAAACCAATGCATTTTCACTGTATTTTTTAAACTGGGGCCTTAAAAGGTTGGACTAACTTGTATTTATTGATAACCTATCCTTGGGATCCATGGGTGATGCACTTACAGCCTCCTCCCATAGAAGTGAATGGCATGAAGCTGTATTTATATTAGCTGGCTGCTATGAAACAGACTGTGCGATGTAAACCGTGGTGGAAAGGCTCCCTTTTAACAGCGGATTACCCTGGTGCCACCGATATCATGCAAATGAAGCAGCAGATTTGACTAACACTGAATAGATATTAATAACTAAAGATGGCCGAACCTCTCAAGATTTGATTCAAGTTCGGGGCGACAGCTTGGGTCCCTGATTTCCTTCGGGTTGAACAAGTTCAGTATAAGCCACATCTTAAATTGGCTTAAAAGATAGTGTAGACCACTCTTAGCTCTCCTAGGAACCTATCTATCTAATTTCTAGTTCTTTAAGACAACCACAGCTAAAGTTAAGTCCATATGAAAGTATCATAAGTATTCTCTGGGGTCTCTTCAGAATATTATAGGTGGGGGTCCGGTTGAGGTGTAACAAATAAAAACAAAAGAAAAAATATTCATACTCACCTTCTGTTACCTCTTTTGGGTGGTCTCATAGTATCTGGCACTATTCTGTGATGTCATTGGCTTTAGCTCAGCACTGAGGCCTGTCAATGGCCTCAGCACCAAGTCCAGGCCGATGACATCACAGAAGTGTGTTGGACGTTGTGAAGAAGCCCAAAAGAGGTAACAGAAAGAAAGTGTGAATGGTTTTTTTTTTTTTTTAAACCTCTCTTGGAACTCCACCTACTACACTCTAGAGTCTATAATGCAGTGACCATTTTAGTTCATTCGAGACAAATCTCTATTTGTTCTGTTTCGTAAAACACTGAACAATTTGGAATATTCAGGTCAAACACTCTGTATGAACTGATTCACCCATTTTTATTGAGAACTTATCTGTAGAAACATCATCAGTATGAAATATTCTGGGAGGCCACATTGAAGTCTATGGGGCAATGCTGCAGTACCTACACTCACTACTACAGTTTGTATGGCGAATAAGGAGTGTGGCTCCCCCGCACTGCTTTAGTACTTGTGATTTGTGTGGAGTTGGACACCCATCCCCAGATCCAAACCGAATAACCCCTGTAAATGAAATCAACTCATGAAGCAAATACTGAAGTTTATGGTCTGATTGGACCAACAATAGCCTAGGATGTGTTGAGAAAAGCACAGACCTTCATTCAGCAAACATATCAGTCATTAAAGTGCTGTCAGTATCAAGCTTTGTAGTTCTAATAGCGAGGATATTTTGTTATAAACCCTGAATAGAAAGATGAAATTTGAAGGGAATCCCGGTTGTGGAGTTGTATATTGTATAATGGAAAATGTTGCAAAGTTTAAATGTTGCAAAGTTTAAATGTATATGTCTAAGGGAGCGTTCACACTACCGTCGGTGTCCGACAGGTAGTGTCCGCTCCTAGTGTCCGCTCAAAATCTGTCACGGACATTAGGAGCGGACACTAGCTGTGTCCGTGACACCTGTCATTTATTTCAATGGGCATCGGGTGCGTTCTTTTGCACTCCGTGCCCGTCCTTCCCTGTCCGCAAGTGAAGATGTCAGACTTCTCAAGCGGACAGAGGAACCCTGCATGCGCTTGAGAAGTCGGACATCTTCACTAGTGTCCGCTCCTAATGTCCGTGACAGATTTTGAGCGGACACTACCTGTCGGACATCGACGGTAGTGTGAATGCCCCCTAACAAGGACTTCCATAGTTTTCTAGACCTAAGCAAAACATAATTTACACAAGACTGTTTTTTGTAGAACAATATTTCTGTACCTAACAGGGAATATTGTTTATTGGCTTAATCAAAGGACATGTATAACCAAGTTTAGGCAAATAAATATGCCATTTTCACCCTCGATTTATGTGGTGAAACCACCTGCTTTAGATTGTGTAGGTCACCATTGTGGTGCAAAAAACATTTCTGAGCCATGATCTCCATAAGACCACTGATGTTCTGTGGTCTATAGCAGCAAGCTGTTATTAGCCAGAGTGGATTGGATTTAGGTATTTTCCAGCAAATAACACAGATGCTCAATTAGATTGAGATCTGGAAAATTTGGAGGCCAAATCAACTCCTTGAAGTTTTGTTATATTCCTTTAACCTTTTTTAACCAATTTTTTCCAGGGTGACCTAACATAATATCCCACTGAAAGAGGGCAATATATGCAGCCTAACAACTACTATCACTTACATGAAGAATGTCCGACTCAAGTATTTGGTCGTTTACAAGTTCTTCATCTTAGGGCTAGTTCACACGTGGGGCGCCCGCCCGCGTCTCTCTCTGGTCAAAACCCGCCTGCTGCGACTGCAAATGAATGAGCCAACACAGGAGGGTGCTGCCGCTATGCGGAAGCCGCAGTCCACCGCACCGTGGCTTCCGCCTGAAGAAAGGACATGTCGCTTCTTTTCTCTGCTAGCAGAAGCCCGCCGCTAGTGGAAAAACCATTGTAAAGGGGCGGATTTTGAAGCGAAATACACTGTCAAAATCCGCCCCTTTGTTCACGTGTGAACGAGCCTTTATGGTTGCACTAGCAGTAAAGATGATGCCAAAGGCATGTCAAGTAGGCTTGACAGTGAAGAATCCAGGTTTATATCTAACCCTTACTGACAAATTTGTAAAAATGAGTTCGAGTAAAGAATATTTTAATGTAAATATGACGTTTTGATATGAAGAATACCCTAATCGCCTTAGCTTGATTTCTATCCTGTTATAACTGTTGGTTAGATTTAAGGTGTTCTAGACAGTATCCATGTTTTAGTGATATATGTAATCTATATTGAAGCTACTATATAAATTCTATCTAGAAAAAGAATATGAGTGATGCCTTCATCAGGGTACACATTAAAATTCTCTTACCGCTTTGGAGTGATGGTTTGCCTCCAGAAAGAACGCCACTAGGCAGCATTCCGGTGGGTGTCAAACCTTTCAGAGTCAGCACACTTTCACTCTCTTCTCTGTTCAAAGAGAAAAAATAAAAAAGATATTAATGCATTTTAAAAGCTAATGGTTTTCATTGGATTTGCTTTTGACCCTATAAGTAAACAGAATTAACTTTAACAACCAACCATCAAAACATACTGTCATAAGCAAGAAGAATGTTAAACCCGAGTTCACATCTGCACTGGTATTTCCATTGGTCTGTTCCATAATAGGAACAGTTATATGAAAACAATAGCAGTGTTGGATATATTGGAATAGATGCCACCAGTTGCAATCGACCACATCAACAATAACTCGGTTTGTTGATTTTCCATTAAGCTGTCAAGAACATACCACAATCGCTACATGTAATTTTTTTCTATGATATCTGCAACCATGGTTGCTAACAGAGCCTTTAAGGCAGTCGTGAACCTAGCTTTATATGACCACTATTATGTGAAAGGTAAAATGGCAACACGTGGTTGATTCTGAAGGGTACATAATGCTTACTCATGCTTTATAAGTGTTATACTTAACAGTAGAAAACATGCATATTTATTGTTACATAAGCTATAGTCTTGCACCTAAAGATATACTGTCTTCTATATTGATATATAATATTTCCTAGTGATGAGTCATTTTTGTATTTGAGAATTACAAAGCAGCCTATGTTCTCAAGCTGTGATAGATAGCATTAGAAAGAATAGAAACCCGAAGTGTAAGTAGTAATGCTAGTTGTAATGCTAGAATACATTATTCAAAAGGACTCTATATGAAGATCTCAGTGCAGGAAGGCTCTTTCCTTATATACAATTACAAAAAAGTATAGAAGACACATAGGTATGTCTGTGGGCATCACATATACACGATGTACAAACATGGATAAGAGAAGAGACAGAGACAAAAACTGTATATACTTTTTCAGGTTACCAGACTGAGTGACAATACCATAGAGTTTATAATCGAAGAGTACTAGCACAGCTACATGGTGATCTATTGACATAGCGCCACCTGAAAATTAAATATTAATGCATCAGGCAGATCTCAGGCAGCTCTCCGATTACTGTGCTGTGACTTATGAGTTGTGCACCAGTGTCCATCACATTACCAGGGACTGATTTTTATCCACTGGAAGCAGAATGGATGACAGCAAGCAGAGATCTAGAAAACTGTGAGGAATTAGTAAAGAAAGTATATAGGAAAATAACATATTTGCTGAAATTGGACAACCCCTTTAATATTTAGGGTTCCATAAACAAAAATACATACCTTATAACTCCTCTAGATTACAATGGCTTACAATATAGAGCCCCTATTAGTGGTTTTTTTTTTTTTTTTTTTTTTTTTTTTAACTTGAGTTGAGCACAGACACTCACTTTATTTTCCAATGGGTTATTTTTTTTTTTTTTTTTTTTTTTTTTTTAACTTGAGCGCAGGTACTTACTTTATTTTCCAACACTGTAAATTCAGACTGTGAGCAAGCTAATAAATATCTGCATAACGTCTATATAACCTCAAATAACCTCATTTGTTTTTAATGGCAAACTTAATTTCCCTGTCTGGTTTCATAATTCTCCAAAAGATCAGTGTGTTCCACAGGTCAGAAAATCCACCACGGAACAGTTTTAAAATCAATTACAAATACCGCTAATTAAACATTTTGCCTACAATGTGCTGGAACAAGCTAACACCGAGTCGGGAATGTGGGTGTGAGGAGTGAAATGATTACTATCAAACTGTTGTTTTACCAGCAGCCCATCTATATTATGCTGTATTTATAAGTGCAGATACACAGCATCGAGAAGCAGCAGTTGAAAGCAGTGTTTACACCTGTGATGACTGGACCCCTGATCTTGGCTCTGCTCCCAGAATAAATTGGAACATAATGCCAAGCGAGACCAAGGACCTAAAATAATTACTTGAAAGCACAGTAAGGGAGGCTTGGAGGAAAGTGACAGATAATCTCACCATGACCTCAAAGTAAAATGCACAGGTTATTGCTTACAAGATATCTACAGTGTTCAGGGAACCTGCACAGCTTGCTGCAAAAACAACCTATATGGAGCAAAGTTTCCAAGCAGCGACACAACCGATGGCAGTAAGCAACAGATTGGGAATTCACAGGGCACATAATACCATGACACCTGCTCCACTGCCATGATGTACCAACTTGTGCTGTTGTGAACTGGTTCGTAAAATACCAAAAGGACATTTTGCCACAAAAGAGCAAATGTAGCTTTACTTATCTTTGTAGAGTTTGTAAAAAGATACGTAAACATCAAGCTGATCCGTATAGCAGGAATATTTCATTTTAAGGGTTTCTCTGGTATTTGACAATGAGCTTCCTAAAACAATTAGTGCATAGTGAGCTCATAGAGGGGGTCTCCACTGTACAGACCTCTATTGGTTAATGGGATCGGAGAGTAACCTGGAGGATCCAGAACATTGATTTCAATGGTTATCCTGTAATGTTTTAGGGGAACGTGAGGTCCCTGTTCTGCTGATCAGCAGAGGTCTATGACTACCAGTGATCAGAAACTTAATCCCTATCCACAGTATAGGGGTTAAGTGTCTATAAGGGAAAACCCCTTAAGGAATTTTTAATTTTCTATTAAAAAAAAAATAAAAACTAAAGTTACATAAACGAAGTGATCCAAAAAGTGTGAATAAAATTTCATCTATTCTTAGCAGTTCCTCTGTACTGCACTGGTAAAATTTCTGAAGGAACAAAATAAAGGAAGCACACAGACATGATTTCCCACCTCAGTACGCTGAACACTCTTGCCATTTTCCCAATAGCGCGAATCTTGTTTCTAATTACTTCCTTACGAGCTGCAGCTGTTGCTCCTGTAATTAATACAATTAAAACAAATGTCAATCATCCCAATTTACATGCACATTCTACATACATACTGATGCTGTAAGTACAAGAGGAAAGAGGACAGTCACTCAGGTACGGCTGTATATGTAAGACTAGCTAAACACAAATTAAAGCATTTTCCACACAACTATTAAGACACTTTGTAAGGGACATTTGAGCAAATTATGTATTTAGCGGTTGATAATGGATCCCTACCTACTGTAGGGGGAGTGCAAACAAAATGGGACACATCCATCAAATATGTTGAACAGCTGACACATTTGAAAGGGACAGTTATCATCAAGCTGGCACACAGTATTATGTAAATGGTAGATATATTCCCCATTTCTAGTAATGTAACCTTCAAAGTATTATGATCTCAAATGCATTTAGTCTTTAATGTAATGCCATTATCAAAATGTTCCAAAATAATAATAATAATAAAAAAAAAGCACCTCCAAGAAACTTGTCTTCTTCAAAGGGGATCTGTCACCAGAATCGCAGATTGGTTAGGGTCACCTGAATCAAACCTGTTTTCTCCTTGTGAACTGGTCACTCTATTGTCAGGATACTGCTGTTTTTGTCCAAATTAGAGAGTTGGAGCCTCAAGAGCATTACCAATGGTCCACAGAGGTAAACAAAAGAGCCCTCACCGGGTTGATATCCAGGGCTCTGGTGACAGATTACCTTTAATAATAGCTTCTACTGAAGAAGTAACTCCTGACTCCCAGAAAAGATAAAATCCACTAGTCATTACAAAATACCATAAGAGATCCAAGTCGTCCATAAGAGATCCAAGTCATCTTGGAGCAACGAGGGCTTCCTGTCCACCATTTCATAATATGACTGGTATTATATCTTAGTGAATTTATTATTTTCTTATACTAGACTGAAACAATATCGAGGTCAGTCTAAATCATTAAAGAGAGTCTGTCACTGAAAACCAGGAAGGGTGTTACTGCTTACCTCTGTGGAGCAATGACAATGGCCTCATTTCTCAAAAACACTAATTTACATATTGACAAAAACAGCGATATCTCAGCAACAAAGGCACTGATCCAAAAGTGGAAAACAATGAATCAGGTGACCCTAACCTTTATATCTGTGGGGTTTATGTGCTGAGTTCTGGTGTCAGATTCCCTTTAAATGGGTTATCCAACTTACTTCAAAAATTAAACAGAGGCTGAAAATTGTACAAGATTTAAAACAAACAGACAGACAAAAACTTTTTAAGAGCTAGTTCACACGTGAGTTTTTTGGACCGGAATTTGACGCGGAGGCCGCCTCAGATTCGGACCAAATAATGGCTAGCACCGGCATCCAGTCACGGCATTCCGCAAATGAATGGGCCTAATCGGAAGGGAGGTGTCGCAAGGCGGATGTCCGTGGCTGAATCGGCTGTGGAATCCTCCTGAAGAAAGGGCAGGTCGCTTCTTTTTTCCGTGAGCGGGAACAAACAGTTTGCAGAAAAAGGAAATAACCAGTTCCCATTGATTTCAATGGGAGGCGGTCTTTTGAGCCGGATTCTGACGTGAATTCCATTCCAAAATCCGGCCCATTTGACTCCGTGTGAACTAGCTCTAAATGTCTCCAGTACCAGTGCAGGCACTGTGGTCTTTGGAGGAGTTGACATTGTTACAGCTGCAGCCGGTCTGTCCTCAGCAGTGGCATTTAAATAAATGGTATCTGACTGCTGAGACCAGCCATTGGGTGCACTGGTCATGTGATGCTGGATGTCATCACTTCTAGTGTAGTCTAGCATGGACCACAAATGTCATGACTGCCAGCTTTGGTAAGTGTAAATTATGAAGAGTGAGTTAAGTACTGTATGATTCCCAGATTCTGTTTAACTTCTGTAATAAGTTGGACAACCCATTTAACATGCAAACATCCAAAAAATCAGGACAACATAAAATTAATTTATGTATGTATTGGGTATGAATGTGTTTCTGGAGCATCTGTTCATCACACCCACAGCCTATTCACAGTGGTATACTGTCATGTAGTTTTTGTAACGTACTAGAAATTTGTATTAACTTTAACGTAAAAACAAAGTGATAGAAATTCTGGGTCCTACACTGAATAGCAGATTATAACTAGCAGCATAAAATTAGTTTCTGACTACCAGCATTGCCCATTAGGGATAGCTAAGTATATTCTATAGACTTTCTATTGGCTTCAATAAGTGCCATATAAATATGTATGCAGTAAACTATTCTTTGTGGTGACTGCAGGCAGAAATTTTTTTATTATGAAATCCTATGGGCATGTAATAAGAAGTAGAGCATTTGGGGTTCTGCAAGATAAAAATCTGTGCTCTAACTTCAATAACAATACTTTACAAAATTAATCAGCAAAAAGTTCTGTCTGTATTTACAATGCCAGGACTGCGCTGCTGCCCCTCCCCCCACCTTATCAGACGCACACTGCTGTCACAATATTGTATCGTCTTCTTCTGGCACTTTGTTCAAACTTCTATGCATGCGAAGTCAGCTCTGCCATTGGGGCAGCCAAAAAAAAAATGGCTGCGCACATGTGCAGTCGGCTCTGCCTGAGCCAACTGCGCATGCGTAAAAATTTGAACAGAGCAACGGAAGAAGACGCGGAGAAAGGCTGTTCGAGACGAAGATGTAGGCGGGGTTGGAGATTTCTCTCACAGCATTGGGGACGCTGCCAGTGCTGCGAAAGAACTCATTTGCATACTGAAGAAAACCAGGGTTTCTACCGAATGGCAGTGCGGAGAAGACATCTAAAGGTAGGAGAAGAATAGCCTTTCTTAAGGCTATTCCTACGTGTTAGTGAGAAAAAAATACCATTTTAATGATAGAATCCCTTTAAGTGGATCTCAAAATATTATACCTACAACAGAGCAGTACTACCAAATTTTGCTCAAAAGTAGCACTAAGAAGCCACCACTTAATCTTTAACAATGTGAAACTGTAAGAATTGTTTGACACATGTCCACACTGAAGTTATTCAGAATAACACTACAACCATGGCAAGGTTAAATACCTTTAAACATGCCTTAAAGGGGTTGTCTGGGATAACTGGAAATCCCTACACTAATCTAAACACCCTCCTCATCCTCCTACGTTCTAAATAATACACTTAATCAAAAATGTATAGTTACCCATATCCCTGGGGTGGTCGTGTGACCGCCCCAGAGACATTTTCTGATTATCCGGTGACAATCAGTTTCCTCATTTCCGGAAACAGAACGTCACTATTACTCCATCCCATTATACTTACCCTCCAGGCTTCTCCCTGTGAAACGGCTCCTCCTTCTATACTGATTCTGCAAACGTGCCCTCTTCTCCAAGCGCTGCTTTGCACACTGCTGCCAATAATCCACCTCTACTGCCTAGTTTCCATGCAGGCACAGTAGCGGTGGATCATCATTGCAGAGAACAGAACAATGCTGGAGATGAGCGTGCACAGACAGAATCAGTAAAGTAGGAGGGGCCGTCCCACAGGAAGAAGCCTGGAAGGTAAGTATGATGGGGTTGGGCTGAGTAGGTAGGGAAGGGCAGGATAGCTAGAGAGACAAGGAGGGGATGTATGGGAGGGGGAGAGTGAGGAAGGAGGGGGGAGTAAGGTGAGAGGGGTTAGCATGGAAGTTACAAAGAAGGAAGTTGAACCAGGTAAACAAATGCAGGAGATACCAGGAGTTTCCAGAAACACTCAGAAATCACTCAAAAGACTTCTAAAGGTATATGGGTGCATTTCTGATTCATTAATAGCACTTCCAGACTTTTTTTTTTTTTTTTTTAAGATATATGTTTTCTCTGGAAAACTCCTTTTATATACCTTTAAACAATCCTAATATAATACAGAGATAAAACATTAACACAAAACAAGGGATGCTAAAGACTGAACCTAGTATGAAAATATATTTCATGTTCTGAAATCCCCCCCCCCCAAAGAAAAAAAGCATTTGAAAGGATTAAAAGATGTATTAAAAGCACATAAGACAATTCAATAACACAAAATATTAGCTGCCTATAAAAGGCTGCACACATTAGAAGCAAAACAAACAAATGCACAACAATAGTTGCATATCATTGGTAGATTAGCTGGTACACGTAAGTAGGAGATGCTTTGGTGTCTGAAAACGACATACAGTAATATAAGCCAAAAGACTGAAGTCTGAACTATAGAAGCTAAAGCATTTCTGACTATATAGGGCACTGGTTGGGATTTGACTTCCGGCATGCCTAGGTTACAGAAGTAACAAAGCAGCAGTCTGAAGTATATGTCCACACTCTGACCACTCTGCAGCCACATAATACCTTTTTTCTGTGCATAAATAAGATGGTCTTCTTATGAAAATCCAGAGGCAAACACATAAGAACAAATAAAGTGTGAAGGATGAAAAAGAAAAGGGAGAGTGTGAAACAAATACTAAAGTGAAAGGTGTCTGTAAAATAAAGCAAAGAAACATTAGAAAAAAAACAAAACAAAGAATGGAGCTCTGAGGAGTGACTGAACAAACACAAATGGTGAGAGGGTTAGGTGGTGAAAAGCATTTTACATGCCATTAGCCAGATGAAGAAGTGATGACAATCTGGAAAATACGCTCTTTTCAGTCTGAAGTCAATAAGAGCCATTCAATATCTGGTAGATGCCATTAGAACATCCACAACCTTGTGCATTCTTGCATTACCCATGTCAGAAAGCAAACCGCAATATGTAAAGAGTGGGATGATAACATCCAGTTTACTGTTTGCTGAAGGAGACTTCTATAGAATATAGGAGGGACCAGTAATATACAATGCACCCAAACTGGCCAAATATAGAACAAACTGTTATAATATTCCAACATCCCTGTCGCAGATCTCTACAAGGAATACTCAGCTGTCTAACCTGTATAACTGGGCAAACTGGACAAGGATGCCTACTGGACTGCTTACTGTTTCTAAACTTTTCCATCTTCAAGATACTGTAAGGACTGTTTGCCTATTCAACTATTTGCAAAACTTCTCTTCTGAAAAATGTTATAAGCCATTTCATTTAACAAACTAATTCTTAAACTAGTAAAGAGCTGGCTTCAAATGTGAACATGAGGGAAACCCATCAATGTATGTGTAAGTATGCATGTTTGGATGTAACTCTCATGCCTCTATAATGCCCTGTAAAGTATATGACACCAAGGAGGAACTGAAAGAAATGGGAAGAAGTGCAAAGTGGCTAGAAAGTTGGTATAGATGGAGGAGGAATAGCAAACAGGAAAAAATGAAGTGGCACTATTGTTCAGACATAAAGCTTCTTATATAAGTTACAGAGGGTAAAAGAAGAGTTGAGGTAGTCCATAGGATGAAGATCGCTGCTCTCAATGAATAAGGTGGTGCTCACTGTGTAAACACTGTCATAATGTAGGAACAAGAGAAAAAGTGACAGGGCACTCACCGCAGCGCCTTTTTTAAAAAACAATGTATATCTTTATTCCATTTTCAATAAAAAATAGTACATACAAGGAGGATGTGTAGAATGTGGCGTACAAAGTGACGACTGTTTCGTGTTACACACACTTCATCAAGCGGTCGTCGCTTTGTATGCCATATTCTACACATCCTCCTCGTATGTACTATTTTTTTTATTGAAGATGGAATAAAGATATACATTGTTTTTTTAAAAAGACGCTGCAGTGAGTGCCCTGTCACTTTTTCTCTTGTTCTTACATAGATGGAGGGGGCACTCCTTGTAAATAACTACCATCTTCTGTATTCTTTCAAAACTGCTATTAGTCAAATGCCACAATTTTTTGTGCTGTTTTGGCTAATACAAAGGGCAGAGCCTGTTCCCATGATATATTGCCTACAAACAGGTCAACATAGTACGATGCAGATCCACTTTCCGTAGTAACTCTTTTGTCAAGAGTTAGAGGGACATATGCTGCAGATCTATTTGCTACCATGAGAAAGTAACAGACAGCTAAGAAACAATTCACAACAGTTCGAACTTGCTTGGTCTTTCACACTGAACAAACATGGGAGGAGGCTTGAAGGTGTGACTCCTGGTGGTTTGACATCCTTTACCGTATACAACAGGGGTAGGGAACCTTCGGCTCTCCAGCTGCTGTGAAACTACAACTCCCAGCATGCTCCATTCACTTCCATGGGAGTTCCAAGACCAGCAGTGCAAGTATGCATGCTGGGAGTTGTAGTTTTGCAACAGCTGGAGAGCCGTACGTTCCCCACCCCTGGTATACAACTAAGGTTCTACTTATATCACTTTTTTTTACATCTGTTTAAAAGATGTAAAAACAGACACAGACGGATGTAAATGGTTATATGTTTATATGGACATCAATGGTAAAAAAAACAAACAAAAAAAAAACAGCTGTTGCTGCCCGTTTTTTTTTTTTTTTTGATCTGACACAAACCTATTGTACATTATGTTTTTGTGTCATTTAAAAGAAAAAAAAAAGCAATGCATCAGTTTTGTTTTTTGTTTTAATAATGAATTCTACGTAAACAGATGGCTATCCATTTCGATCTGGTTTTTGCATCCGTTAAATGGATGTAAAATAGACCTGATCTGAATAGAACCTAATAATGTTAGGACGGGAGTTAGTAGAATTTAGTGGGCACTGGTTAGTGTCTCAATGTACAAAACCACATGTTGGTTAAATGAGGAGACCACAATATAATAAATGATGGTAATATAGGATTATTGTGGCTTACTTTCTCACTAATTTGAGAAATATCTCTTTAAAAAGAAAACGACACAAGAGTTAGCACAACACCACACCAATTTCTTACAAGTTATACCAGGAGAGAAAAAAAAAAAACACATCAAAAATCCATTTTACTTATTCTGACAGTAACGCCATGCATGGCATAGTAAGTAACTTAAAGGGGTTGTCCGCGCTAGAAGGTCACTGAAGCATCGGGGACAGGGGAGTTTGATTTTTTTCCACCTCCCCCATTCTAATGAAAACATTAATTTTTTTGCCTGGACAACCTCATTAAGCTTGGAATTTATATGCTTACATTCAGAATAGATAGACACAGATTTAGATAAGAAAAAGTGCATCGAAAAGTGCAAAATCCAACCTACCATCAGCATCTTCATCTGAGCAGAGTTCATCGTCAGAGCAAATGCTAAGTACATTTACAAGCATCTCTGTCACTGTGGGAAAAGAGACATGGTTTTCTAAATATGGATACTTTCTAGCACATGCAAAAAAAGTATTCACGTATACAGAAGCAGAAAGCATGTGGGGGTCAGTAAAGCACGGGACACAGGCTTCTGCAACTTCAATTTACAGCTTTGTTGAAAGAGCCAGATTTTCACATGCATTGAGGAAATTGGATTTTTTAAGTGGAGATTAGGACTATGCTGAGATACATCTTTCAAAGTCTTAGGCCTTTACTATACTATATTATCGAGACACATGGGCCGAAATCAGGCAATGCAAATTAGACTAAACAGTCCTAATCTGTGCCAGATTTATCAAAATATTTGATGCTGTTTGAAAAATCATGCATATTGGTAGAATGTATAGTCTAACATAGATTGATTAAGCTGAAGAGTCAACTATTGTCTTATTTTGCAGAATATTTCATCAGGCAAAAGCAACTTTAACCCCTTATGGAGCTGGCCAATTTTTGTTTTTGCATTTCCGTTCTTCCCTCCCCACTTTCTAAGAGCCATAACTTTTTAACACAACAACTTTTTTTTTTTTTTTTCTTCATTTCAGAGATTCACATGATGGCTTATTGTTTGTGAAACAAATTATACTTTGTAATAGCACCATTCAATATCCTGTGCAATGTGTTTGGAAGCTGGAAAAAAAATCAGAATGAGGTGGAATTGGAGAAAAAAAAATGCATTTGTGCCAATTTCATATGGGTTTAATTTTTACAGCATTCATTGTGTGGTGGTAATCACTTGTTACCTGTATTCTGTAGGTCATTATGATCATGGTGATATCAAATTTCTAGAGTATTTGTAATGTTTTGATAACCTTTAAAAAATGAAAAACTTTGCAAAACAGAAAAAATAATTTTTCTCACCATGTTATGGTACCTGTAACTTTTTCATATTTACCAGTATGGGGCTGTGTATGGCATCTTTTTTATGTGGGACAAGATGACAACATTTTTGTTGATGCCATTTCAGGGAATGTCTGATACTTTGATCTCTTTTTATTATTATTATTATTATTATTATTTTTTATTTATTTATTTATTTATTTTTTTAGGAGGCAAAGTGTTGAAAACAAAAAACACCATTTGGCTTAGATTTTTTTCCCCTCACTACGCCATTCACCATATGGGATAAAGATTTTAACATTTTAATAGTTTGGGCATTTTTGAGCTTGGGGATACCTAAAGTGTTTATATTTTTATATGTGATCTAGGGAAAGAGGTGTGATTTGAACGTTTGTGGGGTTTTTTGTGTTTTTTTTTTTTTAATACTTGAACCCTAGGGGGCCTGATTACTCATACTATTCACTGCAATACTAATGTATTGCAGTGAATAGTGAAAAACATACACTTATATTACATGCTGCCTATGACAGTGCCTAGGAGCCTTCAATAGGCTCCTGGCTGTCGTGGCAACCAATCACCGCCATGGCGCCTGCACACTTTAGATTCTGCGGTCACGTTTAACCACAGTACCTAAAGTGTTAACAGCTGTGATCGATGTCGACACCAATTGCAACTGTTAGCGGCGGGTCCCAGCTCTATTATACATCCCTATGCGACCAAGAATGTAATATTACATCCTTGGCCGTTAAGGGGTTATACTTTTTTTTTTTTTTTTTTTTTAAATGAGAGCTCACAATGTACATTTTTCCCTATCAGTATGTCTTTTTTGGAATATGGGATGGAAATCCATGCAAACACGGGGAGAACATACAAACTCCTTGCAGATGGTTTTTTGCCCTTGGCGGGATTTGAACACCAGGACTCCAGCGCTGCAAGGCTACAGTGCTAACCACTGAGCCACTGTATGGCCCCCTGGTTATACTTAACCTTAATATAAACATACCTTTTTCTCCAACGAATGGTAAGGACCAAGTAAAGACATCCATGAAATTTGGAAGCCAGTATGGATGAGGAGAACAGTTGAACTGCCTGATATTCATGACGTTGTTCTCATACTTCAATACTGCAGCTGCAACAAAATGGACAAACAGAAAAATCACTCAGGTCTCCAGGGCATAGATGCTGATTATTATCCACAACCTGTGAAATGCTAGAAAAATCACACAGACTTTGCTTCTCCATTGTGTGTTTTAGGTCACCTCTAGCACATAAGCAGGGCCAATATTCTCCTAAAAATTGGCGCTTCATACTGAATTGACCAGCAAAGATAGAAGTCAGCCTCAAATCAGATGAAATGTGAAAATTCAACTAGGACCTTGATAGAAACTTCTCCAGTGTAAAATGCATTACAGAGTATAGAGGTTTGCTGGCACTCGACTGGACTAAAATATTATTAATATGACACTTTAAACACACTCTAAATGCTTACTTGGCAAAATTCACCACTCCTCTACAGTCCCAAGGTAATTTCAAGTTATAGTGCTAAAAATAAATCATTAAACTTAATCTTGCGTTTTACTTAGTGAAAAGTTTATGAAACAGCAGCTTCCTAATTTAGTAAGGTCAGCAAACTCCACTGCTTTGTCTAATTCCTGAATATCAAGTCTGTATCACATCATATGTCCATGCAGGAAATTTTACCAGCCACAATGTCCACTTGCTCCAATGCAATGAATATTAATCATACAGTAAACATATACAGTGGTATTCACCTGAAGATGTCCATATCCAACCAGCCAAAACTATTCTGGGCCTCTATTGAGTGCAATGGGGGTCAAAGGTTACATTTAGTGTGTGTGCCTGGAGTTGATTGTAGCACAGTCAACAAAATCTTCATATATATATATATATATATATATATATATGTATATATATATATACACACACACATATATATATATATATTTAGATTTTGTCTAAAGCAATTCATATTCCAGATTAAATATGACTGTACAACTAGCTTCAATGGGCAACAAGTCTTCATACAAACTCCTTATGCACCTTACAAGGCAGAACCAAAGCCAATTCAGTTTCATGCATTTCCATGTGATGTCCGACGAAAGGTAAATATTAAACTGATGACTTACCTTTATTATTGTATACATCTAGGTAATTTGGTGCTGAAAATATTGTGATTAAGGAAGGGAAGCCTGTTGTTTGACTTTTCCTATACATACGATACCTGAAAATAAAAACAAATAGAAAAACAACTTAAAATGTGTCAAAAAGTTAATAGAAAGTGAGTTACGTCAGATACATCGGGGGATAGTCTTGAAGTATACCAACGTCAAACATTATTATTTTTCTTTACTTTACAAAAAAAAAAAAAAAAAAAAAAGGAATCCTAAAACCTAAGGGCTCGTTCACATCTGCGTTCATCTGTCCTTATTGCAGGTTTCCGTTTCCTGCATAAAACAGATGCAGGAGACCGAAGCCTGCAGGAGACTTTCTCACCCATTCATTTGAATGGGTGAGAAAGCTGTCCGGCCGTGCGCGGCAGTGAGCGTTTTGCGCTCTCCGCCGCGAAACCGGGTTTTATAATCCGGACACAGAGTCGGACATGCAGTACTCTGTGTCCGGATAAAAAAAATCCGGTTTCGCGGCGGAGAGCCTAAAACGCTCACCGCCGCTCACGGCCGGACCCGGTCTATGGTTTCCGTCTTCTGCCATGCAGAAGACGGAAACCATAGAACGGAGACATGAACGCAGGTGTGAACCCAGCGTAAGCAGTTTCTAATATATTTTTTTTCATTCTATATATATACACTATGTAAACGAACTATTGCTTTTTTGCCAAGACAGAATTATTACGGTACACAATAGTACATTTTTCAATTTAATATTCTCCTTTAATGAAAACTATCATTTTTAAAGTCCTCATGCACACAACAGAGCCATGTGCACAGAGCCTTGTGAAGGCACCATGTGCAATCCCTGCAGCTTTGTGCTTCAGTCACCTTATGACATCAACATACATTAATGTGAATATTCTTCAGTGAGAGCAATATTTCCAGGGAAGAATCACTCCACAACACACCATCTGATGGAGTATGGAAGGTTAATTTGTATATGGATGTACTTGAGTCTCCCCTTACAGGTGCCATATTAAAGTTTCATACAACCTGAAGTTGCACAGAGCTGTAAAAGAGTTGGGTGCATGAGGCCTAAGGGTGCATTCACACGATGTCTTTTGGCTCGTAATTTGGCACGTAGACGCCGCGGGAGCTTTTGTGGGCCGTATACGCTCCCATTGATTTCAAGCCGGGACCGTATACGCAGCGCTATTTTGCGGCCGTGATTTTGCAGCCGAAAAATAGCGCCGCGTATACGGTCCCGGCTCCCATTGAAATCAATGGGAGCGTATATGGCCCGCAAAAGCTCCCGCGACGTCTACGTGCCATATTACGAGCCAAAAGACATCATGTGAATGCACCCTAACAGCTGCAATTTCCTTCTGCAAAACTAGACAAGCTCTATATATATATATGGTAAACAGAGGCAAACAAGGTATGTGAGGACTAGTGTGGAAGTCTCTTGCAAATCTTAGCGATAGTTTAATAGGGCAAAATTACCTGAGAGGATCCCTGTAAAGTTTCAATGAAATCCAAGCCTCAGTAATACAAGAATTAACGTTAGCGGTCATAACTTGGGAGTTATACAGTAAATTAATATTTCTAACTTTAAAAAAAAAAAAAGTATCTTACCCAGCATCTTGGGCTTCATGAGCTCGAAGTATAGATAACAGGTTATTGTGCTGAAGGAATTCACAGACAGCTGGATAGCTATGAAAGGAAAATAACAGTCCATTAGGAATTGGTACATTAGTTTAATGAAATGCCAACATTTCACTTCACTAACATTTTCTATTAGCGGCAACAGTTTAACTCCTTAACAAATATTTTGGCCCTTAATGACTGAACACTTGAGTATTTTGTGCCCAAGGTGATTTAATGGTCCCAAATAGTATCTGCAGCAGTTTATTTAGGATGTATAGTACTGTTACATTATCTCATAGTAATAGTTTCAATATTTTACAAGGACAAACTGTACAAAAAGCTCAAAAATACATTTCAGAATTGATATTTCTCTAATTTTCAAGTTGATAAATTCGCATAAATCTGACTGTGACATGGAGGAATTTTTTTCGGAATCCAATAAACAAAAAAACAAAGCAATAAGACTCCCCCTGACCAATCCGCTGCTGCTCCCATTCCGATGCTTCCTGTATGTAAGGTCCCTAGTAATCCAGGGGAAATGTCGATCAGCCAATCACTGGCTGATGTGGGAGACACTGCAACCAATCATTGGCTAATCTCTCATTTTGTATGTGATGAGAAGCATCAGAAAATCCATGACGTGAATATTGCTTCCGCGCCACGCTCACAGTGATACTGATCCTGACTTACATCCTGTAGTCACAACTTAGGTAACGTTTGCCAAAAGAGCGATTTGAAGAAATAGAAACATTATGGGGCCACCTAAGTCTCTCTCAGCATCTGCTTACAACTATTACTTCCTCCCAAGCCTCTCTTACCACTAAAATAGAGGCAGTTTGGGTAGATCTCAGCCTCTTATGACAAGATGTGCACAGTCTGTGGGAGAGGGTGCATGAAACAGAGGAGAATATCCACTCTGGAAGACCTTATAAGCCTTATACCAGATTGTACGATTGCTCTAGAAAAGAAAGTGGAGGTATGGTAGCAAAAATGCAGCGACCTAGAAAATAGATCACATAGAAACAAAGTTCAGATTATTGGATTCGCCAAAAGACCAGGCCTACCTCCACACACATTAATTACTCATATATTGAACTGGAAAGACAGGGATCTCATCCTATAATTGGCTTCTAAGCACAACATCAGACATGAGAATGCACAGATTTCACACTTCCCGGGCTTTTCGGCAGGCCTGCATCACCAGAGGGCTACATTGCTTAGTTTGAAGCAGAGACTTCGGGATCTCAACCTTCCATACAGTATGGCCTATCCTGCAAAGCTCAGAGTGATGAACGATGACCTCACAGTTTTCTTTACTGACTCTGGAGAGGCAGCATATTGGATTATATGCAGGCCAAAAGACTCACACTTACATCTAGGACCCTGCCTCCAAAGTTGCATGTTAAATTAAGTACGTGTTTCTCCACCCCGATTGCATTGGTCCCATGAACTTCCTAGACTTTGCCTTTCCACTCCCCTCCCTCTCGCCCTTCCCGTAAATGGGTCAACTCTTGTGACTGGAGAATAAAAAGTTCAATTAAGACCTCCATGTACCTGCTGCCTCTATTCCAGAGATTTGGAAGGACGGTCTGTCAGAACTGTTTTCTTTTACACAATATTTGTAGCTACTCAGTAGTTTTTGCTGTGAGTGTTGGCTTGGAGTTGCTATATACCCTGGGCTTCAAACATTTTTTTTTTTTTTTTATAAGGAAGGTAACCTGAAACACAACTCCACCATGTTTTTTTGCTAGATAACCTATCTAACAACATCATTGCCCAACCTGGAAAAGCTGGTACATCATGGTTGCCCTCTTTTCTTTTACAAGTTTGTTAGGTTACAGTCAGCCTGAACACTTATTCGTGTAATACATGGCCATGTGCATGAGCCCATAGAAACAAATGGGTCAGTGTGCTATCAGACAAAAACCTCGCCCGCAGCCTTCTGCAAAAGGCCAAAGCAAAAATTTGTTTGCATGGGAGATTTCAATATGCTACTTGATACCTTGCTGGATAAATATAGGCCTCATCTTCCTGGGAGTGGAGAAGGGACCCCCCCTGTGGAAACTAACTGAGGAGCTGAGATGTTTGGAACTGTGGAGGGAGCAACATCCTCATAGGATAGAGTACTCTTGTTTTACCCCTGCTAGAGGAGTTTTGCCTAGAATAGATTATATGTTTGGTTCCCCCTCACTTGTGCCTATGATCCTAGACATTTAATTTCTGCCCAGGGGATCTTGGATCATGCGCTCTTGTGGTGTGGTGGAGATAAATTTGAAAGACCAGAGAGCCTCCCGTACTAGCTGGCTTATACCATCATTCTTAAGATAGTGGCTGAGGATGGGTCTGAAATCCTGATGGCAGATGAGATTACAAACTGCTTCTGTAGATTATATAGTGAGCTATATACTTCCCGGACTCAGTATCTCTTGGGGAATTTGGTCCAGCACCAAAATAGTAATGATTCCTTCAGTTGAATCAAAATAGCCATGGCCTTTTAGATAGGGATATGACTTAGGAAGATCTGATGGATCCTAAATTTGGATTATAAAATCCTGACTAATTCTAGGATCGTAGACTTAATCTAGATACTTCCTCTATAGTTCACGAGAAGCAGGCCGGCTTTATGCCTGGTAACTCCACATCAAACAATATCCAAAGGTTGCAAGCAGTTGTGGAGGTTGGGGTGAGCAAACAGAGAGTAGGCCATAGCCTCGCTTGAAGCAGCCAAGATATTTGATTCTGTGGAGTGAGAGTACTTGTATGTTGTCTTGACATGGTTTGGGTTTGGGCCTGGATTCTATAGGTGGGTCTCCATTTTATATATTGCTTTCAAAGCTAATGTACTGGTTAATGGTGTAGGAACATACTTTATTTCAGCTAGGAAGGGGGACTCGTCAAAGGTGTTCCTTTTCTCCACTTGTCTTTGCACTGGCCATCCATCCATTGGCCCTGTGTATCATAGCTATCAAGGAGTCGCTCTGGGAAACAATGAACAAGGCTAGACTATATGCAGATGATACAGTTTTGTTTATGAGCAAGGTGGAAAACAATTTACCTACAGCCATTGTTTTGACTAACCAATTTAGTCAATATTTTGGTCCTTATATCAACTGGTCCAAGTCTTCTGCTATGGGATGTGGGGTGGCCTCTACATACACACACATATCTCCTACTAATATTATAAATGTGAAAGTTTGGATGTTTGTTACTCGATCACACAAAAATGGTTGAATGGATTTGGATGAAATCTGGCACATAGTTTGTAACCTCGATTAACAAATAGGCATAGGCTTTTATCCTAGTAAATGACATGGCTTCATGACTGTCATGAATTTATCTTCACATACTATATTCAACTGCTCTTGGCAGCAGGCTGATAAAGCCAGGTGTGTTATCTCTCTATGTAAACACACAGCTAACCCTGAGTCCATGGTGTACATGCATTTGCATATTATCTGATCTGCTCCAGGCAGTGTGCTGACACACTGGATGGGAAAACTTCTTTAATCCAAATTGGCAGTTTGCCAATTTTAAACATGATGGGAAAAAGTTTTTTGTGGTAAAATTAGGGGCCTCGGCTTATATTCGGGTCGGCTTATATACGAGTATATACGGTAATCTGTCGCAAAATTCTAAAGCCACAAGAGCTATGAAGGTAGCCAGAAATCAACAGACTTCTCCTGAAGCAGAGCTCAGGGGGATCATTGACCCCAACAACACACTCATTATATGGTGTCCCAGTGAGCTGCTGAGATTGTGGAACAAACACA
This sequence comes from Leptodactylus fuscus, assembly GCF_031893055.1. Classification (NCBI taxonomy): domain Eukaryota; kingdom Metazoa; phylum Chordata; class Amphibia; order Anura; family Leptodactylidae; genus Leptodactylus; species Leptodactylus fuscus. The sequence continues at coordinate 252,995,243 of NC_134265.1, forward strand.
GGCACGGTGTGAGGAACAAGTTCAACGGCAGGCCAGCTTGAGAGCTGTCAAAACACCAGAGCAGGCAGATTGATGACGGCAGCAAATTGCTGAATATAGGCGGATCATCAACGCCAACAACACGCAGATGATGCCGCGGACAGAGGCTAATATATATATATATATATATATATATATATATATATATATATATATATACATACATACAGTCCTATGAAAAAGTTTGGGCACCCCTATTAATCTTAATCATTTTTTGTTCTAAATATTTTGGTGTTTATAACAGCCATTTCAGTTTGATATATCTAATAACTGATGGACACAGTAATATTTCAGGATTGAAATGAGGTTTATTGTACTAACAGAAAATGTGCAATATGCATTAAACCAAAATTTGACCGGTGCAAAAGTATGGGCACCTCAACAGAAAAGTGACATTAATATTTAGTAGATCCTCCTTTTGCAAAGATAACAGCCTCTAGTCGCTTCCTGTAGCTTTTAATCAGTTCCTGGATCCTGGATAAAGGTATTTTGGACAAACAATTCAAGTTCAGTTAAGTTAGATGGTCGCCGAGCATGGACAGCCCGCTTCAAATCATCCCACAGATGTTCAATGATATTCAGGTCTGGGGACTGGGATGGCCATTCCAGAACATTGTAATTGTTCCTCTGCATGAATGCCTGAGTTGATTTGGAGCAGTGTTTTGGATCATTGTCTTGCTGAAATATCCATCCCCGGCGTAACTTCAATTTCGTCACTGATTCTTGAACATTATTCTCAAGAATCTGCTGATACTCAGTGGAATCCATGCGACCCTCAACTTTAACAAGATTCCCGGTGCCGGCATTGGCCACACAGCCCCAAAGCATGATGGAACCTCCACCAAATTTTACAGTGGGTAGCAAGTGTTTTTCTTGGAATGCTGTTTCTTTTTGGACGCCATGCATAACGCCTTTTTTTTTATAACCAAACAACTCAATCTTTGTTTTCAAAATGAAGTTGGCTTTTCCAAATGTGCTTTTTCATACCTCAGGCAACTCTATTTGTGGCGTACGTGCAGAAACGGCTTCTTTCTCATCACTCTCCCATACAGCTTCTCCTTGTGCAAAGTGCGCTGTATTGCTGACTGATGCACAGTGACACCATCTGCAGCAAGATGATGCTGCAGCTCTTTGGAGGTGGTCTGTGGATTGTCCTTGACTGTTCTCACCATTCTTCTTCTCTGCCTTTCTGATATTTTTCTTGGCCTGCCACTTCTGGGCTTAACAAGAACTGTCCCTGTGGTCTTCCATTTCCTTACTATGTTCCTCACAGTGGAAACTGACAGGTTAAATCTCTGAGAATGTTTTGTATCCTTCCCCTGAACAACTATGTTGAACAATCTTTGTTTCCAGATCATTTGAGAGCGGGCTGTCCATGTTCGGCGACCATCTAACTTAACTGAACTTGAATTGTTTTGTAGAAAGAAATGGTCCAAAATACCTTCATCCAGGATCCAGGAACTGATTAAAAGCTACAGGAAGCAACTAGAGGCTGTTATCTTTGCAAAAGGAGGATGTACTAAATATTAATGTCACTTTTCTGTTGAGGTGCCCATATTTTTGCACCGGTCAAATTTTGGTTTAATGCATATTGCGCATTTTCTGTTAGTACAATAAACCTCATTTCAATCCTGAAATATTACTGTGTCCATCAGTTATTAGATATATCAAACTGAAATGGCTGTTGCAAACACCAAAATATTTAGAACTAAAAATGATTAAGATTAATAGGGGTGCCCAAACTTTTTCATAGGACTGTATATATATATATATATATATATATATATATATATATATATATATATATATATATATATATATATATATATATATATATACACATACACATACACACACACACTATCTGCATATTTGGGTTAGAAAACTCAGATTATATTCAAAATGAGGATGGATTTTAATATTACCAATGATGATAGACACATTTGTGGTTTTGATGTATATATATATATATATATATATATATATATATATATATATATATATATATATATATAGTTTGTCCAGGAGTTTAAAGCCTGGGGATCTCTTTCACTGTCAATTAAGGATAAGGTGGACTTAATAAAAATGATATGCTAGAACATTCTAATAGGCTACTTCAGGGGGCCTTTTTCACAGGTTGAAATCCCATATGCTTGGTTTTATTTGGGGGGCCTTCAGAGAAATGTATAGCTCTTTCTACCTGCATTTTAAAGAAGCCAAAACTATCAACAACCATCAGCTATGTTTCCGTGAAGACAAAAACATCAAAACCACAAATGTGTCTATCATCATTGGTAATATTAAAATCCATCCTCATTTTGAATATAATCTGAGTTTTCTAACCCAAATGTGCAGATAGTGGATGAAATACAATATTTTGTGCTAGAGGGCAGAGTTGACTAATCCTATCATTATGTCTCAGTTAAATTATTCTCTTGTCTTCTGCAATTGTTCATAATGACAAACTCACCACTATTCAGTGATCCGTGGTCAAACAGTCATTGTACCAATAAACACAAATGGAAACACAAATCTAGAAACAATGGGAATTAATGAGAATTCTCAATCTCAAAAGTAAATTTTAGACACCCAAAAGAAATTGCACATTTTACATAGCAACCGTCTATCTAGCATTGAAATTCTTAATTTGCCACATTATGGATGGGTTTGAATACAGCACTAGTCTTCATCAACAGACCAGGGAAATGCATATACATATACACAGGGATTTTTTTTATACAACCGCCTTTGGCCACATTGGAACCAGATCCCAGCAAAAATAAAAATGATAGCCTTTCCTAAACATAAAAATGTTCCTACTTGCCTATAGTAGAGAGCCTAATCAGCATATTGTGTGCTGAAACTATCCTTCTTGGGCTATCGCTGCGGTAGAGAAAAATAATAAATTGTGCAAAACCTAATAGAACAGCACCCATTAAAGGATACAAAAAACTAGAGTTGGTATAGGTGGTGAAAGGTCCCCTTTAAACCCTTAATGACCATGCCTGCAAAAGCCTGAAAAAGGTCTTTTCGTGAAAATAACCATGTTATTTGCAGACATTTAAACATATTAAACCGGTTTGCAAATACAAATATTTAACATTTTATTTATATACTGACAGACTTTTGTCTTGGTAAGTTACTACTATGAATGCAGTAACCTTCCATGGTCTGGCACTTGTCAAAAGCTCATAAATAATTCCCTTATTATTGTCTGGTCTTTTTGTAGAGGAAAACAGAAACAGGCAGAGACGGCACATGCATGAGAAGATAACCCTAAAACAATAGGGAAATCATGTGCTCTTGCATTCATGGTTGTATCCATTGGCAACCCTATCGAGAGAAAAGACTGTTACCACTAAGATGGTTAGAAAAAAAAACTTTAAAACTATGCAGATTAATTATTTATATAAAAAAATGTAACTTAATTGCCTAAAAATTTAAATATGGTTATGTTTATGGGAAAAACCCTTTAATATAATTCAAACTACTTGAGACACAAAACATAAAAAATATATAATTTTATTAATAAATATCACATAAGACAATACAATACGTAAACAAACAGGGGAGACACATGGGGAAAAAGGGTAAATTTCCCCGTTAAATCGCAGAGGAGTACCATAACCCTCCCACCGGCAATCACACAGAGTATACCCCCAACTATAGAAGATAATAGAAGGATACTAAGAAAAAAGTCACAAGAATCACAAAAAGGGAATATATTCCCTAATATAGACTGAATACCTAATATTACACACCAAACATAGGTAAGAGGACTAGATATCACATGTCCACTAACCATATAGTACAATCAATAAAAATAGAAGGTGGTAAATAGGTAAAAAAGTGTACCCCAATAAGGTCACCCTTAATACATACCCGTAGGTACCGACATGTTTCCTATGATCCAAAGTAACAAATGAAGGTAGCAATAGGGGGAGCTCGGTCTGAGGCCGGTGGGACTGTAAGAAACGCCTGACGCGCGTTTCGCCCGCACTCGGCTTCGTCAGGAGGAGCCTCCTGACGAAGCCGAGTGCGGGCGAAACGCGCGTCAGGCGTTTCTTACAGTCCCACCGGCCTCAGACCGAGCTCCCCCTATTGCTACCTTCATTTGTTACTTTGGATCATAGGAAACATGTCGGTACCTACGGGTATGTATTAAGGGTGACCTTATTGGGGTACACTTTTTTACCTATTTACCACCTTCTATTTTTATTGATTGTACTATATGGTTAGTGGACATGTGATATCTAGTCCTCTTACCTATGTTTGGTGTGTAATATTAGGTATTCAGTCTATATTAGGGAATATATTCCCTTTTTGTGATTCTTGTGACTTTTTTCTTAGTATCCTTCTATTATCTTCTATAGTTGGGGGTATACTCTGTGTGATTGCCGGTGGGAGGGTTATGGTACTCCTCTGCGATTTAACGGGGAAATTTACCCTTTTTCCCCATGTGTCTCCCCTGTTTGTTTACGTATTGTATTGTCTTATGTGATATTTATTAATAAAATTATATATTTTTTATGTTTTGTGTCTCAAGTAGTTTGAATTATATTCTGTATTTGTTTTGAGGCCAGTTTGTTCTATTCTGCTGGGTTCTAGTTTTTGGTTTTCAAAAACCCTTTAATGCCAAGGCCCCACGTTGCCGAAATGCAGCTATTCTTGTTGAAGATTTTGTATTTACTAATTGATATTTTCACAGGTCTTTATTTTGTAAAAAAAAAAAAAAAAAAAAAAAGAAGAAAAGTTTACTTTTTTGTTTCTAATTTATAGTGCTTATTTGTTTCAAATTTATAAATTGACAACAGGGAAGAACTCTTCGCTTTAGGAACCGAAGTGATTCGCATGGTTGTATCCTACTCACAATATAGCGCTAATTCAGAATTATGTAATTTGAAAAGAAGATGACAAAAGCTGAATAAAAAACTGTATTACTTCTGTTCTATTGTGTCTTGTATGTCAATTTTTTTTTAGCATATATGGGTTTGTCCAAAAAAATTGCAACTTTTTTCTTATTTACACTACCCTCACCAATTTTCTAAAAGGAAGTGTGGCAAGGGATATGAAGTGGGTTAGGCCACCTGCCCCACCAGATTTATGATCATTTACGCCATATCCAAAATTGTCAGTGCAGACACATGGCCCAGCTGAGGGTGTGCCTGATTAATGGGGAGGCAAGCGCTTATCAAAAATCAGGCATATCCTCCACCAGCATAGGAGATATGAAAATGCTAATCTTCATAAATCTTTCCCACAGAATTTGTGTCTATATTTAGTGCAAATTGTGCTACAAAAGCCAGAAATAGATTCAAAATGAATGGGAATATAAGGGAAGGACATATACTCCCTGCTGTTTAAAAAAAAAACTGTCAGGAATGGATTAAAATAAAAAAGCAGCAAAATCTGCACCAGAAACATCAAAAACTCAATGCATGTATCCAACCTTAATGCAGCCAAAAATGTTGCTGCATATTTTGGACTTGCATCATGTGATGTAAAAAGAAAGTGGGAGGTCATTATCAGGTTAAAACCACTTGCCTAATATAGTGTAAGACCCCTTTGCGTCACCAAAATAGATCTGAACTGTCAATTCATGGACTTATAGACCTCTTAACATGTTCTGGATCATAGGGCACCAAGAAGATGGCAACAGGTCCTTCAAGTATGTCTCTTTACTGGATAGAAATCTAGGGAATTTGGAGGCCAAGCCATCACATTGTGCTCTTTATGTTCCTTTTAAAAACCATTTAAAAACAATTATTTACAGTGTGGTGAGACGCATTATAATATTGAAAGAGGCAATTTTCCCTTATGGAAAAAATATAAAGCTGCATTTAGGTAGTTACTACATGCCAAATTAACATCTATACGAATGTCGCATGGCTTCCAAAAAGAGAACATTGTCCAGAGCATCACAATGACTCAAGTCAGGTTGCCCTCTTCATATAATTGATCTTGGTGCTTCTTAGATAAGCAATGCAGATGCTTAAATAACATAAAAGAAAACCGAATTCATCAACCAGGCCACTTCCTTCTATTTATCTATAGGTTAATTCTAATGCTCTTGTACCCATTATAGGTGCCATCAGTGCAGGTGAGTGACCAAAGATCTGTAGGCAGATTATCAAAAGCAACACATGGATTGTTTTTTTCCCCCATAGTAGACCTTAGTGCCATCTCTTTTTCCATACATGCGATGCAGAACTTCACACATAGCAAAAAAAAAAAACTGATTTATCAGACCAGGCCTTTTTCTTCCATAGTTAATTTCTGATGCTCAAACACCCACTGTAGGTGCTATGGGCAGTGGTCAGAATGGTGGGCATGTTGTTTTAATATTCCTGCTGCAAATACACATGCCCAAACATACACTTACAGTTCATAATATTAAAGTCAAACTAAATACACAGGCTATTGGAAATATGTGAAAGGCAAAAACAGAAGCCATGAAAATTAATTGTTAATAAAGGACATAAAGCTCATTTAAAGAGTTCAGTCTATGGTCTTGTAGAACCTTTCGTTGTGTTTTTGGGCTATTAGCAAACTGCTCAGTTTCTCTAAAATTCAGGTCAATCCTATTAATGTTATAAACGTGAAAGTTTGTGAGTTTGTGGGTTTGTGAGTTTGTGTGTTTGGATGTTTGTTGCTCAATCACCGAAAAACCGCTCCACCGATTTGGCTCAAATTTTCCACAAACATAGCTAATACACCCGATTGCGCAATAGGCTACTTTTCGTTACAATAACGCACATACGTTTTTCCCAAGACCCACACAAACATCCAACTCACACCACCATCTCTGCAATTTCACACACTTTGGACCATAGCAAGCCACAAAACTGCACATTCGCCTCTACAACCTAGCCCCTAACCACACACAATCACATTCACATCCACCTTACACAGCAACACCCGACACACTGGCTCCAGGCCGCAACACTCCCCGACGCCACTGCCACTTCCCTGCTGTTTTCTGTTGATGATCTATCCACCCACCCGACGCTGGTAAGTACACGTACGATTCTTGCATTGCCAGGACCTCTGGCCTGTATACTACGCAGGACCGACACCTTACGCTCCATAATAATCTTCCCCATCTCCCTCCGTAGCCTGTCTATCTACTTAGCCTCCTCAACACACCTCACACTAACTGGCACCGCACTTCACCCTCTTAGTATGGCCCATGCCGCTGATGTTCCTATACCAACCGCCCGCCATAGCCGCCACTTATTGGCATAGCACCGCTGACTTCATTTCTACTGGTTGGGCTCTGTTTCCGGCACATGCCATTCCATTACGGCGCATGCCAGCGCTTTCGCTGTAGCAGGTGCCCGGGAGCCGCACGACCCACATAGCCTGCTTAACCCCCGTGATGTCCCCCACTGCTGCTCACATTCCCTACTCCGCCGCCTTTTCTGAGCTGTACCGCGGCGAGCCGTACACCCGACATACCCTGCTCAACCCCCATCATGTCCCCCCATCATGTCCCCCATTGTTGGCCACATTCCCTCCTCCGCCGCCTTCTCTCAACTGTACGGCGCCTCCGGTCTGTCCCCCGCTGCGCGTAGGCATCTTCCTCCTGATCTCTGCCGCCTACACTGAGCTACGCTGCCACCGGCAGGTTACTATAGCAACCGCCGGGTCTCCCACGCCTCACACTCAGTTGAGTCTGTCCAGGCTGCTGCAGGCTATGCTACATAGCCTGCAATAGCACTGACACAATTAGGCAATGCATTGCAATACATTAGTATTGCAATGCATTGCATTCTTTAGCACACCCCCTGCTGTTCTCCAACCCTATTGTTTTGCAAGCTGCTGCATGCAGCCTACAAAACTCATTCACATTGTTTAACACACCATCTAAATGTATTAGCATTGTCACACATGACATTGCTACTTAGACCCCCTGGGGTTCAAGACCCCTAGGAGGTCTCATCAGTGCGTTATCAGTGCGGTCACATGCGGTCACTCTGGAACACAACAGAGAAATTCAGTCCTAAATTTGCCCCTGATGATTCTTGATGTGAAGAAACGCAGCGTTGGGCAGACAGCATAGGGTGTTTACATAGGAGTTAGCTTCATGTCCATCATAGCTATACTGATAGCATACAGGTCAGCTCGGCTCATAAGGTTCTTCCATAGTTTGCCAGATCCCGTTGGCGTTGCATTAGGCCAGTAACCTCGGGGGAGGCAGGCAGGCTTTGGAGAGCCTTTATTACTATCCATATTGAGCAGAGCATTATGCATACCTGGCTATCAGTTTATCTGACATGTACTTATGACAACTGAAAGGGAGTGAGGTTACTAGTATATTAGGGATATTTATCTATCCTATACTGACAAGGTTTGTCCTACATTCCCAGTAGATATAGCTACTCCACTATATTCATTATATATGTCAACACTGTGTCTTTCATCTCATTGGGCATATGATACCTTTTTTTTTTCTTATAAATGGTGACCGATATAGTGATCCATTATTTTACTATTTCACTTATTGTGAGTTTTTAACAAATTAAAATAAAAGTGAAGTTTTTTTTTTTTTTTTTCTTCTAGAAATTATTTGTCAGTGAATTGGTTTTGTATCTAGAAGTATCAGCATCTTTGGAATTCAGTGATTTGAGGTCTCATAAATGCAACACACAATCCAAAAATTAAGAAAGAATGAAAAAAAAAAAGTGAATCACACACATCTTACCTAGCCCCGACTCCAAAATCAGCCACTGTACAACGGCGAAACAATATTACACCTCCACGCACTGACACAATTATGCAATGCATTGTAATACTTTACTATTCCAACGCATTGCATTACTCAGCACACCCCATGCTCTTCATATCCCAGACCTTTTACACACTACTAAAACCTTGCCCGCAACTGTATTTACACACTTCTACAATCACCGCAGACGAAGTCGCGGGTACCAGCTAGTATTAGAATAAATATGACCTGTACTCGATATGCTACGTTTGACCAAACCACAATATATCACTCCATTCCATACAAGGGCTGCTCAACTGAGAAACAACAGTTGTTAACCCAGTTTTCCTAGATTCTGGTTGGTGAGAAGATCAGCTCAGAGAAACACAAAATATATTTGTTAAGTGACTTAGCTAAGAAAATTTTTGCATATCAGGTTAAACCCTGAGAGAAGAAAAGTGTTTTCTTCAAAGCAAATAAGCAAATTAGGAAAGACATCTTCTTTCATGAGTGCCGGGAACAAAGAGAAATGAAATAGTGCATTTTCTCTGATCAAAAGAAAGAAAGGTTTCCAGAAAAGTTAAAGAGAATATACACCAGTAGTCACAGCCGGCATTGACCTCATTAGACTTTGTGCACAAAACATTTATCCAATTGCATTTAGGTTAATACACTGGAACATAAGATGTTGCCACAGTAACAGCTGCTTTACATAGATGGCAGACAATAACTGAAGTGTCAATTGTATTTTATTAGGAAGGAAAATACATACAGTATCCTGTCCCTCTGACCTCTCTCCCTTACACTGGCAGCAATGTAAAACCATAACACATTACTAAACATTACCACTTTCTGAAGCATATCACTGGACATTTCGTAGGTCAAGAAGGGACATATAAATAGAGATGGGTTATGAATGAAGTGGCATTCGCATAAGGGTTTTGTTTTTGTGCCATTCATTGCATTTAATTTCATTTTGTGGGTCTGGACAGGTACTGCCATATCAAATTCATATAGTTTTTGTTATGCTTTAATACCTTTAAAAAAAACAAAAACTTTTTTTATATTTCTGATCATGGAACTGTGTAAGGGCTTTTTGGTACAATTATCATACCAAAAATTACAGCCAGCATCTATTGCAAATGTCACCACAATATGGCTCCTGAACGTGTTCAATATTGCTCTAGAGCACGTCCAACTCAGGTATAGTGGCTGTCGGTAAGGGGTTAAAAGTGTCATCTAAAAACTAAATATCTTCTGTAAGATACAGGACCTCATTTTGCCTTGGGTGCACGTTAAAATAGCCCCATCCGGAGTGAGAAACCCATTTGAGAAAGTAGGTAGGATCAGTTACACATTAAAGACCTGCCTGGGGATGTGGGGCCAGGCTTAATTCGTTTTAGTTAAACCTGAATGCCATCTTTGGTCGTACAATAGGAGTTGCAGCTAAAATTGCCATGTAGTCCTAGCCCCTAAACAGGTCTCACGTAACTCATCCTATTTAAATTCTAGGAAGGGTTTCTGAAACAGATTGGTGGCCATTTTAATTTACTATAGTTATACCATCCCACTTCCCACTGCAGGGCACACAAGCTCCTCTTGCTAACAAAGTATATAGTAATGTGTTACCCCGCCGGCAAAGTCAGCGTCACAGGTGCTTCCATTCATTTCTAATGGTGCGTGCTGTTCGGATCAGCTGATCCGAACAGTGTTCGTTCATCTCTAGTAATTACCAATAGCTCTTCACAGTCAGAATGATATTCTTGACAATCTAGCTGGGAATGTCCCTCCTGACAGTACTATCCATAGTTCTATACAGTCAGAGGGGGCCATCATGGCTGAGCGGTAAGGAACGCCTCCTCAGTCTTCCATCGCAGTGCCAGTGCAGTTTCTGGCACTGAACCCATGGCATGATAGGGCTTCATTATTCAGCACATTAAAATATATAATATCAGCTTCAGACTACAATTGAAAGTAGCATGAGGCAGATTTGATAAGTTTTCGTTTCCACTTTCTCAAAAGACCGAGAGACCATCAACTAAAATCCGCGGTCACCATAGACTATAATGGGGTTCGTCGTGTTTCTGCTGGTTGTAATCTGAAGCTGATGGAGAAAAAAGTCCTATGTGCAGGACTTTTCTCTGCAATGGTCGTACACAGAATCTGCAGAGACTCCAAAGCAGATGTGAACCTAGCCTTAGTTACAAAATTCTAATTAAATAATTGTTTGTTGGATCCAGTAAATTCTGGTTTGTGAATTAGGTTACATGAATGTTTGGGAAGAAAGATATTCATAATGAACTGTTTAATGACAAATTATTCTTATGGGATTCCTAAATTTTAATTGTGCACATATAAAGCGTTCCCGTTCCCCATCTCGATAAATTGGACGTAGTTAGATATAACAGTTCTTCACTCTCTCTATTCTTATACAGAATGCCCTCAAACCATCAGGGGAAGATTAATTATTTAGGCATTTACCATGCTTTACTGCCTGTAGTAATATTTATTTAACAAAAGGTGTAGCACCGGAGCTACAGTCAACTTCACTAGAGAATAATAAGTCTAAAACTAACCGATTGGAAAGCAACTGCATTGTTCCATAATTGACTGACTGCTGCCAGAGGTCCCCTGCCAACCATCCTGAACCGAGCTAATTGGTAGTATGGTCCAATGGAAAGAATAATGTGTGATAGTGTTTAATGTAAAACCTGATACAAATCCATAAATCTTTCATTTCGACTGACATTACAAATTACTTACCTGTAAAAATAAGAGCACCCTCTAACTGTGTTGTGAGTGAAATGTTCTTGGCTTTTCTCATTACCAAAGTCTTCCAGGGGATCTGACCACAAAATATCACACATGGGTCCGTATGCAGGGGGTTCTTTAAAGCGATCTAACTGAGTAAAGCAAAACAACAACAATATTTAATGCCATTTCTCAAATAACTGAAATTAATATACATATAACAAAATAGAAGTTAGGGAGCTTTCACACGGAGTTACTCTGTGCTCATTCTGAATGTTAAAAAACACGTTCAGAATGAGCGCGTAAAAAGCAGCTCCCATTGACTTGAATGGGAGCCAGCATACGTGCTCTCCCCATTGAAATCAATGGGAGGCTTCTTTCCCTATTGCTTTCAATGTATTGCGCGCAAAATACATTGAAAGCAATAGGGAAAGAAGCCTCCCATTGATTTCAATGGGGAGTGCAACTATGCCGGCTCCCATTCAAGTCAATGGGAGCTGCTTTGTACGCGCTCATTCTGAACGTGTTTTTACGATCAGAATGAGCGCAGCGTAACTCCGTGTGAAGGCTCCCTTAAAGTCCTGTGAGGAGGTGACAGGGAGAGTGCTGAAGTCCAGATATATCAGCCCCACGTTTCTGACATATGTGAGGTCCAGGGCAGATCTGGAGTAGGCCTCAGCCCTGGTGTAGATCCTTTTCTCATTACTGGGCCAGAAATGGCTGCAGCTCCTGCATTCCAGTGCAGCTCCATGGAATGAAAGGAGGTGTGTGGTTCTGTCCTGTAACCCTGAGTCCGGTGAGACAATATTGCACTTGCTTTGTTCGTGTGGCTGGAAGCAAGCCACACATAGTTAGGTTATCAGTTCTGTTTAGTTAGGTGCTCATATGAGCAGGATTTTACTTTGTTTTTGCCTGAAGTTAAGGGCTAGTTCACATGGGGGCAAAGAGGCGGATTTTGACAGCGGATTTCGCTTCAAAATTCGTCCCTTTACAACAGTGGTCTATGTAGACTGCTAGCTTTTTTTTTCTGCTAGCAGAAAAAAAAGAAGCGACATGACCTTTCTTCAGGCGTTTTCCGCCTGAAGGAAGCAATAGAAGTGAATGGGAGGTAAAAACGCACTTTTTTTTTTTTTTTTTAAGAAAACCGCGCGGAAAAAAACGTGACACGTTTTTTTCAGCCCATTCACTTTACGGGAGGGGAAAACAGCCTGGTGTTTTTTGAGGTGGTTTTTACAAAAAAATGCTCCATAAAAAAAAAAAAAGCTACAAAAAGTGTGGCAAGGTCCAAAAAAAGCTTCCTAATTAGGAAGCGTTTTTTTCCGGTGCCAAAATAAGCCACATGTAATTTACTTGTGAACTAAGCCTAAGGCTGTATTTTGTTTTGCTCATTTTGTGCCTGAAATCATTGTCTATTTATTTTCCTGATTTTTTCTAAATAAACCAGTTTGCTGCATATTTTGTGTCCCTGTCTTGACTGTTTGCGTCGGCACCACTGCTTCTACCAAGCTAACTTTCCGCCAGTTCCTATACAGAATTAGGCCCCAGGAACAGGACTGTGTACAGTGTACAAGTCAGTGAAAACAGAACAGATAGCACATGGATTAGAATATGTGCATCATACATGACTTTCTCTGATAATATGCGGAAAATACAACCCTGTTTACATCCAATTCAACACACAGTAAACACCAAAAAAAGTGCAAATAAATCACCGCTACAACCAAAACATTAGGGAGTATGAATCATGAAAAAAAATGATGCACGGAACAAACCTTGGACCAATAGGCAATGGATATGGAAAAAAATGGCATAAAATTCCAACATCATAAAAAATTTAAATATAACTTTTAATTCATATTTGTAAAAAAGACAATAAAAATTCCAAATGACCAGGATCCAAGATAAGATAAGATAGTAAATTAGCTTGCGTGTTTCAGGGTAGGCATGTACGCTAAATTACAGTACTATCTTATCCTTGTTGCTTAGATCCTTGTCATTTGGAATTTTTATTGTCTTTTTTTACAAATATGAATTAAAAGTTATATTTTAATTTTTTATGATGTTGGAATTTTATGGCATTTTTTCCAAACACCAGAAAAGCTTCTTAAATATATGCATCAAACAGAGATCTGTGAGAGATACCATACTGAGACATGAGTCATCCTGAAGCCAAGGGGATCCTCTTTAGACCTCTAGCCGACTAATGAAGGTCTATGGATATGGTCAGGCATGTAATGTATGGCATCAGCTTTTCCCTACATAAAGACTAGAAGAGATCACAAATGTGCTGCTAACACAGCCTAACATGAGTCACTTCAGTTAAATGAGTCTAGAAGTCCAATCATACAGGAGTTGTGCATGTTGTCTAGTGGAGAATCCCTTCTGATCAAGGTACATCAAGCTATCCCAGCATATGATCCATGTTGTTTTTGGGACAGCTCATTTCCTCCCAGTACAATCCCCAAGCCCAGCCCTCTGTCTGGGCTTCGGCAAACTCCAGCAAGCACAATGCGCCCTTACTGCGCATGCGTGTGATATCACAGTACTCCTCGGATGTGCTTGACAGAGTTTGTGAAAACAGGAGATCAGACAGAGGGCTGGGCTTGAGGTTTGCGCTGGGAGGACCTACATGGCCTGTATAGCCTTACAGCTAAATTGCATATATTTAAAAGTTGTTTTTTTTTTCTTCATTTTTTATGGTAATGGACCTGCAGACAAAGGAAAACAAAACAGCTTGGGAAACTGCATACAATGGCAAGGTAAAGTACTGTTTGTATTTTATGAGGCAATTTCATGCTGACAGACCCCCTTTAACATTTGTGGAAGGGGGAGACATTGTGCACTGACTCTCTACTGTCACATACATGGGGATCTCAAGTCTGATCTCAAGTGACACACATATGCCTTGATAGAGACTATTGAATGGGCAGTGGTCATTGTCTCCAGTAATATATCCTTTGAACTAATTTTCATTGTCTGAAGTGTTTTTAATTTAGTGCAGAGGGGATACTAAAAACCTTGGGAAAACTTTTCATAAAACTACATTACAGCTGACTTGTCACATTGATTCATACATCTATCAAACTGGCTAATCCAGTCAGGAAGTAAAATAAAACGTAAATAATTCAGCGATGAAACGGTGAAATTTTAGCCCAGGGCTTAATATTATTTGAGGGGAATGAAGTGATATTTCATCGCCTTGACGTTCAATTAAAAAGAAGAAAACTTTCATTAGAAAGATGCATTCAGAGATTCAGCTTCAAATGTGTATCATAAAATATGCAATACTGAGCTAGAATTCCAAACTTATTTTAGGCTTGTAAATTATTCATGGTTTTGTAACTGAAATACGCAAGAATGAAATAATGTGTTGATAAATATGCAGATTGTGTTTCAAAAAGTCAGACAGACTTATTACTAAATGCATATTCCATACAAAAACTTAATGACTCCTAGTAAATATGCAATTAAGCATGGAATCCCAGGAAAAGAAACAAAGAGCTAAAGAAACAATATGCGACAGATATTTCTCACATAACCAGATAACAGTCAGTTTGGACAACTGAAAATACCTTTTTTTTTTTTTTTTTTTTTTTAGGAGACAATTCATGATTTCAACAGTGTTGCTGCCATGCCATGTAGTTTGATGAAACTTAAGTGCAACTCCCATTTCTTTTTGCTATTGTGTTTTTTGGTAATAAACTTAACCTATCTAACTTACTTTTAATAGAAAACAGGCTGTAAAGTTTCCACTGGAAATGCTCTAAACATTGCCAGGGAGAGTATATACTATACAGCAGGTAACATTTACCAAAGGGAGAAAGGTCAATTCAAACGGCTGAATCTCTGGGTAATATAAAACCTAAAAATGGTTTTGGTATCAAATGAAAATGGAGGTTCTCAGATGTCAGGTGTCAGTAGTAGCTATAAGAAAAATGGAGGTATCACTAGACACAACTGAATTTTATATGGCGTGTGAACCAAATTTTTTTTTAATTTTTTTAATTTTCTCTCTGCTAGGCAGAGAGAAAAGTCCACCTAATGTGTCCTGTGGCAGTGGTCAAATCTTCCCAGATCCTCTTGTACACAGGTTAGCGGAGTTATTTCTATCTTACAGGCCAGTCAGCAAGAACCAGTCTATTAGAAGTCACTTCTCATTAGCATTCAACATTAAGTGGACATTCTATGAGGGGGTTTAAGAAAACACCAAGGGGAGCTGTAACAAGTATGTGAAAGCAATATCCAGACACAGCAGATAT
The DNA here is from genome assembly GCF_031893055.1 of Leptodactylus fuscus. Classification (NCBI taxonomy): domain Eukaryota; kingdom Metazoa; phylum Chordata; class Amphibia; order Anura; family Leptodactylidae; genus Leptodactylus; species Leptodactylus fuscus. Next base: position 253,010,999 of record NC_134265.1, read on the forward strand.
TGTAAAGGATTCCACATGAAAAACTTGAGGCAGCCAAAGCAGTAGATCTGGAGCACAAGGGGGGGAACATTTAGTTCAGACGTAAATAAAGTGTGGCTTATTTTGGCACCGGAAAAAAAAGGAATTAGGAAGCTTTTTTTTTTTTTTACCCTGCCAGGCTTTTTTTTGAGCTTTTTATTGTAAAAACAGCTTCCAAAAAAGCCAGGCTGTTTTCCCCTCCCTTAAAGTGAATGGGCTGAAAAAACAGGTAGCGTTTTTTTCTGTGCGTTTTTTTGCAAAAAAAAAGTGTTGTTTATTTTTGCAAAAAAACGTGCAGAAAAAAAACTATAGCTGTTTTTTCAGCCCATTCACTTCTATTGCTTTCTTCAGGTGGAAAACACCTGAAGAAAGGTCATGTCGCCTCTTTTTCTGCTAGCAGGAAAAAAAAAGCTAGCTGTTCACATAGGGCTCCATTGTAAAGGGGCTGATTTTGAAGCGAAATCCGCTGTCAAAATCATCCTCTTTGCCCCTGTGTGAACTAGTTCTTATTAAGGGCTAGTTCAGACGTGGGGCACCCGCGCAAGTTTTGACACAGAGAGAGACGCGGCGAGCCGCGACTCTCTCTGGTCAAAACCCGTCTGCCACGACCATCGCGGTCGCGGCTTTCCCCTCCTATGTCGGCTCAAATGAATGAGCCGACACAGAAGGGTGCTGCCGCTAGGACATGTCGAAGAAAGAAAGGACAAGTCGCTTCTTTTCTCCGCTAGCAGCAGCCCGCCGCTAGTGGAGAAAAGAAGCCCGGCGGTGTGCATAGACCACCATTGTAAAGGGGCAGATTTTGAAGCGAAATCCGCTCTCAAAATCCGCCCCTTTGTTCACGTGTGAACGAGCCCTAAGACTGGAGTTCTATATACAAGTCTTAATAAAGTCTCCAGCTGGCGTGAGATGTGCCTGAAATATTAAGAGGACGAATTCATGTGCACTCATGTGCTAAAATTGAAAATTATACCAGACAGTAACTATGGTAGATTTCAGGTATAACTCATGCCAGCTTTTTGGCGTCTGGTATAGTAAATTTGTTGGGCTAAGGCCCACTTTGGTCTCCTCCCACTTTTGTAAAAATTGGTAAGCATAGTGCAGGAACAACAAAAAATAAATAAATGGCCGTGTGCTAAAAAAAAAAGTGTCAGTAAACTGGTGTAGTTGGGTTAGTAAATTCCCCAATGAGTAGGTAAAATAATTACAGGATGGTTTTCTTGTAGAAACATGCACTTTTATCCCAAAAGAAATAAGACCCTACAGAGGAGTGGTTCCCCGGCTTTACTTCGGACCCTCTCCCTAGAGCAGACCTGGGCAAAGTCCGGCCGCGGGCCATATCCGGCCCTCAGACTGATTCAGACCGACCCGCACAGCTTGACTAGGGAGGCGTGTCTAGGGGGTGTGTCTTAGTGCCGGCAGAAGATGGAGACATGTGGTGTGTGTCATAAGGTACTGAGAGATGTAAGGTGAGATGCAGGGTGGAGAGAGTGTGTGTGTGTCTATCTGTGTCTATATATATATATATATATATATGTGTGTGTGTGTGTGTGTGTGTGTGTGTGTGTGTGTGTGTGTGTGTGTGTGTGTGTGTGTGTGTGTGTGTGTGTGTGTGTGTGTGTGTGTGTGTGTGTGTGTGTGTGTGTGTGTGTCTGTCTGTCTATAGGTGTCTGTCTGTTTGTATGTGTGTGTCTATATCTGTCTGTCTGTCTGTCTGTCTGTGTCTGTCTGTCTGTGTGTCTCAGTAACCTAGGGGCAGAGATGGAAAGGGAATGTTATACTAGGGCAGAGATGGCAGATGGGGGGGGTATGAAACTGGGGGAGAGATGGAAGAGGGACATGAAATGGGGCAAATAAAGGGGGATATGAAACTGAGGGAGAAATGGAGGGGGGGACATGAAACTGGGGGGAGATGAAGAGGGCACTTAAACTGGGGGAACATTAAACTGGGGACAACTGGAGGGGGCATTAAACCGTGGAGGAAGCTGTAGGGGGACCTGTCTGCCTCTAGTTGCCCCCAGTTTAATGTCACCCTCCAGATACCCCTACGGTTTAATGACTGCTTCCAGCTTCCCATTTTAATGTCCCCCTCTAGTTGCCCCCAGTTTCATGTCCTGCTCCAGCTGTCAATTTATTGCCCCCCTTCAACTACCCCCACTGTTTAATGTCCCCCTCCAGCTGTCCCAGCTTCATGTCACCTCTAGTTTCCGCCAGTATAAACTGGGGCACCAGGAGAGGGACTTAATACTGTGGGGCAGTTGGAAGGGAACATTATAATGTGGGGGCATATAATGTACGGGTGACTGTAGGAGGATTATACTTTGTGGGGGCACATGGAAAGATGATTGGGAATGGGCGGAGTCAACGTAGAAGTGGGTGGAGCTAAATTTGCCATGGCCCCTGCTCTAGAGTATTCAAAAAATAAAATTCTCTAGCTATTGCCCTCTTATTCACCCAAATTACACACAGTATGATGGCCTCCTCAGTGCCCTCACCCATAGTATATTGTCCAGGGAGCCAGCAACATCAACACTCAGCACCTGCAGGTGAGAAGCAGTACAGTGAGTAATGAACCCAGTTCACTGCTCACTCCTTGGGATGCCCATAAGGCCATTGAGCATCTCCATCAATAGTGATGAATGCACTCACAACTCCTTCAGAGGTTTCTATATAACCACCTAAGCAATCACAACCCTCAGTTTGAGAACCAGTGACCATCATGAATCCTGTCTGAAAGCTCTTAAGCCATTGTTTATTTTCATGTAAAATACACTGGTTTAAGACATCTTTATCGGTACTTACTTTTCTAATGTCATCTAAAGTGTTGATTTCTGGAGATAAGCCACCATGTACACATAGGAACTGTTGGTTCATCAGAGCAGCCAGAGGAAGGCAATCAAAGGCATCCATGCAGGCATCATACACTCTTTCTGAATACTTGATTTTACCTTTTAATGATAGAAAGGAACTACATATTAAAAACCAATATTAAACAGTCACAAAAATTATGTGAAAAACAAGGCTATTTATGGAAAAATCATGTAAGTAGTAAAAAAGAAAATAAATATACTGATAATATCTTGGTGTCTGTTCTTATAATTAACATTTGGTAAATCTTTACTTATTAGTGTAGTGTAATGATATATCATGTCACTTTCCCTTCAATCCATTTATCAAAAAAAAAAAAAAAAGCAAAATCTATCTAGGTAGATATATCGTGTTTGCCTGTTCAATCCCACAGAAATTTGGACTCCTATGACAACCAATCAAATCACACGTCATACATTTGTGTCAAAAATAACTCCACTGCAAAAATCAGTAAGTTTTTTTTGGTTTTTAAGTGGAGAAAAAACACACTAATATATTATCTAAAACAATCTGATATTAAACACATTTTACATGCCTGTCCTATACAAAGTCCAACAGAGAAATGTAATGCTCAAGAAAGACAAGTCTATTCACCAAGAGACAAACATGGATGATCACTTCATATAGATCAGGGGTGCACAACCAGGCAATGGCAGTCTATGCCGCTCGCAAGCATCTGCTCATAGATTAAGTTGTTAAGGTTTATGGATTTTCTGATAGCAGGGCAGATGAGTACAAAAGGCAAGGCACATTATCACTAGGATCAGGACATATCACCAGAATGGTGGTCACTTGACCTATGTGAATTATTCCAAAACAGACTACATAAAAGGTCAGAAACTCACAAACTACAAGGTGGAGTATTAATGAGAGAGAAGGGGAACACCGTTCTCCTGATAGCTGGGTGTCCTGGAATCAAAGTCAACAACTATCAGACACCCAGGACTTGATATAAGCTGATCTAGGTTCTATATGTAGATTGGACTCGACAGCTGGTTTTCAAAGTGTCTACATAGTTTGGACGGTCCTATACGTAACTTAGTTAAGTCATCCGTTGCTTAGCCCATGCCTATAACAAGCAAAATACACTATTCAACATCCTTGCTGTATCTTGCATATACTGTTCTTGTTTTCGTGTTCCAGTGAACTCCTCTAGTTGCTCATCTCTCGTATATTTGAAATTGTAAAAACTCAATAAAATATGATTAAACAAAAAAGACACCCAGGACATATACTCTAGATTAGGGATTCTCAACCTTTTCAAGTCAAGTACAGATGGACAGTCTGACTCCCTTAGTCAATGTGGTTTAAAGGGGGCTCTATCATTAAAAACCCTGATTTTTAATGAAATTTTCAAATTAACAGTAAACAAACAAACCAGGGTAAAGATTACTGCCAGAGCCGGAAATGGAGGATAAAACACATATTAGATCAACAAAACCAAACCAAAGTTGCAATAAGAACCGATGCAAAAAGGAAAAATTGACAAGAGACAAAGACAGGGAGACACAAGGAGGAGGAAGGAAGGGAATCAGAGACCACGGGTAGCACAATACAAGTCCCAGGGTGCCCAAACCGCTCAAAACTTCTCAACTGTATTGTTTAGAGAAGCCGTGAGGAATTCCAAGCATCTAACATCTTTAATACGAGCTAAACGGAAGGAAATCAGAGGGGGAAAAGTCATTTTTAACTAAGCACATCCCTGCATAGCCTTAGAAAGGCTATTCCACACATACCTTTTGTATGTAAATCACCTCAGTGGATTTTGAATAAGCCAGTTTTTATTCATGTGCTTAGGTCAATTAGGCTCTCGGTGCACCCCGGAAGTCTCATCATGCACCCTCTGCCTATTCTTTCCTATGTAGCCTGTGCTGCTGCTGATAACTCAGCTTACTGTTTGCACACACATAAGAGATAATAGCAGAGACGAGTGCTGCTGGGAACTTCCTGTGCTGGCTGGAAGCTAATTAGCATATGAATAAAAACAGGCTCATTCAAAAGTCATTGAGGCAATTTACATACTAAAGGTAGGCGTGGAATAGCCTTTCTAAAGCCTATGCAGGTATGTGCTTTTCCCAATGATAGAGCCCCTTTAAGTGTTCTACAGAGCTCAATGGTCCTAGAAGCAGAATGTGGACAAAAACCAGGTACATGTGATCTTTTCACATGTACCTATGACATCGCAGAAGTGTCTAAAATAGTTTCCTATGGGCAAAAGTCATATCTGATATACCATGTCATAATAATAAAAATAAATATTTGTTAAACTGATCATATTACACACATGGAAGTTAACTGTGGCAGAAAGTTCACCATACTGACTGTGTGTGATGTGAACATAGCCTTCAACAGACAAGCAACAAAGTAAGAAAACATAACTCCAATGTGCAATGTAACTCCTCCTTTATCCAATATTGAAATGGGTCAACAAGTGATAACTTATTACTATGCGGTATACTTACATTCTTGCTTGAAGGTAAAATACTCTGTTAGATGTCTACATTCATGATTCCCACGGAGTAAAAACAGAGTTTTGGGATATAGAATTTTCAAGGCCCACAAGTACAACACACACTGAAAGAAAAACAAAAAAATAAAAAATTCAGTGAATAATAGCTGAAGAAGCAACTGTGGACAGCTCAGTTACAGCTACACTATAAAGTGACTTATCTGACAAAGAAGTGGAGGTAAACTGCTGTTTGTTTCTGAGAGCAGCCAGCAAAATATATAAAATAGTGCATAGTGGAAAAACTTTATTTATGCAGTATTTAGAATTACTACAAATCAGTAATGCTTTAAAAAAAAAAAAAAAAAAAAAAAAAAAAACCCACACAACTCAGACTTGTACACTAGGTTAATTAATAGAGATGAGCGAACACTAAAATGTTCGAGGTTCGAAATTCGATTCGAACAGCCGCTCACTGTTCGAGTGTTCGAATGGGTTTCGAACCCCATTATAGTCTATGGGGAACATAAACTCGTTAAGGGGGAAACCCAAATTCGTGTCTGGAGGGTCACCAAGTCCACTATGACACCCCAGGAAATGATACCAACACCCTGGAATGACACTGGGACAGCAGGGGAAGCATGTCTGGGGGCATAAAAGTCACTTTATTTCATGGAAATCCCTGTCAGTTTGCGATTTTCGCAAGCTAACTTTTCCCCATAGAAATGCATTGGCCAGTGCTGATTGGCCAGAGTACGGAACTCGACCAATCAGCGCTGGCTCTGCTGGAGGAGGCGGAGTCTAAGATCGCTCCACACCAGTCTCCATTCAGGTCCGACCTTAGACTCCGCCTCCTCCGGCAGAGCCAGCGCTGATTGGCCGAAGGCTGGCCAATGCATTCCTATGCGAATGCAGACTTAGCAGTGCTGAGTCAGTTTTGCTCAACTACACATCTGATGCACACTCGGCACTGCTACATCAGATGTAGCAATCTGATGTAGCAGAGCCGAGGGTGCACTAGAACCCCTGTGCAAACTCAGTTCACGCTAATAGAATGCATTGGCCAGCGCTGATTGGCCAATGCATTCTATTAGCCCGATGAAGTAGAGCTGAATGTGTGTGCTAAGCACACACATTCAGCACTGCTTCATCACGCCAATACAATGCATTAGCCAGTGCTGATTGGCCAGAGTACGGAATTCGGCCAATCAGCGCTGGCCAATGCATTCTATTAGCCCGATGAAGTAGAGCTGAATGTGTGTGCTAAGCACACACATTCAGCACTGCTTCATCACGCCAATACAATGCATTAGCCAGTGCTGATTGGCCAGAGTACGGAATTCGGCCAATCAGCGCTGGCTCTGCTGGAGGAGGCGGAGTCTAAGATCGCTCCACACCAGTCTCCATTCAGGTCCGACCTTAGACTCCGCCTCCTCTGGCAGAGCCAGCGCTGATTGGCCGAAGGCTGGCCAATGCATTCCTATGCGAATGCAGACTTAGCAGTGCTGAGTCAGTTTTGCTCAACTACACATCTGATGCACACTCGGCACTGCTACATCAGATGTAGCAATCTGATGTAGCGGAGCCGAGGGTGCACTAGAACCCCTGTGCAAACTCAGTTCACGCTAATAGAATGCATTGGCCAGCGCTGATTGGCCAATGCATTCTATTAGCCCGATGAAGTAGAGCTGAATGTGTGTGCTAAGCACACACATTCAGCACTGCTTCATCATGCCAATACAATGCATTAGCCAGTGCTGATTGGCCAGAGTACGGAATTCGGCCAATCAGCGCTGGCTCTGCTGGAGGAGGCGGAGTCTAAGATCGCTCCACACCAGTCTCCATTCAGGTCCGACCTTAGACTCCGCCTCCTCCGGCAGAGCCAGCGCTGATTGGCCGAAGGCTGGCCAATGCATTCCTATGCGAATGCAGACTTAGCAGTGCTGAGTCAGTTTTGCTCAACTACACATCTGATGCACACTCGGCACTGCTACATCAGATGTAGCAATCTGATGTAGCGGAGCCGAGGGTGCACTAGAACCCCTGTGCAAACTCAGTTCACGCTAATAGAATGCATTGGCCAGCGCTGATTGGCCAATGCATTCTATTAGCCCGATGAAGTAGAGCTGAATGTGTGTGCTAAGCGCACACACATTCAGCACTGCTTCATCACGCCAATACAATGCATTAGCCAGTGCTGATTGGCCAGAGTACGGAATTCGGCCAATCAGCGCTGGCTCTGCTGGAGGAGGCGGAGTCTAAGGTCGGACCTGAATGGAGACTGGTGTGGAGCGATCTTAGACTCCGCCTCCTCCAGCAGAGCCAGCGCTGATTGGCCGAATTCCGTACTCTGGCCAATCAGCACTGGCTAATGCATTGTATTGGCGTGATGAAGCAGTGCTGAATGTGTGTGCTTAGCACACACATTCAGCTCTACTTCATCGGGCTAATAGAATGCATTGGCCAGCGCTGATTGGCCGAATTCCGTACTCTGGCCAATCAGTGCTGGCCAATGCATTCTATTAGCTTGATGAAGCAGAGTGTGCACAAGGGTTCAAGCGCACCCTCGGCTCTGATGTAGCAGAGCCGAGGCTGCACAAGGGTTCAAGCGCACCCTCGGCTCTGATGCTTCATCAAGCTAATAGAATGCATTGGCCAGCGCTGATTGGCCAATGTATTCTATTAGCCTGATGAAGTAGAGCTGAATGTGTGTGCTAAGCACACACATTCAGCTCTACTTCATCGGGCTAATAGAATGCATTGGCCAGCGCTGATTGGCCAGAGTACGGAACTCGACCAATCAGCGCTGGCTCTGCTGGAGGAGGCGGAGTCTAAGATCGCTCCACACCAGTCTCCATTCAGGTCCGACCTTAGACTCCGCCTCCTCCAGCAGAGCCAGCGCTGATTGGCCGAATTCCGTACTCTGGCCAATCAGCACTGGCTAATGCATTGTATTGGCGTGATGAAGCAGTGCTGAATGTGTGTGCTTAGCACACACATTCAGCTCTACTTCATCGGTCTAATAGAATGCATTGGTCAATCAGCGCTGGCCAATGCATTCTATTAGCGTGAACTGAGTTTGCACAGGGGTTCTAGTGCACCCTCGGCTCTGCTACATCAGATTGCTACATCTGATGTAGCAGTGCCGAGTGTGCATCAGATGTGTAGTTGAGCAAAACTGACTCAGCACTGCTAAGTCTGCATTCGCATAGGAATGCATTGGCCAGCCTTCGGCCAATCAGCGCTGGCTCTGCCGGAGGAGGCGGAGTCTAAGGTCGGACCTGAATGGAGACTGGTGTGGAGCGATCTTAGACTCCGCCTCCTCCAGCAGAGCCAGCGCTGATTGGTCGAGTTCCGTACTCTGGCCAATCAGCGCTGGCCAATGCATTCTATTAGCCCGATGAAGTAGAGCTGAATGTGTGTGCTTAGCACACACATTCAGCTCTACTTCATCAGGCTAATAGAATACATTGGCCAATCAGCGCTGGCCAATGCATTCTATTAGCTTGATGAAGCAGAGTGTGCACAAGGGTTCAAGCGCACCCTCGGCTCTGATGTAGCAGAGCTGAGGGTGCACAAGGGTTCAAGTGCACCCTCGGCTCTCCTACATCAGAGCCGAGGGTGCGCTTGAACCCTTGTGCAGCCTCGGCTCTGCTACATCAGAGCCGAGGGTGCGCTTGAACCCTTGTGCACACTCTGCTTCATCAAGCTAATAGAGTGCATTGGCCAGCGCTGATTGGCCGAATTCCGTACTCTGGCCAATCAGCGCTGGCCAATGCATCCCTATGGGAAAAAGTTTATCTCACAAAAATCATAATTACACACCCGATAGAGCCCCAAAAAGTTATTTTTAATAACATTCCCCCCTAAATAAAGGTTATCCCTAGCTATCCCTGCCTGTACAGCTATCCCTGTCTCATAGTCACAAAGTTCACATTCTCATATGACCCGGATTTGAAATCCACTATTCGTCTAAAATGGAGGTCACCTGATTTCGGCAGCCAATGACTTTTTCCAATTTTTTTCAATGCCCCCAGTGTCGTAGTTCCTGTCCCACCTCCCCTGCGCTGTTATTGGTGCAAAAAAGGCGCCAGGGAAGGTGGGAGGGGAATCGAATTTTGGCGCACTTTACCACGTGGTGTTCGATTCGATTCGAACATGGCGAACACCCTGATATCCGATCGAACATGTGTTCGATAGAACACTGTTCGCTCATCTCTATTAATTAACACTAGCATTACTTATTTATCTTAATATCATCTTTATTTGTTCAAGTGCATAATAGAAGGTGTGTACAAAAATGTACATTTATGTTCATCATACAATGGCAAGAACAATGCACATTCATGCTGCACATACATTCACTGAGAAGGAGTGTGTGTGTGTGTGTGTGTGTATATATATATATATATATATATATATATATATATATATATGCAAAAGTGTATACACTGATAGGTGAACAATTTTCAAAAACTGGATAAAAATACAATAAATTGATTAAAAAATATATATATATAAAAAAGGGAAACAAGTATAAAGGCTAGGTTCACATCTAAGTTGTGGTCTCCAAAACATTCTGGTTTACGTTCCTTGGGTCTGCTTGGGGACTCGAAAAACAGAAAACTCAATCCGCTTAAAAAGCAGTTACCAATAATGGAGTCAACAGGGTTTACACCCAAAAAAATGTGGAAAATTTGGAGATAAAATCTCTGCTTGAAGGACTTTTCACTTTGCATTTTTCAAGCAGATTCGGGTACAGAAACCCCAAACCCTGTCGGGTTCAGTATAAAAAAAAGATAAAAAGTCAGCTGTCTTGAATATTGTACACTTGTGAATAATCTTTTGTACTGTAAAGCAACAGAAAAGGCCTTATAATTAGAGATGAGCGAACACTAAAATGTTCGAGGTTCGAAATTCGATTCGAACAGCCGCTCACTGTTCGAGTGTTCGAATGGGTTTCGAACCCCATTATAGTCTATGGGGAACATAAACTCGTTAAGGGGGAAACCCAAATTCGTGTCTGGAGGGTCACCAAGTCCACTATGACACCCCAGGAAATGATACCAACACCCTGGAATGACACTGGGACAGCAGGGGAAGCATGTCTGGGGGCATAAAAGTCACTTTATTTCATGGAAATCCCTGTCAGTTTGCGATTTTCGCAAGCTAACTTTTCCCCATAGAAATGCATTGGCCAGTGCTGATTGGCCAGAGTACGGAACTCGACCAATCAGCGCTGGCTCTGCTGGAGGAGGCGGAGTCTAAGATCGCTCCACACCAGTCTCCATTCAGGTCCGACCTTAGACTCCGCCTCCTCCGGCAGAGCCAGCGCTGATTGGCCGAAGGCTGGCCAATGCATTCCTATGCGAATGCAGAGACTTAGCAGTGCTGAGTCAGTTTTGCTCAACTACACATCTGATGCACACTCGGCACTGCTACATCAGATGTAGCAATCTGATGTAGCAGAGCCGAGGGTGCACTAGAACCCCTGTGCAAACTCAGTTCACGCTAATAGAATGCATTGGCCAGCGCTGATTGGCCAATGCATTCTATTAGCCCGATGAAGTAGAGCTGAATGTGTGTGCTAAGCACACACATTCAGCACTGCTTCATCACGCCAATACAATGCATTAGCCAGTGCTGATTGGCCAGAGTACGGAATTCGGCCAATCAGCGCTGGCTCTGCTGGAGGAGGCGGAGTCTAAGGTCGGACCTGAATGGAGACTGGTGTGGAGCGATCTTAGACTCCGCCTCCTCCAGCAGAGCCAGCGCTGATTGGCCGAATTCCGTACTCTGGCCAATCAGCGCTGGCCAATGCATTCTATTAGCTTGATGAAGCAGAGTGTGCACAAGGGTTCAAGCGCACCCTCGGCTCTGATGTAGCAGAGCCGAGGGTGCACAAGGGTTCAAGTGCACCCTCGGCTCTCCTACATCAGAGCCGAGGGTGCGCTTGAACCCTTGTGCAGCCTCAGCTCTGCTACATCAGAGCCGAGGGTGCGCTTGAACCCTTGTGCACACTCTGCTTCATCAAGCTAATAGAATGCATTGGCCAGCACTGATTGGCCAGAGTACGGAATTCGGCCAATCAGCGCTGGCCAATGCATCCCTATGGGAAAAAGTTTATCTCACAAAAATCACAATTACACACCCGATAGAGCCCCAAAAAGTTATTTTTAATAACATTCCCCCCTAAATAAAGGTTATCCCTAGCTATCCCTGACTGTACAGCTATCCCTGTCTCATAGTCACAAAGTTCACATTCTCATATGACCCGGATTTGAAATCCACTATTCGTCTAAAATGGAGGTCACCTGATTTCGGCAGCCAATGACTTTTTCCAATTTTTTTCAATGCCCCCAGTGTCGTAGTTCCTGTCCCACCTCCCCTGCGCTATTATTGGTGCAAAAAAGGGGCCAGGGAAGGTGGGAGGGGAATCGAATTTTGGCGCACTTTACCACGCGGTGTTCGATTCGATTCGAACATGGCGAACACCCTGATATCCGATCGAACATGTGTTCGATAGAACACTGTTCGCTCATCTCTACTTATAATACTTTCCAGATTGATGGGCACAAATAAGTGTTTCTCTAAGATCATTGCTAATGTTTTTCCTTATTGGCGCTGTGTTAGCATACACCTAAATGTTTCAGACCAGGAAACTGCCAAAACTTCTGCTTTTTTTTATAGGACACATTTTTTGATGATCAATTACTCAAAGGCAGCTGGTTAGTATTCTGACTCTTATTTCCTTTGGAAGCAGAAAGGCTGTACTATTTTTTTCATTCACTGCTTAGGCATAGTTTTTATTAAATAATTAATGATCTGGTGTAGTTTGTCATGTGTTGTTCATCTGATGCTGTGTTTTATTAATTATAAGACCTTCTAAAGGCCAGATATCCTTTTAAATATGGCTTCCTGACAAATCCAGTGTGTGGTGAAACGCACGTCGGGGTTGCGTTTTTTACACCCCATTTCTTGCGACTTCTATGCATGTTTGCTTTACTTTGGTTCATTGAACAACATGAATTCAGGTATTCACTTCATGCATAGACTGTTCTATTGTAGTTGATTACATTTACTAGGCCTTTATATACTTATTTACAGGATCACTATGACATTACCTTTATATGTGGCCTATTTATGTCTTTATCTCTCTAGATTATAAAAATATTATAAAAATGAATTTCTGTCTGTCTGTTCTCTATTGCAAACCAAACGACTTTACCAATCTTTACCAAATTTGGTACAGAGATACTTCAGGTATCCAGGAAGGGTTAAGACAAGACTCCAACTCGCTCGGACGTACCGTTGCTGAGATACAGCATTCCAAACACAATGCCCCCCCCCTAGACATTACAAACCTGCAAGTCTTTCACTCATATTCCAACTGCAATACACATGGTCACAAGCACAATACAACACTAACATCCAAACTGAGATACACGCATCAGAGCATTAGATACACAGATCAGCACACAGTATCACATGCCAGAGGATTAGATACACGCGTCTGCACACAGTCCCACACACCAGAGCAGGGGTAGGGAACGTACGGCTCTCCAGCTGTTGCAAAACTACAACTCCCAGCATGCATACTTGCTCTGCTGTTCTTGGAACTCCCATCAAAGTAAATGGAGCATGTTGGGAGTTGTAGTTTTACAGCAGCTGGAGAGCCGAAGGTTCCCTATCCCTTCACCAGAGGATTAAATACGCGCTTCTGCACACAGTTCCACACACTGAAGGATTAAATACGTGTGCCTGAGCACGGTTCCACATGCCGAAGGATTAAATACACACGTCAGCACACAGTATCACACGCCAGAGGATTAGATACACATGTCTGCACACAGTCCCACACACCAGAGGATTAAATACGCTCTTCTGCACACAGTTCCACACACTGAAGGAATAGATACGTGCGCCTGCGCACGGTTCCACATGCCAAAGGATTGGATACGCGCATCTGCACACAGTTCCACACACCAGAGCATAAGATAAGCACGTCTGCACACAGTACCACATGCCGTAGGATTAGATACGCGCGTCTACACACAGTTCCACAATCCAGAGGATTAAATACGTGCGTCTGCACACAGTTGTCCACACCATAGGATTAGATACACATGTCTGCACACAGTACCACATGCCATAGGATTAGATACGCGCATCTACACACAGTTCCATACGCTGTAGGATTAGATACGTGCCTCTTCACACAATACCACACAGGGGAGGATTAGATACGCATGTCTGCACACAGTATCACACTTTGGAGGATTAGATACATGTCTCTGCACATAGTACCACAAGCCAGAGAATTAAATACATGTCTCAGCACACAGTACCACACAGGAGAGGATTAGATACGCACATCTGCAGACAGTATCACACGCCAGAGGATTAGATACGCACGTCTGCACACATTACCACATGCCGTAGGATTAGATATGTGTGTCTACTCATCGTTCCACACGCCGTAGGATTAGATACGTGCCTCTTCACACAATACCATACAGGGGAGGATTAGATACGTGCGTCTGCACACAGTACCACACGACCGAGGGTTAGATATGTGCGTCTGCACACAGTACCAAATGACCGAGGGTTAGATATGCACGTCTGCACACAGTTCCACACGCTGAAGGATTAGATACGTGTGTCTGCACAAAGTACCACACGGGGGAGGATTAGATACACACCTCTTCACAAAATACCACACAGGGGAGGATTAGCTACACACATCTGCACACAGTTCAACACGCCAGAGGATTAGATACGCATGTCTTCACACAGTACCACCGCCAGAGGATTAGAAACGCACATCTGCACACAGTACCACATGCCGTAGTATTAGATACGCGCGTCTGCACAGTTTCACACGCCGGAGGATTAGATATGCATGTCTGCACACAGTACCATATGCCGGGGGATTGGATACATGTGTCTGCACACAGTACCACATGCCAAAGAATTGGATACGCACATCTGTACACAGTTCCACACACCAGAGGATTAGATAAGCATGTCTGCACACAGTACCACATGCCCTAGGATTAGATACACGCGTGTACACACAGTTCCACACTCCAGAGGATTAAATATGTGCGTATGCACACAGTTGTACACACCATAGGATTAGATAAACACATCTGCACACAGTACCACATGCCAAAGGATTGGATAAGTACATCTGCACACGATTCCACACGCCAGAGGATTAGAAACGCACATCTGCACACAGTGCCACATGCCATAGTATTAGATACGCGCATCTTCACACAGTATCACATACTGGAGGATTAGATATGCGCGTCTGCACACAGTACCATACGCCGGGGGATTGGATACATGCGTCTGCACACAGAATCACATGCCAGAGGATTGGATACGCACATCTGCACACAGTTCCACACACCAGAGGATTAGATAAGCACAACTGCACACAGTACCACATGCCGTAGGATTAGATACATGCATCTGCTTACAGTTCCACATGCCAGAGGATTAGATACGCGCGTCTGCACACAGTTGTACACGCCATAGGATTAGATACGCGTGTCTTCACACAGTACCACATGCCTTAGGATTAGATACGCGTGTCTACACACAGTTCCACACGCCGTAGGATTAGAGGCCACTACACAAACATAAAATGTTTTATACCCGTGCGAAGCCGGGTCCTCCTGCTAGTGCTATATATTTGTATCTTTCCATCATCTGTTCATGCAGAGTTTCTCATTGGGGTGTGGTTTAAGTAGTTTGGTCAGGTTTTCTGTGACCTTAGGCTGTATTTTCACCTTATGTGTACCATTTATTGTGATTAGACTTATTGCTATTCTGTACTAATAAAGTTAAATATTTTTATAATAATTTTTCTTTGCCATACATTTTTTGATTGGCTGTTGATATCCTTTTAAATATGTCCTGATACGAAAAACCATAGAATTAGAAGAAGGAGCTTTTTGTTTTTCCTCATGAGTGTAGGTGACTCTCTGAGACCTGGTTGTGGTTACATATAATAAGAGGCAGGTATTGAAATACATGCATTATTTGGCTTGTTTTTTTCGTTTTAAGTGGTTCAAAACATATTAAATTATTACTATAACGTAATTACTTCAATGCTAAAGTATCCTCTGTCAACGTAGTCTCCCAAGAAGAGGTAACGTGTGTTGGCAGGTGATCCACCCACTTCAAACAACTTCATCAGGTCGAAGAACTGTCCATGGATATCCCCACAAACTAGAAAAAAAAAGAAAAATATATTGATTATTGCACACGCTACTGTATAATTGCAATTGAAGTCAATAAAAACAAAGAGGCTAACATATGTACAACAGTGACACTGGTGGAATGCTGGAAAGATAGTATATAAGGAATAAAAAAGAAACAAAAAAAACGTTGTTAATTACTTTTTATTAATGCATACTTCCAGTTATAAACAACTTTGTATAAATGAAAAGTATACATTAATACAAAAATGTTTGTAATATATATTATTAAAGGGATTCTATCATTAAAAACCTTTTTTTCTGTGGATAACATGTCGGAATAGCCTTTAGAAAGGCTATTCGTCTCTTACCTTTAGATGTGATCTCCGCCGTGCCGTTCCTTAGAAATACCGGTTTTTACCGGTATGTAAATTAGTTCTCTGGCAGCGATGGGGGCGGGCCTCAGCGCTGAAAATGCGATAGGGCGTCCCCACCGCTGCCCGAGAACAGGATCCTGCGCCGCCTCTATCTTCTGCTGGATCCTCCCCTTCTTTCTGTCGGCTCTGAAACTAGTAGAGCCAACTGCGCATGCAAGCAATTGCGGCCTCGGAACTATGGCTGCGCATGCGCAGTCGGCTCTACTAGTGTCCCACTGGCAGGAGCCAACTGCGTAGGCGTCCGAAGTGATGCCGAAAAAAGACGAAGAAGGAAGGGGAGGATCCAGCAGAAGATGGAGGAGTTGCTGGAGCCGGTTTTCGAGCAGCAGTGGGGACGCCCTCATCGCATTTCCAGCGCTGGGGGACGCCCCCATCGCTGCCAGAGAACTAATTAGCATACCGGTAAAAGACGGTATTTCTAAGGAACGGCGCGGCGGCAATCACTTCTAAAGGTAGGAGACGAATAGCCTTTCTAAAGTCTATTTCGACGTGTTATCTAGAAAAAAATTTTTTTTTAATGGTAGAATCCCTCTAAAGAAATAGGTTCTCTCCATTTTTCAGGCAGAGCTACTGTCTTTATTATTATTAACATTCTATATTAGTTTATGAGTAGGGAAGGAGGGATAAAGAAGTTTCTGTGGAGCATTATACCATGTAGAGACACTGTGGAGGATTATACGGTGTAGAGACAATGGGGAGCATTGTACTGTGTAGAGACAGTGTGGAACATTATACAGTGTAGAGACACTGTGGGGCATTATTCCGAGTAGGTACAATGTGGAGCATTATAAAGTGTGGAGACACTGTGGAGCATTATACTGTGTAGAGACAATGAAGCATTATAAAGTGTGGAGACACTGTGGAGCATTATATCGTGTGGAGACACTGTGGAGCATTATATCGTGTGGAGACACTGTGGAGCATTATATCCTGTGGAGACACTGTGGAGCATTATATCATGTGGAGACACTGTGGAGCATTATATCCTGTGGAGACACTGTGGAGCATTATATCGTGTGGAGACACTGTGGAGCATTATATCGTGTGGAGACACTGTGGAGCATTATATCGTGTGGAGACACTGTGGAACATTATATCGTGTGGAGACACTGTGGAACATTATATCGTGTGGAGACACTGTGGAGCATTATAAAGTGTGGAGACACTGTGGAGCATTATAAAGTGTGGAGACACTGTGGAGCATTATATCGTGTGGAGATACTGTGGAGCATTATAAAGTGTGGAGATACTGTGGAACATTATAAAGTGTAGAGACACTGCAGCATTATAAAGTGTGGAGACACTGTGGAGCATTATATTGTGTGAAGACACTGTGGAGCATTAAATCGTGTGGAAACACTGTGGAGCATTATATCATGTGGAGACACTGTGGAGCATTATAAAGTGTGGAGACACTGTGGAACATTATATTGTGTGGAGACACTGTGGAGCATTATATCGTGTGGAGACACTGTAGAGCATTATATCATGTGGATACACACTGGAGCATTATATTGTGTGGAGACACTGTGGAGCATTATATCGTGTGGAGACACTGTAGAGCATTATATCATGTGGATACACACTGGAGCATTATAAAGTGTGGAGACACTGTGGAGCATTATACCGTGTAGAGACAAGATAAGATATGTTGGGGAGGGTGGCCCACAAATTTTGTCAGCATGGGGCCACAAAATTCCTGTTCACTGAATAGAATAAAAAGCAGAATACGGTGCTAAAACACAGAATAAGAGGAAGATTACAATAGAATAGAAGTCAGAATTTATTTTTCAAATGCAGCTTATGGTGGAGGGGGTTCCCCAGCAAATTCTCATCCAAAAGTAGGTCCCACCTTCAGAAAGTTTAGGAGAAATTGACAATCATGATTTATCTTTTTGTCTAATATCTAAGAATTGCTATCTATCTGAGACACCACAAGCAAATATTTCCAGCATTCTAATAGAGAATTTCCTCTTTTTAACCAGTCTTCTTACTCTGCCGCATTAACCAGATTAGGTCATCAACAACGGAAGGTAAGTGAAAGAAGCTTTCAGTGTTTTGATAACAGCTACCCCAAGTGACTCCTGAAAACAATTAGTGCATGCAGACAAAAATCTAAGCACACTGCAATAAACCGCCTTATGTGAGTTGAAAGCCCTTAAAAGGCCACAGGGAATATTAGGCAGAACAGCAGCAGAAATGTGCACATTTACTGGGCTTTCAACATAGCCATCTCATGTTTAATACACAACTGCATTCTGGTGAGAACTGTCATGACCTATTCTCCCTCTTAGACAGGGCTTACTCTGCATCTCTTGGGCTGTAGTTTAATAATGTCATGAAATCAAGATATTGTACGGTTTTTAGCATGATATCTTAGGAGCTATACAGAAAAACCTACCTAGGCATACCTGAGATAAAATAAGTGTGTATATTGAGGTTGGACACTTAATTGCAATCCGCTCAATTAATGGATATGAACTTGCTCACTGTCAATTTAAATTATTTTGTATACATCCCAATCTGTCTCACACGGACATTGACTAAAGGATATGTAACCGTATACCATACAGTCACGATTGCTGATTTGTGAATAACCAAAGCCAAAGTTCAATGGTGTCGTATTAAAAAAAAAAAAAATTGCTCAGTAAAATGTGATTGTAATTTAGGTCATAATCGCTCAACCCTAGTACATAAAGCCCGTATGGACGTGATCTCAAACATCTCCTAAGGTCAGTGTGGGTATATATTAAGAGTCACAAGTTGCAGACCGCAGTTCTAAGGTTATAATTACACATATATTCCCTTTGCGTGCTTACAAACGTACATACAATATCCCATTCTTCAGTACATCTGCCTAGTTTAAATGTACAACATACCATGAAAAACTTTTAAGGTGGACTCTCAACTGCAAGTAAAGTAAATGCCAAAGCTAGTGCACCAGGTTATCGCTGCTTGTCAAGAGAGATTAAACATGTTTTTTGCTGACAATCAAAATAACTGATGAACCTTGTGATAAGCAGCTTAGGTTCTTCAAATGATCAACTTCCATCAGCCTGTATATGTGGAAGCAAGTATTTCCCAAGAAGAGCTTTAAGAACGTGTCCAGACTCTCTTGTTTGATATAGAACAGCTACCAAGAAACAGAAAGGCATGATGAAGGCATAACTCCTCAAACTTCCAGATGAGTCGCTGTCATACAAGGTTGTTCCTGTTCAGTGTGGGAAGTTATGTGGTTAAAAGGTGCTATGTACCACCCCACTATGTGCAAGGATTTCTGCAGGTGGAATGTTACTTATCTTGCTTTGGCTGCAGCTACAAACCAGCAGCTTAATCTACAATAACAAACATACACACAGTAAAGAAAAGTATAGGAACAACTTGACACATTGTAGGAGGAGCTGAACACGGCGATATAATCGTTTTATATGTGAAAATGTTCAAGGCAAATTGAATTTTGCTCATTTAAATCTATGAACATTTTGATCTTAGGATAGGTCATCAATTTGAAAATCAGCATTTTAATAAATGACCCACAGCCACCAGAGGGAGCTAAGGACAAAAACAAGAAATATGTTAATATATTTTATTACAGAAAAATGCTCCTTTTCACTTTCTAGTGCCTTTTTTTGCTTCCTTCTTACCTCCTGCACTAATCACTCATTCTCAATTTACAGAGTTGCTGGAGGGAGATGCATGGAATGGCTGCAGCATCTAGTAAGTGTTTTACCTTACTGAAGTGCTGACTTTACAATTACACTGTCCAGCACAACTGTATAATGGCCTCTAAACTGCTGCTGTATGAATGGTCTAGAACAGCAGGATCTCTTCTTATGTGTGCAAGGTATGGAAGACATCCTATCAGTTAGTCTCTACTCCCTCTTAAACTCAGCTGACAAAAGAGCAAAAATTGCTAAAATAAATGCCAGATACAAGTCAACTAATGGACAGAAACGACTTATTCTAAACGCACAAGACAGCTTATCGTGTAAAGTCACCCAAATGTCTAGTTAGGTTTAAAAGAGACATACTTATTTCTGAATCCAACAAACAATAAGTTATGTAAGTAAGTTACCTCTAGGAGATAACTTTGCCCTATTAACAACAACTTTGCCCCACACTTTTTGTAATGTACCTTGTGTGCCACATTTAACTTAAGCAATGGTCAAAAGTCACACTCAAGTCATTACATTAAACGGTGTAATATCCCAACGAACAGCTTTCACTCTTGTAGTCTTACTAACCCCTGAACTGGAAGAGGATGCACCTCATCTATGACAAATTGCATGACTCTTCACAAATGTGGCATGCTCCACTGTTATGTGTGCCTACAATGAACATCTATGTAAGTTCAGAGTTTTGGGCTGGATCAGATTACCCTGCGCTCTATGCTCCATTGCCATGTCCCCTTTTCTGGGTGGCACAGAATAGAGACTAAAATTTGCAATTTTTAATGGCTTGTACACTAGAAACTGGCACACAATTCATAATAAATCTGCTGGATCATAGTGACCATCTTAGCCAGCCATTGGTTTTTGTTCTAAATGACGACTGTGAGATAACCCCCTTTACATGTGATGAGGCAAGACATTATAAAACTATGCATATGCAAATAGAGTTCAATGTGGAGCTGACATACTGTAAAAGTGTCTTGGGTGCCTATGAATGGTTTACAATATAGTCAAAATGAATGTATTTTATCAGCTGCATATTACTATAACTCACGATTGAGCTTGACTTTCTAACTCTGCAAAACTACGCACAATTAAAAAGATAGAGTCAAGGTATGTTTCTTGTACGTCACTAAACACCTGGAGATCTTACACAATGCAATTCCAGCTAATCAGACTAGAGCAAATGATGAACAGACTGCTTCATTCTAATGCAACATTACCATATAAACTACTGTCATAGCACAAAGTCCTGGGCTCAGCATAGCAGCAGATGGCAGACAAGCCTTCGCACAGGGAGACAGAAGCTCTAAAAGGCAAATTGCGCTTCTGCTATTGTACATGCTTTTATATTTAGCACTTGATTTTATGGTGTTTTTTGCAGACAGTACCTACTCTTATATCTGTTATACTCACAGGATACAGCTTCAAGTAACTTGCTTGGTAGAGGCCAAATTCCATCTATTAGATCCAGTGTCATATTTACCCCAATATGGTTTATTCTAGCTATAGTAAATACCAGCACAAAATGAGCCATATCGGATTACATCAAAAGTCGATTTTGTAATTGGAAACAATAGAAAAGTTGTTTTGTTGTTTGTTTGTTTGTTTTTTTTTACCACATTTAACCCTTCCTGTGACATTATGGCAGATGTTGAGGCTTAACAGGACCTGCGAGGCGGACACCAGGGCTGAATCAGCCACGGAATCCACCTGAAGAAACGACAGCTCGCTTCTTTTTTCCGTGAGCGGCTGAAAAATGTAAGAACTCTATTGTGAGGGGGTGGATTCTAAGGTGGATTCAGCATCAAAATCTGCCCCCTCTTTCCCCGTGTGAACGAGCCTTACTGTACTTGTAGTATATAAGCGCCATATGGTTAATAGACAACTTCTCCATAGCATGTCATTATTTAACATATCAAACACTGACACAAATTGGTTCATATTCAGCAATCAGTTTAGCAAATAATGCTGCCCCCTAACTTTTGTGTTCATAATCACCGTTTTGTTACAAAGGTACTAAATAGAAAAAGTCATGCTGTATTTAGAGTAATGAAAACTGTATGTAAGGAATATGCAAACAAGACTTCATTAGTGAAAAGGTGAAAACTTGCTCATAAGTGCTACCTTTTGGAAGGTAGCTCCCTATAGATTAATTTATGGTGTTAAAGAAACATAAGGGTATAATCTAGAAATAATAGCCATGCCAGAATAACTCCTCCAAAAGGAAGACAGTCCCATCCACATTGAGATTGTTACCTCTCATCAGTACGAAGCAGGGTGCTGGCTGGCTATGTGAGAGGTCTTGCTGTGTATAAGAAGTGGTAGCAAGTTCCTCTTTCTCACCAATGACATCTTATTTGCATATTATTTACCCAGAATTCTTAGCAGGGCATGCATCGCCCTAATGAAATACATTACCCTTTCAAAATGTGCAACATACAAGCAGTCGGATATCACTTTTTCATACAAATCTCAAAAATGTCCTTATAAGGCACAGTTTTAAAAGATACTATATGTTGATTACCTACAGCTTCCACTAGAGGGAGCTTAGGAACTTACTGCAATAGCTCCCTCTAGTGGTGGCGCCAAGTAGTCAACTTACAATCTTAACTCTCCGTAGGGGGATTTGGAGCCTTTTAACAAAAAACAAACGCAGGGACCAACTTCAACTATGTATACAAGTAAATAAAAAATGTGGCCAAAATAACAGCTTGACCACTCTGAAATTAAAAAAAAAATTAAGTGGAGAGGATTTTTATTTATTGTTGTTGCAAAGACAATATGCTTTTTTTCCTTTCAGAATTTGATTGTCTTGGCTAAAGATTATCTATCTATCTATCTATCTATCTATCTATCGGCTCACTAAAAACACTATATAAAAAGATGAATAAAAAAACGCATGAAAATCCTGAGAACGCAAAAGAATATATCTGATAGATACCCAATTTATTCTGGAAAAAGCGTTAGGAAATCTTTTAAGGACATAAATTTATTACTGCTGATTTGGTATAAGATTTCACGATCGTCTTACAGTGGCACGAAGATGGTATTTCTCTCTGCTCTTTACTGTATTTTGATACAACACATAAGTGGGACCATTTACAACAATGAAGCATTCAGCAATGATATCACAACAAAGAGAAAAGCTTCTAATGACCAGCAATGAGATGTTTATTAGGTGCAGAGGAGAAATGCTCTAATGGAAAATGCACATCGAACCTTAATGGGAAAGAAGTTTTTGTGTCTGAACATCATCATTAGGAGAGGATAATGACATTTTAAAACGCTCTGAGAACTAATGTGATGGACTGCGTTCGCTGGAATACTTGCAGACTCATCACAAAAAGCATTTCACAAAGTAGTTGAGGGCTTTCTGAAGCCAGCTGAAAGATAACCAATATGAACACACATTTTAATAAATCCACTGCTGATGAGAAGCAGGATTTTCCAGCAAGCTGTAGTCAAGATGACTTTACTAACACTGGATGTAGGGAATACCATAGGGCAAATAGAAAAGAAAAAGAATAAAAAATCTAAAAATGTTACTGAGCAGATTATGTCTAAGGCAAGGATTCACAGTCTCTCCTAAGCAGGGTGGAGCGATTAATAGTGGTGATATATATATTTGTAAGAAGCATTTCAAGGTCCTGGAGTGGCCTAGCCAGTCTCCAGATCTCAACCCTATAGAAAACCTTTGGAGGGAGTTGAAAGTCCGTATTGCCAAGCGACAGCCCCAAAACATCACTGCTCTAGAGGAGATCTGCATGGAGGAATGGGCCAACATACCAACAACAGTGTGTGCCAACCTTGTGAAGACTTACAGAAAACGTTTGACCTCTGTCATTGCCAACAAAGGATATATAACAAAGTATTGAGATGAAATTTTGTTACTGACCAAATACTTATTTTCCACCATAATTTGCAAATAAATTCTTACAAAATCAGACAATGTGATTTTCAGGATTTGTTTTCTCATTTTGTCTCTCATAGTTGAGGTCTACCTATGATGTAAATTACAGACGTCTCTCATCTTTTTAAGTGGTAGAACTTGCACTATTGGTGACTGACTAAATACTTTTTTGCCCCACTGTATGTATATATATATATATATATATATATATATATATATATATATATATATATATTTATCTTTATATATTGTCAGGTAATATATTTAACCAACCTGACAAGTTCACATAGCTGTACATATAATAATATTACCAGCTCACAAATGACTTCAAGGATTCTTGAGAATTACTGCAGATGTGAGGGTGTGACAATCTACTATAGTTGTTAACTGTTAAAGGTACTGCAAGTTATTTTTTTCTATTCTAAAGATCTAAAAATGCAAACATATGAACACAAAAAACTTTATATAATTTCTACTGCATTGTTAATGACATAGGCCATACAAATACTCCTTCTTGACCACCACAGATCTATCATTGACCACCTATCCAGAGCGGTTATACCCCTGGAAGAAAGATATTATTGGAATGGCTTAGATGTTCAAACTAATACTGAATTGTTGAAACTAAATTGCTGAACAGAAAAGTAGAGTCTATACAAACCGCTCTACGCAAGTCCACTTATTCTCTAGTGTGGACATACACAGAGTAACTATCAACTAATGGTAACGGACTTTCAGAGTTTATACTAGAGTGAAGAAGACCAGATGGTGTCCAGACAGGACCAAAATATTCCTAAGGCTGGCCATACACATTATATAGGTGTTGACTAATCCCTAAGCCATTACTTAAAATCCTCTCATATACATACGTACTTGACTCGTGGTTGGGATCAAAAGCCCTCTTACATATGACAATGTCACAATTTCTAAATAAATTGGTGTCTTCCTCATAAATATGATCATACACTGTGCTGTTTATGATAAGCACAACATGAAGACCCCCTGTAGTACATATACCAAAGCCTTTTAACCTAGAGCCTAAAATTTGGCTCTGGTATGGAATTTTCTATAGTTCTAGTACATATAAAATAACTTTGGTGAATACAGCAGATGCAGTGTTGTATGCGTAGAAGACATTGCATCCACATTTCTTAACTACTATGATATTTATTCAGAGGTATCTCCTAATTTATGTCACCAATCTCATACATCACGATAGGTGTGTTTATAATTGCAAATACAGATGAGGTCAAGTTATTTCCTCGATTTTGATGAAGAAACAGACTGCAAAGGATGAAACTGCAGGAGAAAAACTGGACATGGCTGACACTGGATTTTCGAGAACATAAAGACTTGGCCAAATAAATGTGTTTTCAGCTTGCCATATTGACATGCATGATTATCGGTGGATGCTTATCCTTTACAGAGAATTCAGAAGACTCATGTCTCATGCTGTTAACAAAAGAAAGCCATTTATACTACCTCCTTACCACACCAGACATTATACGATTTCATTTCCACTGTGTGCTTTCTCAGCTTCTATTCTCCCAGCTCTGTTCAATCTCTGCTTTATTTCTTTTCTTGTAACCAAATTCTTATTTCATATGCTAGCTTATACGGTGGAAACCAGGACAAGGAAAGGGATGGTTTAGCTTTCTGCAGATGCATTGTGGAGTCAAATGAGGACATAGCTGCAGTTCAGTAGCGCTAGATGTAAAATCCTACAGTTAAATTGCAGTGAACTGTGCGACAAGCTTGCTATGGCACAGTACATCTATAATGATTTTATTGTGCTTTGCCTATATTGAAAAGGTTTCAACGACATTCATATAAATCCTCCAGAGATCCTACAATCCAATTAACAGATTCCCATAGACACACAGAATAGACAAAATCATGTGCAAAACGGAATTCAGTTTCTGCCTGCAGAAAGGATCTGCTTTTTCACAAAATACTACTATGTTGAGATATTGAGGCTTCTCCCTGCTGTCTTCTGAGTGTTATCATTGAACAGAGATGAGAGAATAGCACACAGATAGATATAGCAGATTCACATCAGTCACTATGTGTGGGTTTCCATATGTCTACAAGAAAGCTTACAGATTGAGGCCAGTTTCACAGTAGCGCTATATAGAAGCATTTTTGAGAATTACTACTGCAACCTAGCCACAGGTCTAGCGGCTCAAATAAATAGCATTAAAAATGTGTCTATTCTGAGCAATTGTGAACCAAGCAGAAGCTCTTTTGTACATAGCAAAGCTATGTAGTGTTTCAAGCGGTTGTCTGGGATAAAATTCAATTTCTAGACCAAGCTAAGAATCCCTCCCCGCGCCTAACTTCTAACGTACTTGCAAAATATGTATAGGCAAAAGAAGAGCTTCACACAGATGTATGTGCCAACCAATTAAATGTATTTATTGGTAGAGCTTAGTGGAGCTCCACTAAGCTCTACCAATAAATACATTTAATTGGTTGGCACATACATCTGTGTGAAGCTCTTCTTTTGCCTATTGATACGGGGTGGGACCCTAGCTTCTACACTGGGACAAAGTCTGTATCCCTGGAAAAATGCAAAATATGTATATTTACCTAGATTGCCAGGGTGGTCATATGAGCCGGCCCCACAGAAGGAAGTAATCTCCCGTGCCCAGAAGATCCAGACAGGAAGACAGGCAAGTATGATGAGGTGAGGGGGTGGGTTGAGTCATTAGTTGGGAAGGACTAGTAGTGGGCAGGCTAGCTAGGGAAACAGGGAGGGGTGTGAGTGAGTGAGAGAAGGAAAGGGAGTGAGTGAGAAGGGGAGCTAGTGTGAGTCAGCTCTGATTGAAGTGAAATGTATCATAGTAATTGTAGGAGAAAAGAACAGAAAGCTACCCATGTAAACAAATGCAGAGTATGCCAGGAGTTCCTTGTGAAACCTAGAAAGCACTCAAGACACTGCTAAAGAGGTATTTGGTTGCACTAATTAACTTATTAATGGCACTACCTAACCTATTTGTAAAAAAAATAATTTGTTTGCCCAGGAAACCCCTTTAAGCATATAGAAGCCAATATCACCTACGCTTAAAGAGAGTCTACATCAACAAAACGGTCACTAAATCAATTATATTCAGTTGTAGGACTGGTTAGAGGAATAGTGAAAACACCTTTGTTGTGCCACAGTGCAATCTTGCTGCTGAGAAAAACAACTTTAACTCCAGGATCTTTAACTCCATTAACAGCGCTGCAACGGCATATAGGCTTTCTCCAGAGGATATAATATCCATACAGTGTTATTAGTCACGTTGTGTGCCTCATTGCCTGACTGACTGACCATGGCTGTAGTCAGTCAGGTGGTTGGAAAACACAGGAGTCAGTGTCGGAGGTAGTGATTTGTCCTACTGACTCCACAGCCTTGATACTGACAATGGAGCAAAGCTACTGTACATACAGGATCCGATGGAGCAAGGCACCTATTCTCTCTCCAATCTGTACACAATCTAAAAAAGTTACAGTCACTGGTATAAAGCAAATATAGTATATGTGGTAGTGTAACTTGTGTAAACTACACTAAAAATGGATTATATACACTCACCGGTCACTTTATTAGGTACACCATGCTAGTAATGGGTTGGACCCCCTTTTGCCTTCAGAACTGCCTCAATTCTTCGTGGCATAGATTCAACAAGGTGCTGGAAGAATTCCTCAGAGATTTTGGTCCATATTGACATGATGGCATCACACAGTTGCCGCAGATTTGTCGGCTGTACATCCATGATGCGAATCTCCCGTTCCACCACATCCCAAAGATTGGATTGAGATCTGGTGACTGTGGAGGCCACTGGAGTACAGTGAACTCATTGTCATGTTCAAGAAACCAGTCTGAGATGATTCCAGCTTTATGACATGGCATTGCATTATCCTGCTGAAAGTAGCCATCAGATGTTGGGTACATTGTGGTCATAAAGGGATGGACATGGTCAGCAACAATACTCAGGTAGGCTTTGGCATTGCAACGATGCTCAATTGGTACCAAGGGGCCCAAAGAGTGCCAAGAAAATATTCCCCACACCATGACACCACCACCACCAGCCTGAACCGTTGATACAAGGCAGGATGGATCCATGCTTTCATGTTGTTGACGCCAAATTCTGACCCTACCATCCAAATGTCGCAGCAGAAATCGAGACTCATCAGACCAGGCAACGTTTTTCCAATCTTCAATTGTCCAATTTCGATGAGCTTGTGCAAATTGTAGCCTCAGTTTCCTGTTCTTAGCTGAAAGTAGTGGCACCCGGTGTGGTCTTCTGCTGCTGTAGCCCATCTGCCTCAAAGTTCGACGTACTGTGCGTTCAGAGATGCTCTTCTGGCTACCTTGGTTGTAACGGGTGGCTATTTGAGTCACTGTTGCCTTTCTATCAGCTCGAACCAGTCTGGCCATTCTCCTCTGACCTCTGGCATCAACAACATTTCCGCCCACAGAACTGCCGCTCACTGGATGTTTTTTCTTTTTCGGACCATTCTCTGTAAACCCTAGAGATGGTTGTGCGTGAAAATCCCAGTAGATCAGCAGTTTCTGAAATACTCAGACCAGCCCTTCTGGCGCCAACAACCATGCCACGTTCAAAGGCACTCAAATCACCTTTCTTCCCCATACTGATGCTCGGTTTGAACTGCAGGAGATTGTCTTGACCATGTCTACATGCCTAAATGCACTGAGTTGCCGCCATGTGATTGGCTGATTAGAAATTAAGTGTTAACGAGCAGTTGGACAGGTGTACCTAATAAAGTGGCCGGTGAGTGTATATTTTTATTTTCACACAATATATTTTGCCTGTAGAATTTCCATCATGTAAATTACCAAAATGAACTAAAATATCCCAAGAATAAGATATACCAAAAACATCATATTATTGTTTGCGATTAAGAATGAAGAAATGTATAAAAAGTTTTATTTGTGAAGGAGATAAGCCATTCTTCTTAAAAGGTCACTAACTTTTCGGAGAACTTAATTCTCATTTGATAGATCATAGATTTCCATTTTTACAGTTACTTGTAGAGATGAGAGAGTACTGTTCGGATCACCCGATCCGAACAGCACGCACGCATTGAAATGAATGGAAACACCTGGTACTTCCGCTTTGACGCCGGCCGGCCGCTTAACCCCCCGCGCGCCGGCTACGTCCATTCATTTCAATGCGTGCGTGCTGTTCGGATCGGCTGATCCGAACAGTACTCGCTCATCTCTAGTTACTTGTGGAAGAATTACATGCTAGGAAGTCAATAGTACTAGTAATGTATAAAGGAGGGGATCAGATTGCTCCTTATATATTATATATAGCCTTATATTATGCACGTCCCCTTTCTCTCAGAGAAATGTAAAATGTGTGTAGTCACAATGGGGCGATTAGTAGCAGAAAAAAAAAATTACAACACCATGTATGAAGGACACAGAAAGCCATCAGCAATATATATAGACCGTTCTTATTTCACAACATAGCTGGGTTAGCAAGAATTCTTATCCATACGTCTCTTGAAAAAAAGACTCATTTAATGCTGTAGATGGCCTCATGTCTCTGTCTCTCCTATTTTTTCTCCCCTTCCATAGAGCTCACCTAAGCTGAAACTGTGCATAGAATAGGGACTGAGGTCAATCAAATAGGAAGTAAAGACACAGGAAATACTTAAAGATACAGACTTATTTAGCAAAGTATGATGCAAAAATTGTTCAAAGTTTGTGAAGTATTCCTATATTATTGACCCTTTGCCAATAATATAGACACAAGTGCCCGTTCTGCCACAGGAAAATGGTCGATGGACATGCACAGCCGGTGAAGAGGCGGTTGGGAGAAGACAGAGGTATTGATGGAGAGTTTTCGGACAGCAAAGGGGAACAGTGCTGTTTGAGCAAAGGGGAACATCCCCTGTGCTATCTGAAAACTCATTTACATATGGAAGAAATAAAAAATCTCAGGAACGGCGGCGCAGATCAGAAAAAGAAAGTTAAGAGAAGAATAGCCTTTCTTAAGGCTATTCCGACGTGTAGTTAGTTAAAAAAGGGATTCTAATGAGAGAATCCCGTTAAAGCAGCATTTATGTGCATTTAAGGGATATGACTTGTTGTTTAGGTCAAGTAACTCCATACCGCTAGCACAGCTGAAAACCTGGAGATGCAGATTATAGAAAAACAATTATCAAGTATTCATTGTGACTAAAGAGCAAACTAGAAGAAAGCATTAGCTGAAACCACACAACCTTTTATTTGTATTGTTATTCAATTCAGGTTTATGATATTACGGGCAACAATAAAGCTAAAAAACATTAGTTCGGTTGGGTTCACAGTTGTGCTAGTATTTGCTTTGTTCTGTTAGAACAGCAGAACAATCAAAATATTGGAATTGTGAGATCTATTTCATAAAGGAAACAGACTCAATGGCTCTTTTTCCTGCAAAAGTGATCTGTCAGGTTTCCACCAAGTAGTAAGGCGTTTTAGCAGACAAAACCGTGTAATATGGTGCACTCATGTCCAAGAATTTTTGATAGACTGCAAGAGAGGCTCTAACATAGATGGAACCAGAGTCTTATTTTGCAAATGTGCTGGAGCTTAAAATGGTGTTTTGACCAAAGACATTTATGGCAAATTCGCAGGATAAGCCATCAACATCTGTTAGCTGGGGAGTCTAAAAAATGGATGCTGCAGTCCATGGTGACCAACTGTGGCCACAAAAGGAGTAGAAACACGAAAAGCTGGCTATGTATGTATTAGAATCTTTCTTTTCAAGTATATGGAACTTGCACAGCAGCAGTCCCATTTCCTGAGAATGGGACAATGGAAGAGTACTACTTCTTGTAATTGGATAGATCTGTTAGTATTACTGAATTCAGATGCTGCATTCATCCCCACACCACAAATGTATAGCACCTAGCCATGTAGTCTGCCTTTATAAACATATGGTGAAAATATGGCACATTCTGTACAGCTCACTGAATTCCAAAATGGTACTGCAATAGGATGCCACTATTGAAGTTTGTGAAATAAGTTGTATTGCTGAAAAGTGGAAGAGTTTACAAACCACAGCAACTTGCAAAGTGACAGAAAGAGGTCATGAAGTGTTAAGATACCCAGTGCATAGAGCATATACGTCACCAATACCTAATGGCTCAATAATCTCTGGAATTCACATCAGCACAAAACCTTTGTACCAGGTGCTTCATGGCATGCAAGTCTTTCATTAGCAAAAACAATGCCAAATATCAGATTGGTCAGTGCAAAGCAGTGCACCACTGATCTCTATGTGATAGTCTGATGGAAGAGTCTGAGTTTGGACAAAATTACCAGCCTGACAAGTATACCAAGTGTTAGAATTGGTGGAGGAAGGACAACGATATGGGTTTGTTTTAAAAGTGTTGGCCTAGGCCCCTTAGGGTAAGTTCACACGGCGATTTTAGGTCTGGAACCTGAGGAGCGTCCGCCTCAGGTTCTGCACAAAAAGCTGGGTAGCTGCGACTGACAGCCAGTGCACTGCACCGACACCAGCTGTGCACCCCGCTCCGGATTAGGCCCAATGAATGGGCCTAGTCGGGAGGAGGGAGTGTCTTCAGGCTGAATCAGAAGGCGACTCAGCCTGAAGAATGAGCACCTCGCTTCTTTTTTCCGGGAAACGGAAGAAACGGCTCCCAGAAAAAACTCCTGAGCGGCTCCCATTGATTTCAATAGGAGCCGTCTTTTTGGTCAGGATTTTGAGGCGGATATGGCCTCATAATCCTGATCAAAAACCTCCGTATGAACTTACCCTTAGTTCTGGTGAAAGGAAAGCTTAAAACTGTTGTCCAGCCCCAAACTGAATTTTCATACTATGACTTATCCACAAGATAGGTCAACAGTATGTGATGTCAGGGTCCAACATATCCGATTGGGAGCCAGACAACCCCTTTCATGCTTTAGCATACCAAGACATTTTGGACAATTGTATACTTCCATCTTTGTGGGAACAGTTAAGGGAGTTTTCTGTTCCATCATAACTGTGGCAAAGCAAGGTCCATAAAGGCATGGTTGAGCGAGTTTATTGTTGAACTTGATAGTCACACACATAGTACCATAAAACACATTAGGAATTGAGAACATTTTCATGACGACCAAACATTCTCCTTGCAACTCCATCCCTCAATTCCTAGGAATTATCTAATCATCCTGATGGATAGTTTTTAATGCATGTTTGTTACCCCAATATGTAACTTTTTTTTTTTTTTTTTCTTTTAGAGTTATAGGCTTACCTAGACTGAAGTTTGGACAGATAACCTTCCTCAGTAGGAGGATAGTATATACATTCCACTGTTAATAAATGTATACCACAATGACCCCAGCCTGCCGTAACCAATGTTCAAAGTTGATGGAACAATGTAAATATTGATGTTGTTTTACTGGAATATGCCATGATTTATTTGTATGGTTTTACCAATTAATGTATTGATATCTTTAAATACTGTTCTACAACTAAGAAAATCAATAAAAAAAATAAAAATAAAAAAGATTTGGGATGAACTACTAGAATGCAAATTGTGAACCAGGCCCTCTCATCCAACATCATTGCTTGACTTCACAAATGTTCCTCTCTATGTATGAACATATATTCCAACAGACACATTCCAAAATCCTGTAGAAACCCTTCTTAGAAGAGTGTAAAAAATATATGCAAATCTAGTCTCCTGGATGGAATTAGGAGAACAGGGTGCACTCTGTACACCACCCTATAGAGGGCAGCATCCTTAACATCATGAACGACTCAGTTATAAAGTCTTTTAATCATAATGTGGATTTAATTGCTAAATGTGGACGAGTGCCCCCATACCCTAGAAGAGTGTAAGCTGTTTTAGCTGCAAAAGGGGTGCCAAGGACATATAATGCCTATGAATGGCACATGTCATATAAGCTCCTATAGGTGTAATGGCTAGTTCTTCGTATGCTATATCACAACAAAATTTCACTGGTTTTCCCCTTTAAAGATATATCATACATTTGTTCCTGTTGTTTCCCAAAAACATATCATCTGCCTTCGGCAATTCAAGTGCTCACAATAAATAAATCAGAATAACACATCTCATTATTTTGTACTTTTTCAGTAGGCAGTGATCTCTTCCCATTATACAGAGTGTACAGCACAAAACAGAAGAAGATAAAGCTGAAAACACACAAAAAATAAACTGTAAAAACAACAAACTGTAAAAATATGACTTTTTTTTGACTGCTTATCTAGCTAAATCGACAACCGCTGTCTTGTACACAGTCAGATACAGGCTTACATGTCAGCTTGAGATGGGTATCAGTAGCCATCATTCTGTAGTGTTCAGAACGGTCGTGAAAGTCTGTATTTCCCGCAGTATTCAATGTAATAACTAAGTACTTATTATCCAGAAGATTTAGTTACTAATTATAAAACTCAGTTCACTGCAGTGTGATAGACGATTGTGGGATTTAACATAACGTAACAACGTCTGTAAATGTAAATGAAAAATTTCTAAATTGGAAAAGTTTTACATTCTGTTACTGTAGCACAGGCAAGGAGTGGCATGGCAAAAGCACTGAAAAATGGCTTTTTTTTTTTTTTTTTTTTTAATTTCACATGGCAATTTCAAATGTGGGACACCTAAAAGATTATTTTCATCTCAGCCCTCTGCACTTAAAGAGGACAATTTCATCAGATTGGGCACAGGCAGTTCCATATACTGCTGGAAAGCCGACAGTGCGCCGACAGTGCGCTTTCCCGTTCGGTGCCCTGGGTAAAGTGCTATCGGTCCCGGTACCGTAGCGCTTTACAGTCAGAAGGGCGTTACTGACAGTCAGTCAGATACATCCTTCTTCAAAGCAGCGCCCATCTCGCTGTACAGTGTGAGCGGGGAGGAACGCCCCCTACCTCTGCTCACAGTGCTCGTCCATAGATGAGTATTATCAGGAGGGGAGGGGGCGTTCCTCCCTGCTCACACTGTACAGCGCTATAGGCCCTGCTGGGCAGAAGGGCGTCCCTGGCTAACTGTCAGGAACGCCCTTCTGACTTTAAAGAGCTACGGTACCGGGACCGATACCGCTTTACCCAGGGCACAGATCGGGAAAGCCGATAGTGCGCTGAATTCAGCGCACTGTCAGCTTTCCAGCAGTATATGGAACTGCCTGTGGGCAATCTGATGAAAGGTCCTCTTTAAGAGATACCTAGCCATATGCTTAGCTGGTTCCCTTATTTCCCATATACACACGTGGACAAAATTGTTAGTACCCCTCATTTAATGAATGAAAAACCCACAAAGGCCACAGAAATAACTTGAATCTGACAAAAGTAATGATAGATAAAAATTCTTTGAAAATGAACAAATGAAAGTCAGACATTGCTTTCCACTTAATAAACCTCATGAAATAGGCCTGGACAGAAATGATGGTTCCCTTAACTTAATATTTTGTTGCACAGCCTTCTGAGGCAATCAAACGATTCCTGTAAGTGTCACTGAGACTTCTGCTCCTCTCATCAGGTATTTTGAGCCACTCCTCATGAGCAAACTGCTCCAGTTGTCTCTGGTATGAAGGTGGCCTTTTCCACACTGTATGTTTCAGCTCCTTCCAAAGATGCTCAATAAGATTTAGGTCAGGGCTCATAAAAGGCCACTTCAGAACAGTCCAATGATTTCCTCTTAGCCATTCTTGGGTATTTTTAGCTGTGTGTTTTGGGTCATTATCCTGTTGCTAGACCCATGACCTGCGACTGAGACCAACCTTTCTGTCACTGGGCAGCACATTTCTCTCTAGAATCCCTTGATAGCTTGAGATTTCATTGTACCCTGCACAGATTCAAGACACCCTGTGCCAGATGCAGTAAAGCAGCCCCAGAACATAACAGGGCCTCCTCCATGTTTCACAGTAGGGACAGTGTTCTTTTCAAGATATGCTTCATTTTTCAGTCTGTGCACATAGCACTGATGTGCTTTGCCAAAAAAGTTTGATTTTTGTCTCGTCTGTCCATAGGACATTCTCCCAGAAGCTTTGTGGCATGTCAACATGTAGTTTGGCAAATTCCAGTTTGTCAGATTCAAGTTATTTCTGAGACCATTGTGGGTTTTTCTTTCATTAAATTAGGGGTACCAACAATTTTGTCCAAGTGTGTAAGCGAATGGAAGTTCCAGAAACCGCACAGCAACTTGTTTTGTTCCTGTAGCTGCAGAGTTATGAAAATAGCATAGCAAAGCCATTTCAGCTATTACAGTAATTCCAACCACCTTACCCATGAAGGGCTTTGATAGGAATATCCCTTTAAAAGTGAAAAGTGAAGACATGTATATAAGTCTTTTATCAATTTTCTTTGATAGGTCTACTTGAACTAAATTACAACAATACCAGGAAAAACATCACAAGCATAACATTTATAAATGTGCATTAGTTGTTAAAAGTCAATGAAATAGCAACTCTTTATACTAGGATTTCTCCACAGATCAAAGTTTCATGTATTCTCTTTCAGGCTCTTGGTTAACGGCTATGAAATCATAATCCACTGACATGCGGATATTGAATGGAGAACATAAAGAAAAAAAGTCCACTTAAAGCAGAGACACATAATGACTTCTTCAGGTTTCCATAGGAAAACCACAAAAGAAATGTTGCAGAAGATACCAGGCATACACATGACCTTTGGTAAGAGATGACATGCCATTTGTGCAATATAAACAACACAATGTAAGTGTCTACAACACAATATTACGGTTTTCCATAATTCCATGCTGAAATCAAGTATGCCAATTCTTCTTTTCTCCCAAATCTATTACATGTGAATGGTTAGCATTGTCCATACACATAAGATGGTTGGTCTGCTTGGCTTTGCTTTTAAGTATAGGGGGCGTTCACACTACCGTTGGTGTCCGATTGCAGTGTCCGTTGCTACTGTCCGTTCAAGATTTTAGCAACGGACACTAGCTACAATTTCCATTCATTTCAATGGAATTTCTTCTGTTGTCCGTTTGTGTCCTTAAGGGCCCGTTAACAACCATGTCCGTTTTTTCAAGCGGACAGAGAAATCACACATGCAGGATTTTTTTGTCCGTTTGAAAAAAACGGACAGAAAGTGTCCGGGTTTTTTTTTTTTTTTTTTTTTTTTTTTTTTTTTTTTTTTTTAACATTGAGGTCTATGGGCAACGGACATATAACGGACAGTAACTGATAGCCATCAGTTACAGTCCGTTATTTTCTGTCCGTTTATTTTCTGCACATGCTCAGAAAGCATAAACAGCAAAAAAGAAAAAACGGACACTAACTGATGCTAACTGATACTAATGTGTCCGTTTTTTTTTTAACTGATCCCAGAACAGCAGAGCCAGTATGCATGCTGGGAGTTGTTTTACAACAGCTGGAGAGCCGTACGTAGGTAGGGAAGCCCTGGAGTACACAGTAAAGCTCAGAAGGGAAAGAGCATTGCACTTTTTAGAATACAGATTCAGAGGGACTAGTTTGTGAATGCCATGTTTTTGCAGAGGGCCAAAGGTGCTAGTAAATAAGAATTCCCCAAGCAGCAACCTTATTTTGTTGTGGCAATTTTAGGGACTCTAAAAATGTGACATGGTGTCCAAAATCTAACAATTTAAATCTGTGTTCTAAAAGCCACATAGCGCTCCTTGTACCCAGGATAATATTTTAAGGTCATATATGTGGGTATAAACTGATGTTTGGGTACACAGCCAGACACAGAAGAGAAGAAGCACTATGTTGGGGGGAGGGGGGTTGAAGCACTGTTTGGTTTTTGGTTTAGTTTCCAAAATGGGGACATGTATCTGTGGATTCCACTTTACTCACAACTCAGGGGCTCTGCAAAAGTGTCATGATGTCCAAAAACCAAACTGTCTAAATCTGTGCTCCAAACAAGTAGCGATCCTTGCCTTATGTGCCCAAACAGCATTTTATACCCACATATATGATATTATGTACGTTATTCTGGGTACAACAGTGTCATACATGTGAGCACAAAGCAGTGAACATACATGGGCACACAGCAGGGCACAGATGTGAAGGAGCACTACGTGGCTTTTGGAAAGCAGATTTAGATGTTTGGTATCTGGTCATGTCATGGATGCAGAGAACCCATGGTGCCAGTAAAGTGGAATTGTCTAAAGAGTGAGTATTTAGAAAACTGTATCCCTCAAAGAATTTATAAAGTGGTGTAGTGAGCATTAGTTTTCTCAGATGTGAATGCACAGGGAACTGTAAAAAGAGAATATGTAAGCTCTGCAGTACACTGGGTATACCAAGATTCCTTATTATTTAATCATTAGCCTCTATGGTTGGGAGGAAGGCGGTGGGCACTTCTGGTGTCTGGTTGCTTCATAAGCTCTAATCTGGGGTGTACCCATTTTGGGGTGCCAATAATTTGACTAAATTTTAAATTCTAGCATTGCTCCTTACCCTTTTCATTTTTTTGCCATGCAGTGTACAGCATAAGTAACATTACAACATTACATTTATTATGAATTTTGCTGAATAAAAACTCATTTGGAGAGAAATCAATTGTTTTTGCAACATTATCTTCTGAGATGCATAACCTTTTTATTGTTCGGATGACAGAGATGCTTGAGGGCTTATTTTTTTACAGGACAAGCTGCACTTTTAATTAACACTGTTTTGGGGTACGTGTGACTTTTTGATCACTCCATATTTTGTGAGGGGAGATGGCAAAAAAATTATTACTTCCTTTTTTTTTCACGCGTGTCACTATGCATATTAAATAAAGTTTCAGTTTTATTGTAGGAGTTGGTATAGATACAGTGATACCAAATATGTATTATTTTTATTAAATTGTATTAAATTTATTTTTTACATAACTTATTTTATGTAGGAAAGTGGTATTTTTGGGGCTTATTGTTATGATCGCTGATTCTGTACTATCCACTGCAATATACATGCATTGCAGTTGTATACAGGAAGTCTGCCAAAGGGACTTCCTCACTTATGGGCAGGATCAACCAGGTGTGTGGCTCTGGCAGCCCAGGGTTACTAATCAGCGAGGGGGCAAAATGACCACAGAAACCCCTAAGATGTCAGTCTTATTTTTCTGAGGCATCTAAGGGGTTAACATCCCCGATCAAACATAATTCTAAAATTTTGCAGTCCGATCAGCAAAACTCAATCCATATACATATTTTAACCCTACTTGTCTATTAGCCCCTTCCCACCACAGCGATTTTTTTTTTTTTTTATCTTCGTTTTCTATTTTCCGCCTTCCAAAAGCCAACATTTTTTATTTCTCCATTCGCACAGCCATGTGAAGCCTAATTTTTGCCGGACAAATGGTACTTTATAACGGTACCATTTAATATTCCATATGCTGTACTGGGAAGTTGGAAACAAATTCAGAATAGAGTGGAATTAAAAAACAAACAAAAAAAAAAAACGCATGGGGGGGGGGTGTAACACGGTGGCTCAGTGGTTAGCACTGCAGCCTTGCAGTGCAGGAGTTCAGGGTTCAAATCCTGCCAGGAACAACATCTGCAATCTGCAAGGATTTTGTATGTTCTCCCCGTGTTTGCGTGGATTTCCTCCCATTCTACAAAGACATACTAATAGGGAAAAAAATAATGCACATTGTGATCCCTGTATTTGGGTGACTTTGTTTTTACAGTGTTCACTAAGCTATTATGTTCAAATGACGTTGCATTCTGTGGGTTGGTACGATTACGACAATATCTAATTTATTAAAAAAAAGTCATCACCTGTAACTTTTTTATATTTCTGCAAACAGGGATCCATAAGGCAACTTTTTTTTTTTTTTTTCCAGGGCCAGATGTACTTTTTATTTATACTATTTTGAGGAATGTCTCCTGTTTTGATCACTTTTATTAAAATTATTCAAAACAGTGAAAAAAAAACAAAAAAAACAAACTTATAATAATATTTTTATAGGCTTGCAGACTGGACATATTTGGGCACAGGGATACTGAATGTGTTTAAGCTTTACTTTATTTACTTTTATAAGTGTTCAAGGGAACTTTTTTTTTTTTCTTTTCTATTTTATTTTTAGACCCGCCTGGGGTCTTGAACCCGGACCCCCAGGGAGGCCTGATCACTAATTTAATACACTGCAATGCTAATTAAGTGTATTGGAAAATACTAAGGCTTCTTATAGAAGGCTGGCTAGCAATAGAAAGCGCTGATGGGGTTATTTCCGCTGTGTCTCCACTGTACAATACAGCCTGAGCTGTGTAGTGGATACCAGGAAGGGGTTAAAGGGACTGTGTCATGTAATAACACAGGCAAGCTGCTGTAATGTTATGTCACAAATGGGAGCTGGGTTGCACATACACCTCACAGTATGGCATATACACAAAACCCAATAATTTTTATGAAGAATATGAAGAAATGTGATATGAAGAACATAGGTTATAAAAAATGTGAAAATTAAAATGGCTTAAGGTCACTGTCAACCAATACCAACCCCCCCAAAAAAAACAACCCAAAACTCATGTCCACACACTTGTTGTCACTCACCTGTGACTGGTGCATCGATGTCCAGTAAATTTTTTTCCAAGCGAAGAATGGAAGCTCCTTCTGTTATTATTCGAAGGGCAACACTTTCCTCAAGTCTTCCTTCTTTCATTAAATGAGCTTTTAATATGTCTACCCGAGGCTTGCCATCATTATCAAATACTTCTTTTGCTGTAAGCCTATGACTTGGCGGAAACGGTACAGCTAGAAGGCAAAAACAGGAATAACAAGTTGTTAATCTAACTTGTACAATGTAATCATCAGAAAGAGTTTTTGTTTCTTTTACATATACAACCATTTTAGGCATACAGACTACCAACTATTGGTCAATAAGAAAAGATCAATGCCAAGAGCCTGCGAGCGAATAATGGAGAATTACGAAATATCACCTGTAGACTGAGTATGCACTGGAAAAATCTCGTAAGCTACTTAAAGGCACACTAAAAATCCCTTTGGTCGTATGTTCAGGTGTTATAAATATGAATATTTGTTTTATCAACTATATTGGCAAGAGAAAAACTTCCAAGAACAGGGAGATCCTGAAAAAAAGAACCCAAAAGGTGGACTAAAACGTGCTGTGAACATGTCAAAGCATACACCAAAGCCAATAGGAAGAAAGATTCAACTAGACTTCAGCCATTTCCCATGAACTTCTATCACATCTGAAATATCCTACTAATATTATAAATGTGAAAATTTGTGTTTGGATGTTTGTGGGTTTGTGTGTTTCCGCAGAACGGATTAGCGTGAGATTTCACACATACCTAGATGGCCACCGGGAAAGAAAGATAGGCTATGTTGTATACCGCTCCAGCCCCCGAAATACCAAATGTTACCGGCGAAGGTCTGCTCCGGGCCCGCTGCAGGACCTGAGATTACGTCAGCCCGACTCTTTTGGATGGCTTCCGATAGGTTTGCATCACGTGCGTGGCGGGGCGACGGACAATGTGCGCTAGAGAGGGGGCGGAGCTATAGAGGCTCAAGCCGGCCTCCGAGCGACAGG